>NW_006299892.1:1570-6685 GCF_000327345.1 Myotis davidii
CGGCAGTCGGACATCCCTCTCACAATCCGGGACTGCTGTCTCCTAATCGCTCACCTACGTGCCTGCCTTATTGCCCCTAACCACTCTGCCTGCCGGCCTTCTTGCCTCCAACTGCCCCCCTCTGCTTGCCTGTTCGCTCCCAATTTCCCCCACTGCTGGCCTGCTTAACCCCAACTGCCCCCCCCAGCCTATTCGCCCCCAACTGGACCTCACTGCCGGCTTGCTCTCCCTCAGCTGTCCTCCCCTGCTGGCCTGATCGCCCCTAACCACCTCTGCCTCAGCCCCGCCACCATGGCTTTATCCGGGAGGATATCCGGAAGGTCTCCCAGTCTAATTAGCATATTAGCCTTTCATTAGTATAAATAATATTTCACTGTAATGATGTATTGTACTTTTTTAATATTTGTACACATTTGCTTATATTTTTGAGGAGAAACAATATTATAAAAAGATAATAAAAACTAATAAAACTATATAGGGGGTGGGAAGGATCAGGTTAGAGGAGACCAGGATGGGGGCAAAACTTACCTGAATACACCTTGGTATATAATATGACTTTGGAATAAAGTTTTGAGGCAATTATAATACAGATTACATCCAGAAAAAAACACACAAAATGAAAAAAGAAAAACAAGTGAATCTCATTGTACTTTGTTAGTGACATAACCAAGTAGAGAAAAGAATTATTCTGACTGACCTTAGAATACAGTATATAGATATATATATTTTTTTTGAGTCAACTAAATATTTACTGAGAACCTGTTATGTGCTAGCTGCTGGAATATAAATATGCATACTCTGCTCCAAAGGCTGTACCAACTAAGTGAGGGAGACAGACAACACGTGGGATAGTGATACACACCGGGTATGACAGAAACACCCAGGAGGGAAACCTCTCCAGGGAGTTCATAGAAGTCTTCTTAAAGGAGATGATCTCAAAAGTCAGTAGTGAGTGGTAATACCATATGTAGGGAACCTGACGCACTTCAATATTATTGTAACTTACAGTTGGAGATGAGATAAGTGATTAATTATGTCCACATGTACAGTAGTTAGAAAAAAAGAAACCCCAAACAGCCCCGGAAACAATCCCTCCCCCCACCAAGAACTAGGCACAAGGCATAAGGCATTCACAAGGCATTCCAAGTACATAAACGCCAAGTATATCTAAGTGATCCAATATATGCATGGACAGTCTGAAGATGCTGAGCTAAACTGATTTTTCCCCAAGTTAAGAACACCATCAAACCCAGTTTCCATTTTAACCCCCACATTGTTTGTAACATAACCAATTCTCATCGGCCACGGAGGCAAAAACCCTTAAGGGCAAGATGCGGTTGGAATTTCCAAACTGCCCCCCTCAATGGTACAATACAGATCCCTTCCCAGTGCCGAGTCCATGTGCCCCACCCTGTGAAGGAGGCAAAGATGGAAAGGGGGAGGAGGAAGCAAGACCAGGTGGAAAGCGGGGCTGTTCAATTTTGAATAAGTCAAAGAAAAGAAAAACGAGAGCAGCAAGGCAAAGGGAATAACAAAGCCTATTGAGGGAACCAGGCGGTGGCTCCAGCAAAGGCGGGAACAGCAGCAGCAGCGGGGCACCCACAGCTTTCGAGAACCATGGGGCAAAGCCCCCATGGCTTTGGCTTCGTTGGCTTTGGCTTTGGCTTTGGGCGACAGGGCCCTCAGCTCGAGTTGGCCTCACCACGATGCGTTGTGCACCACGTTGTCGCAGTAGTTGAAGTCCTCGCGGGTGTAGACCTCGCGGGTTTCGGGGTCGCTGAAGAAGGGCAGGAATTCGTGGATGTGTTTCCGCATGTAGTTGGTGGTGCGGCCCCGCAGGCTCTCCAAGGTCATGGAGAACAGCAGCTGGTCTTGGATGGCACGGCACATGCAGTGGCTGTCGGCCGGGATCTCCATCTCCAGGTTCTTGGCCTCGAGGTTGACTGCCAGCTTCTCCTCCTCGTCCCTGCGACAGCTGGCCAGGTACCCCAGTTGGCGTTGGCCGCTTCCATCTTCTGGCGCTCTCTGCGGCGCCGCCCTGTTTTCACGCCTTCTCTGGGCCCTTGAAGGCAAGGAGGCCGGCTCTCAGGAGCCATCTTGGCCAGACCCTCAGTGAGGGAATCGAGGTTGCTGCTGGCAGGGGGAAGCTCTGTGAACCTCCCCAGCTCCCGCTGCTGTTTCTGCTCCATTTCGGCCTCAAGGCGGCCATGTCAAGGAGCAACTGCTTTCTTTTCTTCTTGTCGTTCTTAGGGACCGAGTTCTTCCTGGCCTGGATGCGGTCCTGCAGCTCTTCTTTCTGGCGGAGGTGGCGACGCTTCACCCGCTGATACTCAAGCTGCAGATCTGCCTGGTGTTTGGCGAGAACCCACGTTTGGTGGCAGCGAGAGGACCCGCCACAGTTCATTCCAACTGCTCCAACCTCCAACAGGTAGCCGATCTCAGCCTCCAGTGGCGGGCTGCTCTGGAATACAATATTTTTACCAAACGTTCTCAGTAAGATACATTCCAAGGCTAACAAATAGTTTCAATTAGATTCAGCAGTTTTACTGGTAATAGTAATGTTGAGGCGGTTAGGAATTAACACCTTCCCCATGACACATAAGAAGTAAGCATAAAGTTAAAAATATATGTAGTACATGAAAACCTTGTATATTTAAATTTGAATTGGAAGTTTAGCAAGATCTTACTCTTCCCCTTAATAAAAGATAGATGTGATCTTTAAATATCCCTCCGTCCTGACAGAATCCAGAGAAATGCTTGCTTCCAAGTGAGGTGGGGAATGGACTTGGTCGTCTAACCTTGGTCGCCAACCGGTGGTCCGTGGAGAAACAATATAATAAAAAGATAATTGCTGGCATTGCATCCTCAGCAGAGCTGAAATCTGCCTCTGAGATTCCCAAAACCTGGGTTCTCGTCCCAGCTCTTCCTCCTGCTCCATCCAATGGCATCAAGCTCTGCACCGTGCTGAGCCCAGATTCCTCCCCTCTGAAAGGAGGAGAATGAACCCGTGTGTCCTTTTCGCCCTTGAAAACCATGTGGAATGACCACATATTTCTTGCATACCTTCCGACTTGCTGATACATGAATTCTGAGTGTTTCCTCCATTATTACATTCTTAATTGGGAATGTTCACGAAATTCCATCGGGATTGGAATCACATAGCAATACCTAGAAAAGAAATATTGCTGGATCGTTAGCACACAGTGGAGGGAGAAGGAATCTACTTTGTCTTTTTGTCTCTTTCAGCCATGGAATTCCATGAACACCTGCACAGCATAGGCAGCAAGGAAGGTCTGAAGGAATGAGAACTACAAAAAACTGCGGAGAGCTTTACATGGAATATCACCATCTTAAAGGTACCTAGCGGGTTGTTGCTGGTGTTAGTGGTTTTGCAGACTTTTTCAGCATGTTTCTTTCTATCCAGACATTTTGTGCACGGTCCATTATCCACCACTAGAGGCTATAAATGCTCACAGGGATCCAGTGCCCTCCGCCCTCTGAGAGTCTGCAGGCACCATGGTTGGGCAGCACGGCTCCAGGGGAGAATGTGGGGACTTTAACGGTTGGTTGGCACATTGTGGATTCTGGTAGGAAGTGAAAGGACCTTGTGTTTCATCTTTGAAGCATTGTGAACTTCATAAATGCCAGGTGCTGAAAAAACCAGCGATGAGCCTGGAGAGTGAGGGCACTTCCTTGTTGTCATCATGGAGGTTATAGCTCTGGACCAGCCGTAGTCAGGTGCAGCAGTCGCTTTGCACTCACTCCTCCATCTCAGGGCTGTGTGGCCCAGGATCCGGGCTGGGTAGAGTTCCTCTCAGGCCACGTGTCCTACCGCCTAGAGAGGGTGCTATCTGTCTTTGTGGAGGTGGAAAGTCATCCAGC
This sequence comes from Myotis davidii, assembly GCF_000327345.1. Taxonomy (NCBI): domain Eukaryota; kingdom Metazoa; phylum Chordata; class Mammalia; order Chiroptera; family Vespertilionidae; genus Myotis; species Myotis davidii. The sequence continues at coordinate 5,453 of NW_006299892.1, forward strand.
TCGCAGTCTTCATGATGTGGCCCGATCTCGTATATTGAATACTTTGAATTCGCTGAATCTCAGTGGTGGTTCTTGGGTCTGTTGTGCAGTTGCTGGCAGCAGGTACTGCGGTTGTCCACTTTGGCTGAACATGTGAGATGGCTCTCCCCTGTGGCTGTTGACCAGAGTGTCTGTACCTGGTCTTTCCATGTGGCTTGGCCTTCTTCTAGCAGGCACTGGGTTCCAAGAGGGAGTCAGCATCCCAGATGACCCATAAGGGACCTGCAGGTCTTCCCCAGCCTCTCCTCAGAAGTCCCAAGTCAACTCTTCTGCATTCCTTTGTTCAAGCAAGTCACTAAGTCCACCCAGGCTCAAGGGTAGAGAACTTGACTCCTCCTCTTGATGGGTGCGTGGCAAGGTCATGCGTCTGGGTGTTACTGGCTCCACTTGTGTTGTTCACCGCCTTTCCTCGTCGTCTTTGCCGGTTTTCCAGCAGGGCCACCCTCCATCTCTCCTGAGATGCGATTGATGAGCTCTGTGCACTGCCCCTCGGTGCCCATACAGGGGCCTAGTTTTCCTGGAGATGCAGGGAGCGTGGAACAGCGGCCGGCAGTGTGGTGCTGCTGGGGAAGGGTGGTATTTCTCTCTACTGTATTTTGCTTACCCATTTATGAGCTGATGGGCATTTGGGTTGTTTCTAGGTTGTTTTTTATTATTATTATGAATAATGCTTCTATGAACCTTTGAAGATAAGTTTTTATGTGAACATGTGTTTTCAGTTCTCTTGGGTATATATACCTATACTGGAATTTCTGGACCATAAGGTAACTATGCCTGACGTTTTGAGGACTTGTCAAAGTGTTTTCCACAGCAACTGCACCATTGCATGCTGGTAATGTACAAGGGTTCTGATTTCTCCAAATCCTCTGCAACACTTGTTAATGTCTCTTTGATATCGCCATCCTTGTAGTTACCAGGTGAAATCTCATTGTGGTTTTGATTTGCATTCGTCTTATGACGATGATGTTTAGCTCTTTGGAGCATCTTTTTCATGAGCATTTTGGCCATTTGTGTATCTTCTTGGGAGAACTATGTGTTCATGCTTTCCAGTGTATAATTTGGTTGTCTTTCTTTAAAAAATACATATTTTATTGATTTTTTTACAGAGAGGAAGGGAGAGGGATAGAGAGTTAGAAACATCAATGAGAGCCGAAGCCGGTTTGGCTCACTGGGGAGAAGGAGCGCGGGGGGCGC
>NW_006299892.1:18542-18908 GCF_000327345.1 Myotis davidii
AGTGATTAATCACTAGGCTTTAATTATGTTCAATTTGTAACAATGAAAATACATCCTGCATATCAGATATTTTCATTACGATTCATAACAGTAGCAAAATTATAGTTAAGAAGTAGCAACGAAAATAATTTTATGGTTGGGGGTCACCACAACATGAGGAACTGTATTAAAGGTTTGCGGCATTAGGAAGGTTGAACCACTTCCCCAGGAGGATTAGGAGGGTGTCTTCAGCACACCTCAGAAGAAGCTCAGGGGTGAGAACTGGGGGAAAGCCCAAAGATAATTTGGGCACGTTTGGTAGTTTGTAATAGAATAGAAGCGTGTGTCTAGAGTAGCCGTGGACAAACTACGGCCTGCGGGCCGGAT
>NW_006299892.1:21459-26738 GCF_000327345.1 Myotis davidii
GATTCACATGATCTAACTTAAAAATTCCAGAGACTCCAGCACACTAGGGTGCTCCGCAGCACGTGACACCAGCACCAGCGCAATGTTTTCCTGATCCACACTGTACCACTAAACATAAACATAATCCCATGAATACAGTGAGTAAGGAAAATGTGAGGAACCTCCAAACCACCAATGACTTCCCTCTCAATCACTTCCAACCTGATTACCAGGGCATCCCACTTTTTTTCTGTACTCTAACAGCTGAACATTGAGGAACTGCTGGGGTGTCACATCTGTGTAGGTTCTAAAAACTCTGTACTGATAAATATGGGGCCTGTAATAGGGCACCGCCACAGGTTCAAGTGTTTGCTGTCCGTCACCATTTCCCATGGTTCCTCTTTGCCCCCTGAATCTTCATTCCCTTCTGTTTGGGATTTTGGTTCTCCAGGGTGGCACCACGCTCAACCTCAGGGCTCTGAAACATTCCCTCCAACCATTTCATCTCATCAATGGATCTCTGCAGCTCCTCCTCCTGGATCTGCTCTTTGTCTCACGTGAAGATGCCTGCAATCTCCACAATCATTGCCCAGGCATGTACAGGCGGCCAAGGAGGATGCAGCAGGCACTATCTGAGTAGTGGCAACCATAGAGTTGCACCTTCTATGACTTCCTTCAATGTTTCTTTTCCCACATATTTGTCTAGTACTTCCCTGTCACTTTGTTCCTTCAGTAGGTTACCATTATTTGGATCTTTGGCTTTATCTAGTGCTTCCTTGGCTTTTTCTCTAAATGGGATTATTCCCTCTTGCTCCTATGACAATCTTCCCTTTTTTTCTTAGTCTTTCCATTTTAATTCACCATGATTTGAGAAAAGGATGTGCAAATCTCCTCTGCAGGTGTGATCATCTAGGTTCCCTGAAAACTTCACCACGCAAAAAGTCTTTTCTTCCAGATATTTCAATTCACCATTTTCTATTAACTTTTGTTTTTCTTCTTGCTCTTGTTTAGCTCATAATTTATCTTCCATTTTATTTTGTTTTCTTTATTATTTCTTGCAAAGTAATCTTCCTTGAAAAATGTTAGCAGATCTACATCTTTGTACTTTTGTTTAGGTGTCTCCATAAGTTTTTTTTTTTTTTTTTAGCAGATTCAATGCTGTCAAGCACAGCAGATATTGATCCCTTAAATGCTTTGTGCCATGTTCTTCTCATGTGAATATTTAGTGCTTGACCTTTAACTTCTAACTATTGTTTCATGTCATTAAGTGTTGTATCAGTAGGGAAGCCTTTAAACAGATCTGTTTTTCCTTTTTCTTAAATAGACCTGTTTTACATCACGTTTATACTCATCAGTAGCTTCAGGAAGGGGCTTGTCTGGAGATCTTTGGAGTTTACTTTTATCTTCACTTATTTCCATGAGTTCTGCCTTTGATTTGTTCAATGTTTCTACTATTACAGTAAAGTCTGTTAGATGGTTTAACCGATTGAATTTGATCATTATTTCCAAAGGTCACCCGCCTTCATCCAGTTTGATTTACTCCTTTAGAAATTTGTCCTGTGGCAAATTGAAGTCACAAAATAATACTGAATTTTACGACAGATTTTGGCCTCCAGAGCAGCCATTTTTCATCACCATTTTTGGCCATTGTGGCTAAACAGGTGGCTCCAAACCTCTGCCTTCGGCTACATTGGAAGGCAGTGAAGGTAGGAAACTTTAAAAATGTGCACAGTGAGGATGTGGGCAGCTTCTGTCCCAAGACCCAACCAGGGACCCATCCCAGGGCAACCAATGGCCCACTTGGGTCCTGGCTACGTGCATGTGTGGAACCCCAGGCTCCAGCATTCCTCCCAGGGGACCCAGTGCGTCTGCCAGACGCAGCCCATTTTGACACAGGACCCTTTGTTATATTTTTATTGCAGTATTAGAGTCAGTTTCTCAGCAAACCTCTCAAATGTTTCTTTTTTCAATTGTTTTTGAACTAACCTTGTGAAAAGAAGACAATGGTAGCCATTTTGTTTTTCATCTTTTCTGCCACAGCCACTCTGGAGCCGTAGTTTCAGTGGCTCTGTTTCTGGGCGGAGGACTAAGGGTGCCACCTCAGGGGCCAGTGCCTGGCAGCAGGAAGGGCTGTGAACCTAGCCCAGCTCGTGCAGTTCCCTCCTTCATATTTTCTCTGTTTAATTAAAGATGCTAGAACACTAGCCTGGTTCCTAGCTGAGAAGGCACCGTGTGTCACAACCTACTGTCTTGGGCTAGCAGCAAGCCCAAAGTGGAAGGTCTCCTGCAGTTCTTGCTACGATGACCTAACTTTGAATTCCTCTGCAGTGTATTCGATGGGAATTTGTTCACTCTGTCTGCAATTGTGTGATTGTTGAGCTTGCCTTCATGGGCATGACGAGAAAGTTCTTTTTTTCTATGTATGAAAATTGGCTTAAGTATCTGTTCTTTCTATGTATGGGAAGCAATCTCAGGAAGTTCCCATAGTGACATGGTTGCTTTTAAAGAACTTATCCTGTGATCACTTCCAAGAAATTAGAAACCCAATCCAGAGTTAATAACCCCATCTCCTGAATATTGAAAAATTTTGTCCTACTTGCAGTTGACACCTACTGTTTATTGGCCCCGTGTCAACAGGAGAGGTATTTAATCTTATTTTCTTTCCGAGCCTGACTTTCTTCTAGTGTAGGTGGGAGATATTTCATGACCCTCACTATGTGTGAGATGAAATGAGATGATAAATATGTAGCCTTGGTACAGCTCTTGGTATTAAACACCAGTTAACATAAGACATTCACACCTGTGAAGAATTTTTGTGAGTTTATTTAAGCCAAAACTGTCGACAGTTGCCGGGGAGCAAAATCTCAGTGAATTGAGATAATACTCCAGAGCCTGGCAGTTTTGTACCTTATTTTATTATACCTTACAATCAAAAGAGGAGACGTTTGTGGGTTACATGAAATCTATGGGTGATAGGTTAGGAGGCAGGAGAAGGAAAGCGGGGAAACCTCTGGGATAAAAAGTAAAATGATAGACATATACTTCTTTTACATAGGTTGGTATAGGATGGTTAACAGTCAACAGTTAACTCAATAACATTGAGGGGATTTGTGGTCTCTTTAGAGTGGTGCCTGTGCTTTGAGATGTCTGGACAGAGGAAAATTACTTTTGATATTCCAATGATATGTTATCATAGATGTAAAAAGACAATAGATAGACTCAGTTGAGGTAAAGATTGACCTTTGTCAGGGAAAATACTGGCTTAGGACATGACTGCTCAGCATAAGCTGCTCTTAGTTAACAATATTTTAATTTCAGACCTATTTTTGTGATTGCTTTAGGCCTCTGAGTTTGCAAGGCTGCCATGCAGGCCTTCCCTGGGCTAGTCAGGTTAGCATGTGGCTCCTTTTTGTCCACGTAGCACAGCCGCCTTCCTTGTAGGTCTGGGGTCTTGACCCAAGTCAGAGAAACACTGCATACTTCATAAATATAACTAGACAGAATGAGTGAAGATAGAAGTGGTGAAAAACAGTGAAGTGGAGAAAAGTAGAGGAAAGTGGAGATGGGTAAGAATACCAGGCAGGTTGTGATGGGGTAAAGTGGGGAAAAGCCAGTGTCTTTTCTCATCCCTATAGTAGTCAAGGAGAATGCAGACCTTCCACATTTTCAGGTTAGGATGTGGCTCCTTTTTTCTCCACGTAGCACAGCCGCCTTCCTTGTAGGTTTGGGGTCTTGACCCAAGTCAGAAAAACACTGCATACGTCATAAATATAACTAGACAGAATGAGTGAAGATAGAAGTGGTGAAAAACAGAGAAAGGGAACTTGTGGAGTGAAGTGGAGAAAAGTAGAGGAAAGTAGAGATGGGTAAGAATACCAGGCAGGTTGTGATGGGGTAAAGTGGGGAAAAGCCAGTGTCTTTTCTCATCCCTATAGTAGGTCTTGGTATTTGTCGGCTGTCTGTGTCACTGCAGCTTCAGGCACCTAGTCAAACTAGGTCTATCATTGTGGGGAACCCTTCATGTTGTGCACCGGCGCCTCCATGACCACGTGAGCACAGACATACGTTCTTTGGCTCCAGTGCTACTTCTCCTGCCACCAGGCAGCTGTAATCCCTGGCTGGACACCCCTGCAAGACTGGGCTTGGCCTTGCGAGAGTTGCCCCGCCCTCCCTCACGGCCCTCCCCCTCCCCCTTACCCCCTCTCCCTTCTAGAGATTCCAGGCTGCCCAGACACCCACCCTCACTGCACCCCCACCTGCAAGCCCTCCCACGTGGCCTGCTGACCCCTGCCCACTTTTCCAACTGCCCCTTGGGGCTGACCAGCCTGACGCTCAGCCCAACTCAGCAGTTTTTCTGGAGTGACCAGTGGCTGGCCTGTCCAGTGACTGACTGAGGCCTCAGGCGCTCCCCTCTGCAAGGTTTCCAAGCCCACCTCTTCCAAAAAGCCTCAACACCACAAGCACACCATCCCCCTTAACAAAGTAAAACTAACCTATCTGCCTTTGAATCGCTTGCATTTTATACTTCTAACAGTTTTTCCTTGAAGTGGTCTGTGTGACAGTGCCATGACTACCCCCTCTAGTTGCAGATCTTTTAAGTCCTGAGAAACTGGGGAGAAGAAAGGTCTAATCATTTATTCTCCATATCCCATCACATTACAGGGGCCAGAATCCCTTCTATCCTCCTGTGAGCTCCTGTCATGTTTCTGAATCCCGCAGGAGTCTATTAGACTGGGATCTAGCTCGATGTCCACTTCATCTTTGCTTCCCAAGGCACCTGGTACATGGTATTTGCTACTGTAAGCACTTGATTTTATAAGGAACACCTAATACTCCGCACAGCCTGTCTCAGTGTCAAGCTGTTTTCATGTATTATGTCCCTACACCTGCGACGACCCTTCGAGGCAGAGAGGAAACCTGCCCTGTTCACACTTGTCCCTCATCCTGGACCCGCCCGCTATATGCCCCGCCCTCACGGCGACGTGCGCATGCGCCCTGGGGCAGAACGCAATGCGCATGCCTAGGCTGCGGCCAGCCGGAAGTCTAACTGGTGGGAGTTGCGTTCATGGAGTCGACTGTGCCAGGTCTCCTGCTCTCCTGCCCTCACTTTGCCGGCTCTCAGCATTGTCTTAGGCCCTGCTCGCCCTTCTAGGCCCATCTCTTCCAACAAGCCTCCTTGAAGACTGGCCTGCGGCCATTACAGGAGCCGGGCAGCCGCCATTACAGGAGCCGGGCCTGCCGCCACTACAGATGAGGGGGTTTGCACTCAGCTTGTTTTACATCCTCTCATCCTTCCCCAC
>NW_006299892.1:30724-34886 GCF_000327345.1 Myotis davidii
CTTCCAAAAAGCCTCAACACCGCAAGCACACCATCGCCCTTAACAAAGTAAAACTAACCTATCTGCCTTTGAACCGCTTGCATTTTATACTTCTAACAGTTTTTCCTTGAAGTGATCTGTGTGACAGTGCCATGACTACCCCCTCTAGTTGCAGATCTTTTAAGTCCTGAGAAACTGGGGAGAAGAAAGGTCTAATCATTTATTCTCCAGCAAGCAAGGGCAGCCAGGCACTTAGGTGGCCTAAGCCTGTCTCAAGGTATCTTTTCTCTCTCTCTTTTTTTCCATCAAGATTTGAAAAGTTCCCAGAGGACCAGACTTTGTCCCAGCACATTCTTGTTCCATTTTATGACAATTATCCCATCACATTACAGGGGCCAGAATCCCTTCTATCCTCCTGTGAGCTCCTGTCATGTTTCTGAATCCCGCAGGAGTCTATTAGACTGGGATCTAGCTCGATGTCCACTTCATCTTTGCTTCCCAAGGCACCTGGTACATGGTATTTGCTACTGTAAGCACTTGATTTTATAAGGAACACCTAATACTCCGCACAGCCTGTCTCAGTGTCAAGCTGTTTTCATGTATTATGTCCCTACACCTGCGACGACCCTTCGAGGCAGAGAGGAAACCTGCCCTGTTCACACTTGTCCCTCATCCTGGCCCTGCCCGCTATATGCCCCGCCCTCACGACAACGTGCGCATGCGCCCTGGGGTAGACCGCAATGCGCATGCCTAGGCTGCGGCCAGCCGGAAGTCTATCTGGTGGGAGGGAGACGCTTTCATGGTGTCGACTGCGCCTGGTCTCCGGCTCTCCTGCCCTCACTTTGCCGGCTCTCAGCATTGTCTTAGGCCCTGCTCGCACTTCTAGGCCCATCTCTTCCAACCAGCCTCCTTGAAGACTGGCCTGCAGCCATTATAGGAGCCCGGCAGCCGCCATTACAGGACCCGGGCCTGCCGCCACTATGGATGAGGGGCTTTGCACTCAGCCTGTTTTACATCCTCTCATCCTTCCCCAGCCCCTCTCCTAAAGAGCCTCACTGCAGCACACCAGCCTGCCTCCTCCCCAAAGGTGAAATGAACCCCCTGCCTCTGAAATGTGTGCCTTTTATACCTTTATCATTTCTTTTCCTTTTCCTGGTGCAGGGCTGGGTGAACAGTGCCCTGACTTCCCGCACCGGCCGCAGCCCTTTTAAGTCCTGGGAAAACTCGGAGAAGAAAAGTCTAACCTGAAAAGCGATATCTGAAGACAATTTATTCTCTTTCAGGAGGAAAGGAACTTTTCCAGCCGGGAAGCCACAGCTTGCTGACTTAACACTGTCTGCCTTAAGGTAAGTCTTATTTTTTAAGTCAGCACTTGGTACGTTCCCAGAACTTACCTTCTGTCCCAGCATAGTGTTGTTCCATCTTCTGACAATTACCCCATTACTCACCCATTTGCTAGAATGGCAGGGGAGGCCGAAGGCAGGGCGGGAGAGGTGCCACACAGCACCCACTGGAAAGATGGGGGCCATGGGCGGTTTTGATGTCCCCAGGACCCCTCCTATCTTCCTGAGCCCCTGCCATCTTTCTGAATCCCACAGAAGCTATCCTAACTGTTTGACTTTTCTCTATTAGATTGTCAGCCACCTGGGGTCGAAGTTGATGTCAAACTCATCTGTTTCCTAAGGCTCCTGGCACATGGGATTTGCTATTGTAAGTATTTGGTTTTGTAAATAACACCTAATAAAGTTCCCAACAGCCTGTCCTGGTTTCAGTTACTTTAACAGGTTATATCTTTGGTCCTGTGACAGCCCTTTGAGGCAGATAGGAACCTGCCCTTTCCCAACTCATCCCTCACCCCAGTCCTGTCCATTGTAAGTTGTGCTTTCTGTTCCCTGACTCCCGTTTTCTGTGGGTAAAGGAAGAAAAATATGAAGCCACCTCCCTTTTGCCGAGAAGGGGAGAGCTTGTCCTTACCCATAACACTGTCTGGCAAGTCTTCAGTTTCCGGGGGCGAGGAGGTAGCAGTCCTCTGACCAGGGAGCTCTCACTGCTCCCATTCTCCTTCCTGGCCTCCCGTTCCACATGCAAGGGGAGTGGGGCACTCGGGGTTCGGGGATGAGTCCCAGGGATGCGGCTCAGGCCTCTGGTGCGAGATCGGCTTCAGTGATCCATGTTGTTTGATTTTCTGTTGAATGAACAGCCTCAGTGAGTTCTAGGCCCTATATTGGGGCTCTAAGTTTGGGAACTGGGAGAGGAAGCTTGGGTAGAGAGTTGCTTCCTAACACCTCTGCTCTGGGGTGAGCTGAGGTGCCCCAGTTGCCAGTAGGGGTTGCCCACCAAGTGACATTCTGAGTGGCAGTTTGTTCTGAATCCTTCTGTCCAAGGATATTGCCTGAGTGTCCGCCTCCTGCCGGCAGGCATTGCGCTGTCACAGTGGCAGTCCCAGGAAGCTTGGGCAGGGGCACTGTCCCCAAGGCACTCACCATGCAGCTGGTGCCAGTTCCCCATGTTAATAGTGTAAATCCATCAGACACATAGGGGTGGTTCTATATGTAGAATGCACCTGAGGAACACCTGGGGAGCTGGAAAGCATTCAAGTGTATGGAACAAGCCCCAGAAATGATTTAAGAGGTCCTGGGGCAGGGGGGTGGTCCCAAGTGTCTATGGTTTCACAAACGATGTGTCGGCTGAAAAAACACCACTAATGGAGGTTAATAGCACAGGTTTGGAGTCAGCTGGTTCTTGGTCCCAATGTGAGTTCTACCGCCACTGTCCTTGTGGCCTTGGAAAGGGTATTGAAACTCTCTGAGCCTGAGTTTCATCTTAGATGGGTTACATTAATACCCTCCTCATGTGAGACTGAAAGGATAATGAGTTTCATGATATAAGTGTAAAACCTTACTTTGAATGTGGGCCAGACTTAGGGACTCACTTCTGGTGCACAGGTTAGGAGGAATGCTTTGTGACTTCTGAGGCCAAATCATAAAAAGGATTGTTTCCATCTGTCTTGGATATAGATTACTTTTTGTCCAGACATCTTTTTTAGATGAAATTCACAAGACATAGAATTTATCCTTTCAATATGTGTAGTTCAGTGATTGTTAGTATAGTCATATTGTTCTTCTTTGTGCTAACTACTGTCTAATTCCAGAACATTTCCATCACCTCCAGAAAGAAACCTCATGTCTGTTAGCAGTGAATTCCTCCCTTTCCTCAAGCCCCTGGCAAAAAGAAATCTGATATATATGTGTATGGTCCGGGGTGGAGAGTGTGCCTTGAGATCCCCCATCAAGCCCCCCCGGGCCGGGAGCGTGGTCTGAGATTCCCCATGTAGCCCCACTTGGCGGGGGATGCAGCCTCAGGTTCCCCTGCCCGGCTCCAGGAGAGGGGCACAGCCTATGGTCCCCCTTCAAGCCCTGCTGGGCAGAGGGCCGAGGCCTGAGGTACCCTGGCCTGGTGCTGCGGACTGGGGTGTGGCCTGAGGTCCCCCACCAAGCCCCGCTGGGTGAGGGTGGCGGCCTGAGGTCCCCCGTCAAGCTCTACCAGGTCGGGGGCGCACCTTCAGGTCCCACGTCAAGCACTGCCAGGCGGGGTGCCAATCCTTTGGTCCCCTGGCCTGGTGCAGGGGCGGGGGGCACGTCCTGAGGTCCCCTGTCAAGCCCCGCTGGGTGGAGGGGTGCCGCCTGAGGTCCCCTGGCCTGGCGCTGGGACTGGGGATGTGGCCTGAGGTCCCCGTGTCAAGCTCCACTGGGGTGGGGAGGCGTGGCCTGAGGTCACCTGTGAAGCCGTGCTGGGTGGGGGGCACACCCTGAGGTCTCCTGTCCTGGCACCAGGGCAGGGGCAGTGGCCTGAGGTCCCCTATTAAGCCCCATGGTAGAAGGGGGAGGGAGAGGCGGGGAGAAGCCTCAGGTCCCTGCTGATTGCTCATACAGTCTCATTAGGGGAACTCGGCCTCCGCTGTGGGCGCCTTTATCTTTGTGGCAGAGTGAAGGTCAATTTGCATATTCCTTATATATTATATAGGATTTGCCTGTTGTAGATGTTTCATATAAATAAAATCAAACAATGTGTGTCCTATTGTGTCTGGCTTCTTTAACTATAATGTTTGCAAAGTTCATTTATGTTGTAGTATATATTGGGACTTCATTCTTTTTATTGTGATAAATATACATAATACTATTTT
>NW_006299892.1:35926-36882 GCF_000327345.1 Myotis davidii
AGAAGAAGGGAGAGGTAGAGCAAGATAGAAAAATCAATGATGAGAGAGAATCACTGATTGGCTTCTTCCTGCATACCCCACACTGGGGATTTAGCCTGTAACTCGGGCATGTGCCCTGACCAGGAATCAAACCAGGACCTTCCGGTTCATAGGTCAACACTCAGCCACTGAGCCAAGTGGGCTGGGCAAAGCCACTCCTTTTTATGGCTGAATAATATCCCATTGTGTGGATATACCAATGTTTGCTTGCACATTAATAAATTGATGGATATTCAGGTTGATTATACTTTTAGAGTTATGATTAATGATATTATGAATATTCGCATACAAGTTTTTAAAAAATGTATCTGTATTGTTGAAAGTATGAAAGAAGTCCTCCTTTTCCCCCATTGACCTCCTCTATCTCCCCCTTCCTCCAGGCCTTCACCACACTAGGTCTGTGTCCATGGGTTATGCATATGTACATATAAGTTCTTTGGTTAATCTGTTTACCTCCCTCCCCACCTTCCCTCTGAGATTCATCATTCTGTCTCATGCTTCCGTGTCTCTGGATCTATTTTGTTTGTAAGTTTATTTTTATTTCTTCATAAATCTCTATTGTTAAAAGTATTACATAGGTCTCCCTCATTCCCCCATTGACGCCCCTCCAGCCAGCCCTCGCCCCCTGCACCAGACCTTCACTGCTTATTGTCTATGTCCAAGGGTTATGCATATATGCATACAAGGTCTTTGGTTGGTGACCTCCCCTCACCCACCCACCCATACCTTCCCTCTGAGATTTCACACTCTGTTCCATGCTTCCATGTCTGTGGATCTACTCTCTTCATCAGTTTATCCTATCTAATAATAGACAAACATGGTAATTGACCATACCTCCGCTATGCTTCCCATTGGCTAGTCAGCAGGGTATGCAAATTAACTGCCAACAAAGATGGCGGCTGGCAGCCAAGCCGCTG
>NW_006299892.1:38794-39693 GCF_000327345.1 Myotis davidii
CAATGGATGATTCTCTCTCATCATTGATGTTTGTCTCTCTCTCCCTCTCCCTTCCTTTTTGAAATCAATACACACACACACACACACACACACACACACACATTTTATAAATAAATAAAATATATATATTAAAATATATATATCAGAGAGGTAAAGAGAGAGAAAGATAGTAACATCAATGATGAGAGAGAATCATTGATCATCTGCCTCCTGCATGCTTAGGATCAGGGATCGAGCCCACAACCTGGGCATGTGCCCTGACTTGGAATTTAATTCTGATCTCCTGGTTCATAGGTCAACGCTCAACCACTGAGCCACCGTGGCTGGGATATTGATGTGGGGTTTTTGTTTTTTGCCGTGCAGAAGCTTTTTATTTTGGTGTAGTCCCATTTGTTTACTTTCTCGTTACTTTCCCTTGCCCTAGCAAATGTACCGGCAGACATATTGCTATGAGAAATGTCTGAGATTTTGCTGTCCATGGTTTCTTCTAGGATTTTTAGAGTCACAACTCACATTTAAGTCTTTTATGCATTTGGAGCTTATTCTTTTAAAAAGTTTTATTTATTTTATACTTTTTTGTTAATCCTCACCTGAGGATATTTTTGCATTGATTTTTAGAGAGTATGAAAGGGAGTAGGAGAGAAACATTAATTGCTTGCCTTCCTCTTGCACCCAACTGGGGCTATGTAGGAATCGAGCCTGCTACTGAGTTTCGTGCCCTTGACTGGAATCAAACCTGCGACCCTTCAGTCTGTGGGCCAGTGCTCTATTCAATGAGCCAAACCAGCTTGGGCGAATTTATTCTTGTGTGTGCTGGTCCAGGGATTTTTTTTTTGGCATGTACCTGTCCATCTCCCCCCCCTCCAGCCCCCCCCCCATTTATTGAAGAGACTGTCTTT
>NW_006299892.1:40011-41234 GCF_000327345.1 Myotis davidii
AGGGATTGCATTGAATCTGTAGATTGCTTTGGGTAGTATGGGCATGTTAATGGTGCTAATTCTACCAATCCATGACCAAGGTTTATTCTCCCACTTGTTTAAATCTTCCTCTATCTCTTTTTTCAGTGACCTGTAGTTTTCTGAGTACAGGTCTTTTACCTCCTTGGTTAAGTTTATTACTAAGTATGTTAATTTTTTTGTTGCAGTGGCAAATGGGATTGTTTTTTTAATTTCTCTTTCTGTGAGTTCATTATTTGTGTATAATAATGCCAACGATTTCTGGGAGTTAATTTTGTATCCTGCCACATTGTTGGATTCATTTATTAAATCTAGTAGTTTTTTTTTTTTTTTTTTTTTGCTGGAGTCTTTATGTTTTCTAAGTACAATATCACATCATCTAAAAATAATGATAGATTTACTTCCTCCTTCCCAATTTGGATGCCTTTCATGTTTTCTTCTCTGATTGTTGTGGCTAAGACTCCCAGTACTGTGTTGAATAAGAGTGGTGAAAGCGGACATCCCTCTCTTGTTCCTCTTCTTAGGGGAAATGGTTTTAGTTTTTGCCCACTGAGTATGATGTTGGCTGTAAGTTTGTCATGGATGGCTTTTAATATGCTGAGGTATCATTCTTCTGTTCCCACTTTGCTGAGAACTTTTTTTTATTGATTTCAGAAAGGATGGGAGAAGAAGAGAGAGAGAGAGAAAAACATCAATGATGAGAGAATCACTGATTGGCTGCCTCCAACACGCCCCCTAGTGGGGATCCACCCCCAACCCAGGCATGTGCCCTGACAGGGAATGGAACCATGACCTCCTCGTTAATAGGTTGACGCTCATCCACTCAGCAATGCCAGCCGGGCACTGAGGACTGTTTTTAAATGAAAAATGGGTGTTGGATTTGGTCGAATGTTTTTCTGGGTCTAGCGATATTATCATGAGTTTTGGTCTTTAAATTTGTTTATGTGATGTATCACGTTTATTGATTTGCAAATATTGTGCCAGCCTTACATCCCTGGAATAAATCCTATTTGGTCATGATGTATGATCTTTTTAATATATTGCCGGGTCTGATTTGCCAATATTTTGTTGAGGATTTTTGCATCTATGCTCATCAGGGGTATGGCCTGTACCGTAATTCCATTTCTTTGCAATGTCTTTATCTGGTTTTGGAATTAGGATAATGCTAGCCTGGCAAACAAAGAGCTTGGAAGTGTTCCTTTCTC
>NW_006299892.1:41390-49865 GCF_000327345.1 Myotis davidii
GTCTGCACCTCTTTGGAACCAGAGCTTGCAGCTCCAGTCAGTTGTGATGACTGCAGCCCCAGTGACATCTCAACTGAAGCTTCATGTGACCTCCTGGACCAGAACCACCTAGCTCAGTTCCTGAGTTCACGACCCACACCAACAGTGAGTTTGGAAAATGTTCATTATTGCCTAATTTTGAAGGTTTTTTTTTGAAACACAGTTCATACACATAAATATTACCATTTTAGAGTGTCCATTTCAGTGTTTCCTAACACATTCATTGTTATGCAGCCATTGCCACTGTCTCATTACAGAATATTTCCATCTCTTCAAAATGATAGCCCAGACCTTGTAGCAGTCACCCTTAATTCTCTCTACTGCGCATCACCTAAAAACTGATAATTTACTCTCTGACTCTAAGGATTTGCTTATTGTGGACATTTGCTATAAATGGAAACATACAACATGTGATTTTTAAAAAAGATATTTTTATTTATTTCAGAGAGAAGAAGGGAGAAGGAGAGAGAGAGAGAAACATCAGTGATGGAGAGAGAATTATTGACCGGCTGCCTGTTGCACACCCCCAACTGGGGATCAAACCCGCAACCTCAGTGCCCTAACTGGGAATTGAGCGATGACCTCTTGGTTCATGGGTCGATACTCAACCACAGAGCCACACCGGCTGGGACCAATATGTGTCCTTTTTGAACGATTTCTTTAAATATCATAATGTTTTCAAGTTTCATCTGTGTTGCAGGACAGGTCAATCATTTCTTATTTTTTTAAAGACTTTTTTTTAGAGCAGTTCTAGGTTTATTTGAAAATCCAGAGGAAGGTATAGAGATCTCCCATATACCTGCTGCCCTCCCACATACATATAGCATCTCCCACGTCAGCATCACTAACCAAAGGGGTATATTTTTAACCAAGGGTGAACTTACATTCACTCATCATTATCACCCAAATTCCATAGTTTACCTAGGGTTCACTTTTGGTGTGGTGGGAATGAGTTTGGATAAATGTTTACTGACATATGGGGTGGGGCAAAAGTAGGTTTACAGCTGTTTGTATAAGAAACTACAATAGTTAATAATAAATAATAATACAAGAATAAACTGTTTTGCTTACTCATAAATGTGAACCTCTTTTCCTCCACCCGGTATATCCATCATTATAATATCACACAGAATATTTTTACTGCACTAAAAATCCTCTGTGCTCTGCCTGCATTCTTTTTTATAGGTGTATATTATTCCCCTGTAATGTTATAATGCATTTTGTTTATCCATTTGTGAGCAACACAACATTTGTGTTGTTTCTAGTTTTCTGTTATGAAT
Source organism: Myotis davidii (assembly GCF_000327345.1). Lineage (NCBI taxonomy): Eukaryota > Metazoa > Chordata > Mammalia > Chiroptera > Vespertilionidae > Myotis > Myotis davidii. The sequence goes on from NW_006299892.1 coordinate 42,710, forward strand.
AATGCTTCTATGAACCTTTTAAGATGTTCTTTTATGTGAACATACGTTTTCAGTTCTCTTGGGTATATATATATCTGTTCTGGAATTTCTGGACCATAAGGTAACTATGCTTGACGTTTTGAGGACTTGTCAACGTGTTTTCCACAGCAACTTGCACCATTGTATGCTGGTAATGTACAAGGTTTCTGATTTCTCCAAATCCTCTGCAACACTTGTTAATGTCTTTGTTTTTGATTATAGCCATCCTAGTGGTTATGAAGTGGTATCTCATTGTGGTTTTGATTTGCATTTGTTTAACAACTGATGATGTTTAGCATCTTTTGAGTATCTTTTCCATGTGCAATTTGGCCATTTGTATATCTTCTTGGTAGAAATGTCTGTTCATGTTTTCCATTGTTTAATTTGGTTGTTTTTTTAAAAAAAGATTTTAAATTGATATTTAGAAAGAGAAAAGAAGGATAGAGAGAAACATCAATCGGCTGCCTCCTGCATGCTCACTACCCGGGATTGATCCTGCAACCAGGCATGTACCCTGACTGGGAATTGAACCAGCAGCCCTTTAGTGTATGAGACAATCACCAACAGAGCCACACAAGCTAGGGCTAATATGGTTATCTTTTGATTGTTGAGTTTTAAGAATTCTTTGTATATTGTGGATACTACAACCTTATTAGCCACTGACACCTTATTAGCCTCTGCAAAAAATTTAAAGTCTGAAGAGCATGACTGAGTTTGTTTTGAGGTGACACATAGCATTCCTTCTCTTTCTTTTTGTTTTTGTAATTGCATTTTTAAGAGTATGATTGGCTCTTTGAACTACTGCTTGACCTTGAGGGTTGTAAGGGATACCAGTTTTATGACAAATTTGCTATTGCTGACTAAAGTGCTGAAAAGCAGAACTAGTGTATGCAGGCCCATTGTCTGATTTTAGCTGTAAGGGAGGTCCTAGTATTGCAAAAGCGGCTAAGCAAGGACATCCATTTGTCAGATTTGATTAGCTTTAAGACCCCTAGGATTAACCCCTAAGGATCGTACAGGGCAATGAGCCACACACTGAGAGCACTGCTTAACAATTTGATGAGCTTGCTTTCGAGAAATACAGAACTGTTTGTGCAAGGCAGCAGCATTTTGATGATGCAAAGTGTGGGAGCACTGGACAAGAGCAAATGGGGTAGCCTCTTGCATTACAGCAAGGAGGCGATCAATAGCCTCATTTTCTATAGCTAACGGACCAGGGAGACCTGAATGAGATCAGATATGACCAATAAAGCAGGGAAATTGCCGTTCTCTAATGACCTTTTTAAGGCTGAAAAATAAATGAAAGAATTCCTCCAAATTAGTGTGCCCTATAATAGCTGTTTCAATAATTTTTGCCATACCTACCATACAAGCACTATCACTATATAAGTTGATGGGCTCCGTAGCCAAATCTGTCAAAACATAAATAAGAGCTTGTATTTCCACCCGTTGTGCTGAAATATAAGGGGTTTGAAGGACTTCAGCCTTAAGATCTCTAATACCAATAAGTGATATTTCAATGGGATGCCTGTAGGGGATGGTAACACCGACTGAAGGGGCTCTGTAATCTCCATGGTTTTATTAATTGCCCTTAGGTCTTGCAATAGTCTCCATTTACCAGATTTCTTCTTTATTACAAATATGGGTGTATTCCATGGCCTGTGAGTGAGTTCAGTATGCCCTGCCTCAAGTTGTATTCGAACCAACTCTTGTGCACCTTTTAACTTCTCTCCTAATAGGGGCCATTGATCAACCCAGACAGGGATATCTGCAAGCCAGGTAATTTTAGCTGCTGTACGCTGGGTTGGAGAGACGATTAAGACCCCTGTTGAAAATTCTGGTAACCTAATCCATGCCTCCCCTTTTGAGTGGACATCGGGATAGATGAACGCCTCCCTTGCTGATTCTTCCCCAGTCCCTTTAGGGGGTGGAATCCTTGATTAAGCGTTTGAGAAGTAACAATAGAACTGAGACTTGTTATTAAAACCCTCATCTGCTCTAGCATATCCCATCCCCATAAGTTAACAGGTAAATGTTGTAATCCATAAGGTTGAAAATAGCCTGTACTTCCATCTGGATCTTCCCATCAAAGGAGTTGAGCACTCTGCTAGGGTTGGGTAACATACCCCACTCCTTGCAATTCAGAAGCCGTGGGGTTTAAAGATCGGGCCTGTGGCCAATGTCTGACGGCAATGACTGACACATCAGCTCTGGTATCTATAACCCCTTTAAAAGGCTTCCCAATAATCCTTATTTCTAACTCAGGCCAGCCCTTCTTGACTCTTTTCATCCAGTATACTGCACCACTGGACCCAAGGCTCACTGCACCTCGGGGCTGACTGGTCAAAGGCCACCCTTCTGGATAGTAGGGCAGAAGGAGAATTTGTGCTATTTTTGTTTCTGGTAAGACCTGAATTATAGTATTAATTGTTTGTGCCATTACTTTAGTTTCTCCAGTAGAGTCCTGATCTATCACCCTTTCAATGTTAAACTGCTCCTCCCTAAAATTAGTCCCATCATGCCCAGAGGAAGGGGACCATACACTCCCGTGGCAATAGCCTGAGACCCATCTCCAGGGTTAGTACATATCAGGAGGTGGGACAGATGTCCAATCCTGCACTTCCCAGGGTGGCACAGTAGAGGTCTCTGACGGTTGGCTTTGGGCCTGAGCTGGCTGGAAAGGCTTCAGTGGGGTCAAGGATAAGGCCCCTACTGTTTGGTGGGGCTGGGGCTGGCCCCACGTGTCGTTTCCCTGCCTAAGGGGCAATGGATTACCATCAGCGTCAGTCTTGGAGTGGCATTCATTTACCCAATGCTTTCATCTCCTCCATCTTGGACATAGTCCAGGCTTCTTGTTTCCACTCCCTGTAGCCTTTTGAATTCCATTTTTAGCGTTACAGTCTTTAGCAAAATGCCCTGCCTTAGCACAGTTAAAACATCCCTCTTTCTGATGACCAGCAAGCAATACCTCCTTTAACTCAACAGCTAATGTCACTCCTTGCACGTAAGCTGGTCCAATGTCAGCACAAACACGGATAAAATCATGTACAGTACCGTTCTTCTTATATGGATATAAAGCCTCTTGACATACTCTATTTGCATTTTCAACAGCTAATTGTTTCATGAGTATCATTTCAGCCTCGGGGTCAGCCATAACCCTGCCTACAATGTCTTGGAACAAGGGAGCCACAACATCCTGATATGGCTCCTCAGGTCCCGGCCTAATTTTACTTATGTCTAAAGATTTTTCCCCTTTTGTTGGCAGCTGCCTCCAGGCTTTGGTGGCACAGATATTTATTTGCTGATAAGTTTGTATGGGGTATGCTAACTGAGTCTGCAAAGCCCCTTGAGGTTCAGTGCCCATGAGCATATCAAATATAATGGGTATCTCATGAGCTTGGTTTCTGTTAGCCTGTTCCGCACTAAGCTCTGCCCAATTATACTTCCATAATAAGTAACCTCTAGGTGAGAGACAGGCCTTTGCAACAGTATTCCAGTCACTAGGAGCCATAGCTTCCTCTGATACTGTATCTGGTAACCCCAGCACAAAACGGGAAATTGGTCCATACATAGAACAAGAAGTTTTCAACTCCTTCGAAGTCTTAAAAGGTATAGACTGATGACCGTGGAGCATCTGACCTGGATTCTGAGGATTAGGCTGCTCAAATATAGGGTATAGACTGAATCCTGAAGTATTTTCCCCAGCCTGCCTAGCCTCATACAGAGTCTGCTGGAGTAGGGACAAAAGGTACCATTCTTATCTCTGCTTGTTTAGGGGGTAATTGAAGAGGCTTATGAGAAACAGTTAAGTTCCCCGAATGCTTGCATCAGACCCCCATTATCCCAATCCTGCCAGCACTGTTCCTTGCTGCCTCCTCCAACTCTAGTTCATATTTGGGAGGAAGCACATTGTCCATAGGGCTCTCCCCCACAGAAGCTGTAGCCCCAGGGACCAGAGGAGGCAGTGGAGGCACTGATGGTATAGGGGGAGTCGTAAGCCTCTGGAAACCCTCCACTATCTGTCTTAGTTCCCCGGCCACATTCACCCACTCCCTTTCAGGAGTGGGCTCTAGGCAGTCCCGAATCAGGGACCACAGACTGAAAGTAGGGATAGGACTTTTCTCTGGAACTTCAGCTATATAATGATCTCTAAGTTGCTTCCTTACCTTCTCCCATGTCTCCACATTTACTGTTCCCTCCTCAGCAAACCATGGGCAAGTTTTATTTACAAAATCCAACAAATCAAGAAGCTGTTGATGCCTTACAGAACAGCCCTATGCTCAGAGCATAGCCTTAAGCATAGATACATATAAGTTCTTTTTCTGCGATCTTGAATTACCCATCTTTTCTACCCATCTGCTACTAAATTTAGCTCCTTATCTTACTTTCGCTTTCTGCGCACGCTTCACTAGACCATCCTTTCACCTGATAATTGTAGTTTTCTTACTCAAGCCCCACATTGGGCGCCACATGAACTGTGTCCAGCACTGCCAGTGGTGAACCTGAGGAAGGGGCGGAAAGGGATTAAAGAAAACAGACAAAAGAATATAGTTGGGTCCAGGTGGCACTGTGCCTGGATGAGGACACAATGACACAGCCTATAAGCTGAATCTTTATTTTGTAGTCATCACACAAAGCAAAACAAAGGAGTGGTCAAGATGTTTACAGTGTTTTTTATTTTGTTTTGTTTTGTTTTTACAAACCCTTGGGTCAAGGGCTGATTTTCAATAGATCGCAGCGAGGGAGCTGCTCTGCTTCGTATGAAACCCTGACCTAAAAGCAGGTTGTCTATGAATGGTTTAGCACCAGGTTCCCCACGAATGTGCGTTGTGTGAAGGGTGAGGGGGCGGCTCCCTTTCCAGCTGCAACCCTGTTTCCCAGGATGAAGAGCTCTCTGCACCGGACCCCGGTCCCGAGGCACAACGGGGGACCAGCTATCTGAGGCCAGTGGAGGCCCTCAGCACTGCCGTATAGTTACTCTGGGGCGGGATTCTAACTCAGAGGCGTTTAGTCATAATCCACAGACGGTAGCTTCGCCCCATTGGCTCCCCAGCCATGCACATACACCAGATGTCTGAACCTGCCCTTCCTCTCATACGGAGCAGGATTACCATGGCAACAACACATCATCAGTAGGTGCAATATTCTTGGGAGTTTCAAATCTACTTCTTTCCTGTTGTAAATCTCTGAACTCTATCAAGCTTTGTTTTGGCAGCACTTGCTGCACCTCCCACAGCCCAAATCCCTCAGCTGCTTAGGACTACAAGGTCAGACTATGAGGTCAAGCTTACATACAACCATAGCCTTTGGCTATAATTATGCTGGGAGGGCTTTGCCCTCCACCCTGGGACTTGTATTTATGTGACTTTGCCACAAGAGGATTGTGCCCTCTCATCAGTCTGAGGTTTGAACCTGTCCAAACGCTGTAGCCGCTTTCCACATTCAATACCTGTGAGTAAATCCACATCTGTCTGCAAATACTTCTTTGTTATTTCACTTAACAGATTGTTTAGCCTGAATATATAGTATAAAATTTGCCTTTCATTTTCAGTTATTTTTTTCAACATCCTTCTCTTCTATAAAGTAGATTGCCATTAATTTAATGTCTCTCTATTTCCAAGGAACACTTAAGTTCTTTACATTCATAATCCAATCCCTACCACCAGTTTTCCATCTTTGTCTTCACTTTCAAAGTTTCTGCAACTGGGTTTTCATATACTGTTTCAGCATCTTTAAGGTATAGCATCAGGGGCACAATGTACCCTTTGAGCTTTTTCCTGTGACTAGCTGCAGCTTCCTCAATGAGTATCAAGGGCTGATCCTGATGGTCTGATAAGATCGTGCACTGGGGACAAAGTTGCTCTGGATCCGTCTCACAGCACTGGGTCAGAAACTCTTGGTGCTTCTTACACTGGGGTTTATCTTGCCTTTTCCTTTTTCTCCTCATGGTGGGAATCTGCTTAACAATATCAGTCATGTGACATAATTGAAGTTCTCTTGAAGTTCTGATCAGGGCAGTGGTGGAGGCAGACAGGACAGAGAAAGATGCCCTGTAGACCTAACCAGCACTGGTGGATGCAAGAATGACAGAAGTTGTGTCCACACTCAATGGTCACTGGGTCTCTTGGATAATCCAGGCAGATGGGGCAGCTGGCCTCTGCCTTTAGCTCGGCCACGGAAGCCGCAAAGGCCATTGTGCAGTGAAGGTGTCTGTCCGAAGGCAACTCTCTTCAGTCAGTGTGATCCTCCAGGAGCTAGGAAAAGTGAGAAGCTGAGGTCTGCTCAGCCCTCCTTCTCTGTGGAAGTCAGTAGGAGCTTCCAAGAAGAGTTCTAGCCATTAGCTGATGTCAGTCTTCTAGTCACCCTCTCCTGTATTTAACGCCACATTACCATAAGGGATATAGAGTACTCCTGGTCAGAAACCAAGCACAATCTAAGTCATATGTGGTTCCAAGATAGGATTGGCTTGCCTGTTGAGGTCCACGTACTGGTAGAGCGGCCCCATAGGAAACCAAGGCTCTCAACAGTGCTCACATTTCCTGTATGCACAGCCTCTGGATTCCCAGAGGAAAAACCTTGTACCAGTTTTCTGTTGTGCCCAGATTTCAAAGTTCCCAAGACCCCCAGGGAGCCAGTCAGTCCGATGCAAAAGCAAAGAGTCTTTAATGCAAGCCGGGTTGCGCTCCCAGTTCACCAGACCCACCAACACAGCGGAAAGTCCAGTGGCCGAGAGACCGAGGCCTGATGGGACAGGGGGTTATATAGGGGGGTGGAGTGAGGGCAGGAGAGGGGACTGTGGGCCCCGCTGATTGGCCAGGCGCGAGTCGGTACAGGATGTGGTCATAGTGATGGCGTGCACTTCCCTTGATTATTATTGGTTAGTCCAGAGAAATCCTGGGTGGGTCTAGCAACGGCTTTTTCCGGTGAAGCACATGGCACTGTCCCAAAATGGAGGACCCAAGGCAAGATGGAGGGCGCACACGGCTCTGTCCCAAAATGGAGGACCCAAGGCAAGATGGAGGGCGCAGTCCCCGCCTGGCTCCCGCTGCCGCCGCTTGAACATGCCACAAGGCAGGATGGCCCTCCCGCACAGCACCTGCAGCCGGCCTGCGGGTGCTGTGGGGGAATGCAGAGGACT
>NW_006299893.1:0-1045 GCF_000327345.1 Myotis davidii
CCTGTCTATGAGGTATCAAAACATTATATGAAGGAAAAATCAGGTCTATGAAGTTACAATCCTGTCTATGTAGTAACCATGGAGTCTATGAAGTCACAATCCAGTCTATGAGGTAACAATTCTCTCTATGATGTCACAATCTTTCTTTGATGTAACAATTCTGTCTATGAAATAACAATCCGCTCTATGAAGACACAATACTGTCTATAATGTAACAATAGAGTTTATGAAGTAACAATCCTTTCTATTAACTAACAATCATCTCTATGAAGCCACAATCCTGTCTATGAAGTATCAACACATTATATGAAGTAAAAATCAAGTCTATGAAATAAAAATCCTTTCTGTGATGTAAAAATACAGTTTATGAAGTAAAAATATTATCTATGAAGTCACCATCATGTCCATGAAGTAACACTACAGTCTATGAAGTAACAATCCTCTCTATGAAGTCAAAATCCAGTCTATGAAGTAACAATCCTCTCTATGAAGTCACAATACTATGATGTAAAAATACAGTGTATAAAGTAACAATACTCTATATGAAGTCACAATCCAGTCTATGAAATATCAATTCTCTCTGTGAAGTCACAATTCTTTCTATGATGTAACAGTCCTGTCTATGAAATAAAAATCTTCTCTATGAAGTAATAATACTGTCTATGATGTAACAATACAGTCCATGAGGTAACATTCCTGTCTATGAAATATCAATCCTCTCTATGAAGTCACAATCCAGTGTATGAAGTATCAATACTGTCTATGATGTTACAATACTGTCTATAAAGAAACAATTCTCTCTATGAAGTCACAATCTTGTCTGTGATGTAAAACTACTGTATAGGAAGTGACAATCCTGTCTATGAGGTATCAACACATTATATGAAGTAAATATCAAGTCTATGAAGTCACGATCCTGTCTATGAAGTAACCATGAGGTCTATGAAGTCAGAATTCAGTCTATGAGGTAACAATTCTCTCAATGAAGTCACAATCTTCCTATGATATAACTATCCAGTCTATGAAGTCACAATACTTTCTATGA
>NW_006299894.1:0-1978 GCF_000327345.1 Myotis davidii
GGAATATAAAGAACATCATAAACTGATGAACAATACATACAGAGACAAAGAAGCATAGAACAGACTATCAAACTATAGTGGGAAGACAGGGGAGGGTCGAGGGGGTGGTAGGAGATCAACTGAAGGACTAGTATGCATGTATATAAGCCTAACCAATGGACACAAACACTGGGGGAGGGAGGTGAGGGCATGTGCTGGGTGTAGGGGAGACCGGGGGGAGGTCAGTTCAGGAAAAAGGAGACATATGTACTACTATTTGTAATAATTTAAACAATAAAAAAAGAAAAGAAATGTATCCAATATAGAGTTCAGAATAATGTTGGTAAAGATGCTCAATAGCATGAGAAAAGATAAAGTAACTCTGAAAAAAGCATTGTTGGAAGTAAAGAATGACATAGCACTAATAAAGAACACCTAGGAAGGAATATACAGCAGATTAGGGTAAGCTGAGATTGGACCAGTGAATTAGAAGACGGGGTAGAAAAAAATCACTCAATCAGAGAACCAAAAAGAAAAAACTATTGAAAAAGAGGAGAACAGCTTGAGGGAGCTATGGGAAAACCTGAAATGTAATAATAGTTGCATAATGGGTGTGCCAGAAGAGGAATAAAAGGAGAAAGGGATAGAGAATGTGTTTGAAGAAATAATGGCAGAAAACTTCCATAACCTAGTAAAGGAAAAAGTCACACAAGTTCAGGAGGCACAGAGAGTCCCAAGCAAGAAGAATCCAATGAGAACCATGCCAAGAAAAAAAATCATGATTAAAATGCCAAAAATTAAAGACAAAGAGAGAATCTTAAGGGCAGCAAGAGAAAAGCAAACTGTTACCTACAAAGAGCTTTCATAAGGCTGTCAGCTATTTTCTCTTCAGAAACTCTACAGGACAGAAGGGAATGGCATGACGTATTGAAGGTAGAGGAATGCCAGAGTCTGAGAACAAGATTACTATATCCAGCAAGGCTATCATTCAAAATAGATGGTGAAATAAAGAGCTTCCCAGACAAAAAAAAAAAATAGCGGGGGGCGGGGGGAGGATGGGGGGCCAAAGGAGTACATCACCAGCAAGCCAGCATTATAAGAAATGCTAAAAGGACTGCTATAATGAGAAGAAGAAATAGAGAGAGAAAACTAGACATACAGAATTAAAATGGCAATAAATAGTAACTATAAATAATAACCTTAAATGTAAATGGATTAAATCCTCTAATCAAAAGACATAGGGTAGCTGAATGGATACAAAAACATGATCCAATTATATGCTGTCTACAAGAGATCCACCTCAGAACAAGAGACTTATACAGTTGCTCTGTCTTTATATTTTCCTTGCTTTTACTCGCTAAACCCAGTGCATAGGATCTTTCAATTACAAACACTCACTGAGGCTGGGATGCAGGGGAAAGTGGTTTTGGGGAAGCTGGTGCAGGAGAAAGTGGTTTTGGGGAAGCTGGGGAGCAAAATAGGGAGAGGCAACCAGGAACCCAGCTCTGGGACAGTTGTTCCTAAAACCCTGAACAGCCATTTTTCTCCTGAAGACCAGGCTCCTTTTAGCAGTGCAGCTACACCCAGCCTTGAGCTCTGCAGGGAAACAAGGATTCTGCATACCCCCCAAGGAGCCCTCAGGGACTGGGTTGAGGGACCATTTTGTCCCAGAATCTAGTACAGCAACACTGCCACCTAGAGCCCATGTCAGATATAGACACTTGTGTAAATATGACTGAAAGCAGGCAGATAAAGCAGGTAGATTGATTCCCCTGTCTAAAACCAAGGCTGTGGAAACTGACACAGAGGAGCAGTGGATCGCTGGGAATTTCAACACAGTGCTGACTATCTAACAGAAAGCTGATACATGGACAGAACAGTAGAAAGGGGTCTTATACCAGCACCCATGGAACATTAAAACTCAGCTGAAGTGAACAACACTTCACTACTTCACTTTTTTATTTTTTATGTTTTACTTAAGAAATTAAAATTTTATTAA
>NW_006299894.1:3383-6486 GCF_000327345.1 Myotis davidii
TCCTGTGTACCAGAAAGTTGCTGGTTCAATTCCTGGTCAGGGCACATGCCTGGGTTGGGGGCTCAGTCCTCAGTGGGGGGTGTGCAGGATGCAACTGATCGATGTTTCTCTCTCATAGATGTTTCTAACGCTCTGTCCCTCTCCCTTCCTCTCTGTAAAAAAAATCATTAAAATATATTTTAAAAAAATACATCGAGTGGCTGAATGGATAAAAAAACATGACCCATATATATGCTGTCTACAAGAGATCCACCTCAGAACAAGAGACTTATACAGTTGCTCTGTCTTTATATTTTCCTTGCTTTTACTCGCTAAACCCAGTGCATAGGATCTTTCAATTACAAACACTCACTGAGGCTGGGATGCAGGGGAAAGTGGTTTTGGGGAAGCTGGGGAGCAAAATAGGGAGAGGCAACCAGGAACCCAGCTCTGGGACAGTTGTTCCTAAAACCCTGAACAGCCATTTTTCTCCTGAAGACCAGGCTCCTTTTAGCAGTGCAGCTACACCCAGCCTTGAGCTCTGCAGGGAAACAAGGATTCTGCATACCCCCCAAGGAGCCCTCAGGGACTGGGTTGAGGGACCATTTTGTCCCAGAATCTAGTACAGCAACACTGCCACCTAGAGCCCATGTCAGATATAGACACTTGTGTAAATATGACTGAAAGCAGGCAGATAAAGCAGGTAGATTGATTCCCCTGTCTAAAACCAAGGCTGTGGAAACTGACACAGAGGAGCAGTGGATCGCTGGGAATTTCAACACAGTGCTGACTATCTAACAGAAAGCTGATACATGGACAGAACAGTAGAAAGGGGTCTTATACCAGCACCCATGGAACATTAAAACTCAGCTGAAGTGAACAACACTTCACTACTTCACTTTTTTATTTTTTATGTTTTACTTAAGAAATTAAAATTTTATTAATTTTTATTTATTACTAGAGGCCCAGGGCACAAAAATTTGTGCACTCAGAGGGGTCCCTCAGCCCGGCCTGTGCCCTCTCGCAGTCTGGGACCCCTCGGGGGATGACCACCTGCTGGCTTAGGCCGCATATTACACTTTTATTTTATAGGATTATTATTATTATTTTAATCTTTTCTTTTGGGGGGTTAGAGCTCTACATTCTATTTTTACTTTTTATCGTTATTTTACTTTATCTCATTTTTTCCTTTTTGCCAACCTTTTCTTCCTCATTCTCCCTTTTCATCCTGTTTCTCTTCTCCTGTTCATGCTTTGGTTTTTCTCTCACCTTTTTTTTACTCCGTGTTAAAAATTGATCTTCTTTATCTGCCTTATTGGTGCATTACTATTATAGTAGTCTCTGTTGGCTTACTCATATATCTAATTTCCTCTCTCCTGCTCCAAGTCCAGGCACCCTCTTTTCTCTTTCATAGCTAGCCAATATTTTTGGTTGTTGTTGTTTGTCTGTTTTTATTTTATGCTTTTGTTTTTCCTTTCCTAGCTTGCTCTCTTCTTCTAGTAATAGCTTAATTAGGTTCACTCACCAAACTCAAGCCTATTTGCTCTTTATTCTCTTTTTCCAAAAATAGATGATTAAATAGATGATAGATAGATAGATAGATAGATAGATAGATAGATAGATAGATAGATGATAGATAGATAAAAGAAAGGGGCAAATATATATTATTTTTAGTTGAGTATTTTGTTTTTTACTTTTCTTCTTATGTACTCACTAGGGGCCAGTGCACAAAATTCGTGCACTGGAGGTGGGGGGGTCCCTCAGCCCAACCTGCCCCCTCTCACATGCTGGGAGCCCTCAGGGGATGTCCTATTGATGGCTTCGACCCTCTCCCTGCTCCCCTTGGGGAGCGGGCCTAAGCTGCAGTCTGGCCTCCCTTTGTGGGAGGTGACTGGACTGATCAGGGGAAGGCACTAGACCCATCACCCCGCCGCTGCAGCCACTGCCAGTCACCACAGCCACCAAGGTGTTTTCATCAACACGGGCTCCAGTCCCTTCACCATGAAAAAATGACAACTTTCTTTAGGCATTTTCAAGGTGTGTCTTTCATAGGATATGACATTTCTTTCTCTCTCTTTTTTTTTATCCTCCATTGATTTTTAGAGAATGTGGAAGAGAAAGGGAAAGACAGAGAGAAACATCAAAGTGAGAGGAACACTTTGATTGGTTGCTTCCTACATGAGCCCTGACCTGGGCCCCGGCCAGGGAGGAGCCTGCAACCTAGGTACATGCCCTTGGTCAGAATTGAACCCAGACCCTGCAGTGGGCAGGCCAAGGCATTATCCACTGAGCCAAACCAGCTAGGGAAGGATATGACATATCTTAGCCCTCCAGCAGCGGATGCTTCGTTTTTTTCTCCAGGAGTGAGGTAGAAAAACCTTAGATCACCTTTTTGGATTCTTATTACCCAAGTTACTAAGATTATTACCACTGGCATACAGGGAGCTTACCCAGTGAGCGGTCAGAAAAGGTGTTTCCTCTGCAGTTCACACCAATCGCCAGCTCGGCCCCTGTCTGGTCGAGGCTTTAGGCCTGGGCAGGTGACCCCCAGACCCTCTAATTACCAGCTCCACCCCTGCCCAGGCCTAAAGCTCCCACCACCACCGCTGTACTGGCAGCCATCAGCCCAGAGGTCTCATCCTCCAGATTCAGCTAAAAGCCCTTTCAGTGACTAAGTTTGACAGCTGGCCTGCAGTCAGAGGCAGATGGAGATGAATTCCTAGGTACCTTGGGATGTTTGCTCACCTGCCTCTTGGTACCATGAAGCTAACAAGCCAGCACTAGAATGCAGTTTGGCCTCTCCGGTATACAGCCAAGCCCTGTGGAGGCAACCACAAACTAGATCGCTTGAAGCATTGAACAGATTGCGGAGAGCCAAGCATGGACAGTGGCTAGCACCAAAGTACCTTTGAAAGGCCCAAAAGGGCATACAAAACAGTCAGCCTCAGTCAACATAAGAGCAGGATCCAAAGGGAGCTCCCAGCAGGCACTAAAGTCTACCAAGATGAACCCCACTTCTCTTTTTTTGAAATTTCTTATTTGTTTTTTTCCTTTTTACTGCTTTCTTATTACTTGTTTTTTAATTTTTTTATTTTAATTTTTATTTTTTTATTGCTTAAAGTAT
>NW_006299895.1:0-621 GCF_000327345.1 Myotis davidii
ACTTATCCTCTATAGGGGGGTCTGCAGTACCCTCGTGGAGTCCTATCCGTCCCGACTGTGGGGTTCTCAATGAGGGGGCTTACCTATGGGAATCCTGTTCCAGGGGTTCCCAAAGGTGTGGATGGAGTCGCCGAAGACTATCCACCCTCTTCCTACAGTGGACTCTGATCCACCCCGAGTGTGGGGTGCTTACCTAAGTGTCCCTGTTCGGGCGCCATATGCCGGAGTCCAATCCCAGCGGGTCCAGGGGTCCACAAATGTGTGGACGGAGTCAGCGAAGAAGGAATGACACAGAAACAGCGTTCAGTTGATCAGCAGCCTAGCCAGGATCTCTAGCCAAGATCTCCAGCCAAGTTCCGGTCTGGATCTCCAGTGAAGTTCTGGTGGTTATTGTCTTGTTACATCTGTATTTATACCAGTTGATTTTAATCCTGTCAATTTCTATTGCAAAGGTTAGAGTGTTTCTTATCGCTATTCCAGGGAGTAAAGATTATGTAGCTTAAGCATGATTGTTTGTAGTTAAAGTGTTTAACTACCCACCTGGCACTTAGTTAAAGGGTTTTATCCCCTTCCTAACTTCAGGGAAAAATCCTTATCTGGGGAAACAACATTTCTCTGAGA
>NW_006299895.1:1189-2227 GCF_000327345.1 Myotis davidii
GGATTGTAACTGCATAGAGAGGATTGTTATTTCATAGACAGGATTGTTCACTCAGAGACTGTATTGTTACATCAGCGCCAAGATTGTAACTTCATAGAGAGCATTGTCACTTCATAGACTGGATTGTGACTTCATTGAGAGGACTGTTACTTCATAGACAGGATTGTTATTTCATAGACTTGTTTGTTACTTCATATAATGGGTTGATACCTCATAGAAAGGAATGTTACTTCCTAGACTGTAGTGTTACATCATAGACAGGATTGTGACTTCATAGAGAGGATTTTTACTTCATAGAATGGATTGGGACTTCATAGAGATGATTGTTACTTCATAGACAGGATTGTTACTTTATAGACTGTATTGGTACATCATAGACAGTATTGTGACCTCAAAGAGAGGATTGGGACTTCAAAGACAGGATTGTTATGTCATAGACAGGATTGTGAATTCATATAGAGAATTGTTACTTCATAGACTGGACTGTGACTTCAGATAGGATAGTTACTTCGTAGACAGAATTGTTACTTTATAGATAAGATTGTTAATTCATAGACTGTACTGTTACTTCATAGACAGAATATCTTACATCATAGATAGGATTGTTACTTCATAATCTGTACTGTTACATCATAGACAGGATTGTGAGTTAATAGAGAGGATTTTTACTTCATAGACTGGATTGTGACTGCATAGACAGTATTGTTAATTCATAGACAGTACTGTTATTTCATACACCGTATTGTTACATCATAGTATTGTGACTTCATAGAGAGAATTGTTACTTCATAGACTGGATTGTGACTTCATAGATAGGAGTGTTACTTCATAGACTGGATTGTTATTTCATAGACAGGGTTGTTCCATCATAGACAGGAACTTGATTTCAGAGAGAGGATTGTTACCTCATGTACTGGATTCTGACATCATAGAGAGGATTGTTACTTTGTAGACAGGATTTTTACATCACAAACTGTATTGCTTAATCATAGACAGGATTGTAATTTCAGAGAGAGCAATGTTACTTCATAGACTGGA
>NW_006299896.1:0-395 GCF_000327345.1 Myotis davidii
AGAGAGAGAGAGAGAGAGAGAGAGAGACATAACCAGACACTGGGAGAAGAGAGATCATGGGGAGACAAAGAAACAGCCCACATATGAAAGAAAAGGAAGCATCACCAGAAAAGGAAGTAAACGAAATGGAGGTAGGCAATATATCAGAGAAAAAATTCAGAGAAATGGTCATAAGGTTCCTGAAAAGAATGGAAGACAAATTCAACAATATGTGTAAAAACCAAGAGGAAATGAGAAAGAACCAACAAGAAATGAAAAATGACATTGTTGCTTTAAGGAACTCAATGGAAAGCATCAACAGTAGACTAGAAGAAGCAGAGGACCACATCAGCGAGCTAGAAGACCAAGTAGGAAAAATACTGAAGCAGAGCAGCATCTAGAAAAAAACTTAAAAA
>NW_006299897.1:0-369 GCF_000327345.1 Myotis davidii
AACAACGCTATTTAACAGCCTTTGAACGTGGGAAACATTTGAACGTGAGTAGCCAGATTATTATGAGCACCTGACATTTGTAGGTAAATTAGCCGTACACTGCATCGTATGGGATATGGAACCTGAAGGCCTGTTCCAACACCTTTGCTGTCTGCAGTTACCAAGATAAAACGTCTCCAGTTCGCACAGGAACACAAGGATTGGACAGTCAAGCATTGGAAAAAAGTCATGTGATCCAATGAGTCAAATTTCCAGTTGCATCATGCAGATGGCAGAGTGAGAATTTGGCAGAAACAGCATGAAAGCATGCACCCTACATGCATGAGTACATCCCTTCAGCTGGTGGGGGCAGTGTTATGGTTTGGGGCA
>NW_006299898.1:0-530 GCF_000327345.1 Myotis davidii
ATCTATACATGGAGAAGTGCTTCTTACCATTTCTATCCTCAGTTTCTTACGATCGTCTTCGGATATCTGTCGAGGTAACAGTGACATTGATCTTATATGACTTACCAACCTCAGACCTGTTGTACACATGCTCACACACTCACACTCACCATTGCACACAAGCGTACAAGTATGAACATTGTTCTGGAGTGTGCAGGGCCATCTGGTTCCCAGATACCCAGCCCTCTATGGTACCGGTGAGAGTTGGCTGAGGGAGGAATTGGCAGTGGCCATCCCTCTCTGAGGAGGGGACAGGCACAGCGGTGCCTACATCCAGCTGCTCTTCCTGACTGCTGACCTTGCAGGCCACAGCACCCCAGGCCCCTTTTCACCCCTAAACCCTTGGCTCAACCAACGAGGCAGGGAGTACCCCATCGACTTCCTCATGAGTCTCCACCTTATGGCCCCAATCTGGATCACTTTATTCCTCAACGATGATTCCACGATTCCTTGGTCACGATCCCAAAGCATCCTGGAGCATCAGCCAACCT
>NW_006299899.1:0-504 GCF_000327345.1 Myotis davidii
TTATTAATTTTTAGAGAGAGAGGAAAGAAGAGGGATAGATGGATAGAAACATTGATGAGAGAGGAACATCATTGATCAGCTGCTTCCTGCACGCCCCCTACTGGTGATCAAGCTCACAAACCCAGCATATGCCCTGACTGGGAATCAAACCAACAACCTTTTGGTTTCTGGGTTGACGCTCAACAGCTGAGCCACCCCAGCTCGGCTAGAGATGACTTTTAAAAATAAAAGATAAAAAAAATGTCAAGAAACGAAGTAAGGAGGCTAAACTAATGTTCTTTATTTATGGGAAATGATCTTTTTTTATGATTTTTGCATCTACTCCAGAGTTTTCATAGCCTTTTCTGGATTTTTCTTATTTTTATATTATTAAATCTAATTTTCTTATTCCCTCCCTCCCCTTTTAAAATCATTTTATCCTTTTGTTACAATTCATGGGTGATTTTCTTAAACTCTCTTATAATTTTTCTATCAAAAATATGTTTTTGGTATCATTTTATTTAA
>NW_006299900.1:0-261 GCF_000327345.1 Myotis davidii
CTCACTGCCCCTGTGTCAAGCGGAGCTGCGAGGTCTCCCGGCCTGGGATCAGCGGAGTCATGTGGTCTCCTGGCACCAGGATCAGCAGAGCAGCAAGGCCTCCCAGCACTGGGATCAGCGGAGCCACGACGCCTCCTGGCCCCTGGAGCAGCATGACAGGGGGCAGTGCCCAAACCCCCTGATCGCCCTCCGCTCTGTGCCTGATAGGGGACAGCTCCCCAACCTCCGCATTGGCCCCGCTCTGTGCGTGACAGTGGGGAG
>NW_006299901.1:0-213 GCF_000327345.1 Myotis davidii
TTCATTGGAGAGAGGCCCTCCCAATCCACCCCTCCCTTCGCTCTCCCACCCCCGAGTTTCCAAGCTCAAAACTGTATTTTTAAGCCCTGACCAGTTTGGCTCAGTGGCTAGAGCGTCGGCCTGCAGACTGAAGGATCCCGGGTTCAATTCTGGTCAAGGGCATGCACCTTGTTTGTGAGTACACCCCCAGTGGGAGGTGTGCAGGAGGCAGCT
>NW_006299902.1:0-250 GCF_000327345.1 Myotis davidii
ACTACAGTGGGAAGGCCAGGGAGGGTTGGGGGGATAGTTGGTAATGTATCAAGCAAAGGACTTGTGTGCATGCATATAAGCATAACCAATGGACACAAACACTGGGGAGTAGGGAACGCCAGGAGAATGTCAAGGGGGGGGTGGTGATATTTGTAATACTCTTTGTAATAATTTAAGCAATAAAACAAAATTAAAAAAAGACCTATACTTGGGAAAATATAAGAAAATGAAGAAAGAAATGGAAGAAGAT
>NW_006299903.1:0-367 GCF_000327345.1 Myotis davidii
ATTGAAAGCAGGCCCATTATCTGATTGTACTGAGGTGGGTAGGCCGAATCTGGGAATGATATGCTGAATGAGAGTTTGAGTGACCTTGGAGGACTTTTCAGACCTAGTGGGGAATGCTTCTACCCAGCCTGAGCTGTATCTACTAAGGTTAAGAGATATTGGTGTGTGTTTTTAAATAGGGGCATGTGAGTGAAGTCAATCTGCCAGTCTGGTCCAGGGATTTGGCCCCTTGACTAATCAGTGGGGAAAGAAGGTCTAATCTACTAAGTAACAAGTAGAACACGTTTTGGTGATACCTTGCAGTGGGAAGGACATGTGGTGAGGGGTTATAGGAGTTGTAAATGTATCCTATATGTAGGGAGTTGTG
>NW_006299904.1:0-676 GCF_000327345.1 Myotis davidii
AATGAATTTAAAATTTGAGAAAATTTGATATAAAATAATCCCATTCGTGTGATCAAAACATCCAACCTGAGTGGCTTTTATGAATGATTTTTTCTTGATATCTAAAGAATTTTAATTTCTCTTTTTAAAGTTATATTTGAACATAATATAATGGCACTTCAGGTTTATCTTTAGTGAAGGGGCTCGAATGGGGAGTTTACAGGTTACATTTATTTATTAACTAAAAAATATTCCAAGTCTATAGGAGCTGGCGTCTGTGAAGTCATCGTACCATCCTGCCCATTGCTGCCTTTCTCTGGGGTCTTCTAGCATGTAGTGTTTGCATTTTGTCAGTGACGCGTGTATATCCTGTTGAGCTCACCTGCACCCACACTTTAGCCCCACTAATCTGCTCTCCCCCCATTTTCTTTTTCTGGCTTTTGTTCCCCAATGTTTAAACCTTTCCCATCAAGTGTCTGAGTAGCTGGTCACACCTGCTAGTTGTCCGGCACAGCTGTGTTCCTCCAGGTCTAGGTCTCACTTCCTTACTGGACCGTGGTCATCCATCTAAGTCATCCTACTTCTACTTCCTCCTCCTCCAGTCTCAGCCTGCATTTCAGAATGAGTGCTGTTAGATATGCATTGTTGTGCAGTGTTACAGAGTTGCGTTTGAACACTTCTAACAGTGCTATTTTGC
>NW_006299905.1:0-280 GCF_000327345.1 Myotis davidii
ATATATATGTCAGTATAAAGAGCAATGTAGGTATATTGATATTCATTAAGAACTTCATAAAATCACACCATGTATCTTCTAAATGCACAATTTTTCATGAGGAATTTGAGTTGATATCCACCTTTTAATCCCTGCATACTGTCTTTCAGGAATGATTGGAAGTTGTTGATAATGTGTATAGATAGATCTCCAGAAAAATCACATACAAGATACCCAATCCAACTTACATTCACCAAACACACCATTAAATAAGAGTTTACCAATAGTTTGGAATAAATAT
>NW_006299906.1:0-1206 GCF_000327345.1 Myotis davidii
CCACTGCCTACACAGGCCTTATACACTGCCCGCAACTCGGCAGCCATTCCAGCCCAAATCCTGCTGCCCCATCCAAAGACCAGCAGACCCTTGGACCTCCCCCTCCAAAGGTACTAGGCTCCCAGAACAGTACGTGAGACATCGCCCCACACCAGCAGCAGATCTCCGGACACCACAGTTGCGTTTTGCCTGAGCGCAGGCCTCCTGAGCCCACCCTCCACAGGCCGCTCGTGGGTGCTGCTGAGAGCTCCTGCTGGGCACACTCTTAGCCAAACAAGGGCGAACTGCTCCAGCCGTAGAAATTCTAAATTCCCTCTCCCTGAATACCTGCCCGCAGACACCTCAGTCGTGTGGCTTCAGAGCCAGCGCCTTTCCGATTGCTTCAGTGCCCCGTGCTGACAAATGTACCTCAGTTGCCCCTGTTAGCCACCACTGGACGTGCATATCCAACCATGGATGCCGCAGCAAAAACTGAGTCTTCCCACCCAACAGCTGCAGAACTCTGGACACCACAGCGTCCAGGCCTCCTGAGCCCAACCACCCCAACAGACATTTCCTGGGTGACTCCGTGAGCCCCTGCTGGACACGCACAATTTCAACCAAGACCACAAGGCAGCAAAAACTGGGATATACCCTTCCCTGGAGCTGACTTCTAGACACCGCAGTTGCGTCTTTTCAGCACACAGGGCTACTGAGACCGCTGCCCCTAAGGGAGGCTCCTGATGCCACTTTGAGCCCCAGCTGGGCGTGCTCATATCCCAACAAGGGTGCGCTGCAGCCCCAGCAGTAGAAATGTGGACTTCCCCCATCCCAACCGCCAAACAACATACACCATGGTCGCATGGTTTCAGCACGCAGGCCCCTTGAGGCTACCGCACCAGCAGGTAATTCTCAGGGCCTCTGTGACCTATCACTGGGCACACTAGTATCCAACCAAGGGCTGAATGGCACAGCAGAAGATACTCAGACTTCCTCCTTTTCATCTACAGACCACTGTTCACTGCATTGTACCGATCCTGCTCGCAAGTCCCCTGAGCCTGCTGCAAGGCACAACATGCTGGCATCCAGTCCCCACAGTAGCACCGCTCTAGCACAAGATCCCACTGCCACAGTAGTCGATACTTGGGCACCTTTGGAAGCAGACATTGGCCATTCAATTCCAATTATGGATGTGCATCCCCCAAAGCAGAAAATGGGTCTTCTCCC
>NW_006299907.1:0-782 GCF_000327345.1 Myotis davidii
CAGTTCTGTGAATTAGGCAAGGCCTTCATCCTCTTGTTTTGTCAGCCTACGCCTGGAATCACAATCCCTCTTTACTCCTCATTCCCCTTGCAAATGACCAAAACACACCAGCAAGCACATAGCATCCCTCTCTTTGGCTCTGGGAATTGACTGATGGATGGTATTAATAAAAACAATGTCATCAAAGGCAAATAAGAAAAGCGACAAAAGTAAAGAAACAGACAACACAGCATAGCTTAATCAGTGACTGCTTAGTCCTGGCCAGTGTGGCTCAGCTGGCTGGAGCATTGACCTGTACACCAAAACGTGGTGGGTTAGATTCCTGGTCAGGGCACATACCCAGGTTGCAGGTTCCATGAGATCGCTGATCAATATTTCAATGTTCTCTCTCTATAGCTCTCTCTTTCTGTGTGTGTGTGTGTGTGTGTGTGTGTGTGTGTCCCTTCCTCTCTCTGGAATCCATTAAATAAATAAATAAATAAATAAAGACAAACAAACAAACAATTGTTTTAAAAAGAGGGAAAGGAAAGAGAGGGAAGGAAAGAGAAGATGCTGATTTGCCTTGCTCTGTATTTTCACCATGTCAGGCAGACGGGATAAGACCAGCTATGTGGTCATGCTACCTCTACGGGGGAGGATGGGGCTGGAAGGGGAAGGTAATGACCCCCACAAACTGCAGAGAGGAGCGCTTTACTTTAATTAATTAATTTACTGACTGATTTTTAGGGAGAGAGAGAGAAACAACGATTTGTTGGTCCACCCATTTATACATTCATTGGTTG
>NW_006299908.1:0-340 GCF_000327345.1 Myotis davidii
CATCCTAAATGTATGCCTTTTACAAAATTAATATTTTGGTTCTTTTTTCTTTTTTCTTTTTTCTCTTTTTCTGCAAAAAGCTTTATTTTTTTATTTGGTCCAATGCATGGGAGAGGGTTTCAGGGTGGTTAAAAGAATGGCTAATAGTTTTGGGGAGAGGCTCAGGTAAAAGCCAGACATCAGGGAAATGCAGAGGGGCCTCTCAAAGGCTTGGGCTCCAAAGGCTCCTACTCCTGCTTGAGGGTGAGTCTTTTGAAGAGATACTCGCCCAGCCCACCTGGGGGCCGGCCAGCCTGCGGATGTTAGTTAGGTGTTGCCCATCTTCTTGATGAGTTTCACC
>NW_006299909.1:0-279 GCF_000327345.1 Myotis davidii
CCCCTAACTGCCTCTGCCTCATTCTGCACCCAGGACCCAGGATTCCCTCCTTCAGCTGGTCGCAGGCACCTGGGACTCAGGCCGGCTTCACCTGGGCCGGCTGCAGCCACAGGGGACCATGGGCAGGCAGCTTCACTCGGGCCACAGGTGCCCTGGACCGTGGGACGGGCAGATTGTTCTTCTCCCGGGCTGCAGGCACTGGCACCTGTGACCACGAGGCAGGTGGCTTGTCCCTTTCCCAGGCCACAGGCACAGGCACAGCGGCTGGCACCTGGACCA
>NW_006299910.1:0-231 GCF_000327345.1 Myotis davidii
GAATGCCTGGTGAAATTCACTTGTGAAGTTATCCGGTCCAGGACTTTTGTTTGCTTGGAGTTTTGGGGCTCCTGCTTCCATTTCATTAGGTTAATTTGGTCTATTTAGATGTTCTGATTGTTCCTGATTCACTTTTGAAAGGATATATGTTTCTAGGAATTAAGCATGTTTGCCATTTGGTCCGATATATTGGTATACGGTTGTTCATAGTAGTTTATTACAATCCTTTGT
>NW_006299911.1:0-433 GCF_000327345.1 Myotis davidii
ACGTATGTAAGAATCAGAAGAAATGGATGAAAAGAAGCAATAACTTATATAAGAATAAAGCAGAAATAAAGAGTGATAAAGCTGCAATAAAGAACACCATGGAAAGTTTCAAAAGTAGGCTAGGAGAAGCGGAGGACCAAATTAGCCAATTAGAAGACAGGGAAGTAAAACACACCCAAACTGAACTGCAATTGGAGAAAAAAATTAAAAGACAGGAGGAGAGCCTAAGGGAGCTATGGGACAACATGAAATAAAGCGACATATGAATAATAGGGTGCCAGAACAACAGGAAGAGGAACAAGGGTTAGAAAACCTATTTAAAAAAATAATGTCAGAAAACTTCCCTGAGGTGGGGAAGAAAACAGTCACAGAAGCAGAGAGTCCCAAAAAGGTGAACCCTAAAAGACCCACACCAAGAAACATCATAATTACC
>NW_006299912.1:0-516 GCF_000327345.1 Myotis davidii
CATGCGGAAGATGGGGAAGAAGTCTGGGCGCTAAGACTGCTTCGACTACTTCCCGCAGCTGATGGGGTTCGGGAAGAAGCGCTACAACCACCCCAGAGTGACGGACTACACGGACCGCCTGGTGGATGAGACAGACGCTCTGGGGGGGCGGAGGGGGACAGTCAGTTCTCCCGGCTTAACCACCACCGCCCTGACCCTGTTCCCTATTGGCCCCATACTCTGTCAGTCTTGCTGTTTGTTTCAATTGTCTTGCCTGTTGTTTCAATAAATATTTCACCATCCAACCCTTATCCCTTCTTTGTCCTCTGTTGTCCTTTATTTCGTTGCAAAATAGGGAGGTCCCAGGACAGTGGCCAGATTCCCTACAGAATACCCAGTGCCATGTGGATGTCAGATACACCACATTTTTTTTCCTAAAATATATAAATATTTGTATTCATTTCAGAGGGGAAGGCAGAAGGAACAGAGAGACGGACACATCAATGATGAGAGAATCATGGATCTACTGCCTCCTGC
>NW_006299913.1:0-497 GCF_000327345.1 Myotis davidii
TCCAGTCTCTTCCTGCACCCCCACACCCCTTTCGAACCAAGAATTTTTAGTCCACTCCCTTTCCATGCCCCTGGTTATTTTATATTCACCAATTTACTCTGTTCATCAGATTTTTTATCACTTGATTTTTAGATTCGCTTGTTCATAGATATGTACTTGCTGTTCATAATTTTTATCTTTACCTTTTCCTTTTCCTCTTCTTAAAGAATACCTTTCAGCATTTCATATAATGCTGGTTTGGTGGTGATGAACTCCTTTAGCTTTCTCTTATCTGTGAAGCTATTTATCTGACCTTCAATTCTGAATGATAGCTTTGCAGGATAAAGTAATCTTGGTTGTAGGTTCTTGGTATTTATCACTTTGAGTATTTTTTGCCAATCCCTTCTGGCCTGCATAGTTTGTGTTGAGAGATCAGCTGACAGTTGTATGGGTACTCCCTCGTAGGAAACTGACTGTTTTTCTCTTTTTACTTTTAAGATTCTCTCTTTGTCTTTTGC
>NW_006299914.1:0-464 GCF_000327345.1 Myotis davidii
CCCACCCATATTTCCCTCTGGTAATCACCATAACATTGTCTGTGTCTTTTCGTTTTGGGTTTTTTTGCTTCATCTTGACACTGTTTTCACCCAGCCCCCAAAGACGCCAACCCTCTGACAGCTGCCAGTCAGTTCTATGTATCTATGAGTCTGTTTCTATTTTTTTTATTTTGTTCATTAGATTCCAGATATTAGTGAAATTCATATGATACTTGCCTTTCTCTGACTGGCTTATTTCACTCAGAATAATACTCTCCATATCCATCCATGCTGTCACAAAGGATACAATTTCCTTCTTTTTTACAACAAAGTAGTATTCCTTTGTGCAAATGTACCACAGCGTTTTTTTTTTGTGTGTGTGTGTTTGTTTGTGTGTTTTTTGTGTTTTTTTTTTACTTACTTAACTACTGATGGGCGCTTAAGCTACTCCTAAATCTTGGCTATTGTAAGCAAGGCTGCAATGA
>NW_006299915.1:0-942 GCF_000327345.1 Myotis davidii
TTTCACTTAGCTGCTTTTCTGGAGAGTCCTCTTCTTCTCCTCTTCTTTCCTTTGTGGGTTTCTTTGTCTACCCATGTTTGATCTCACCAACAGATCTAGATGTTGAGTCGTTCAGGGGCTTCTCCTAGGGTGGCTATGGCTCCTTGGGCTGCGGTTGCTCCTCGGGTGGTTGTGGTGGCAGTTGCTCCTCAGTTTGCAGCAGCTCCTGTGGTGGGTGCTGTTCACGGCCATGGTCGCTCCTCTGGCTGGTGTGGGGAGGCTTCTCACACAGCTGTTCCTCAGACAGTATGCTGATCACGAGGCTGCTGTCCTTGGATGGGGGCGGGCTACACATGCAGCTTCTACTCCTTGAACTACGGTGGACTGCTCATGTGGCTTCTGTTCCTTGAATGGGGGCTGGCTGCATGCAGCTGTTGTTCCTCTGATGTGGTGGGCTGCTTGTGGGGCTACAGCTCCTTAGAATTGGACAGGTTGATGGCAAGTCCGCTGCTCCTCAGATGGGGGTGGGCTGCTTACACGGCTGCTGATCTTTGGACGGGAATGACCTACACACGTTGCTGCTCCTCCTCTCCAGTTGTCTGAAATAAATACTTTTTTAAAAAATGAATCTTTATTGTTCAGATTATTACACTTGTTCCTCTTTCCCCCGCCCCCATAGCTCTCCTCCATCCAGTTCCCACCCCACCCTCTGCCCTTACCCCTCCCACTGTCCTCATCCATAGGTGCACGATTTTTGTCCAGTCTTTTCCTGCACCCCTACACCCCTTTGCCCCCATGAATTGTCAGTCCACTCCCTTTCCATGCCCCTGATTCTATTTTATTCACCAATTTATTCTGTTCATCAGATTTTTTTTATTCACTTGATTTTTTAATTCACTTGTTGATACATATGTATTTGTTGTTCATAATTTTTATCTATACCTTTTTCATCTTCCTCTTCTT
>NW_006299915.1:1623-2827 GCF_000327345.1 Myotis davidii
TGGTTGAGTGGCCTTGTGTGCTAGGTGTCCTATAGGGCCCAGTGGCACAGCCTCCCCAATTACCTGAGGTGGACTCTCTTGGTGCACCCCTTTGGGGGTTGTGTGCACAATCTTGTTGTAGTTAAGCCTTGATTGTTGTAGGTACCACTGGCAGGAATTGACCTCCAGGCCAATTGGTTGTAAGAATCAGCTGTGAGTATAATGGGAGAACTTCTGTGCTGAAGACATCCTTCTGGGGCACGACTTGCTTCAGTGGGGCTTTGGTGCTCAGAGTCTGCCCCCTGAGTGTGTCCGTTATGGATCTGAGGAGTTGTAATGTGGATGGTCCCACTCTGACCACTGGGTACACTGGCTCTTGGATCTAAGGAGGTGCTAATTTAGCCTCTGCCTGAGGCTACCCAGCAGGAGCTACGAAGAGCTCTGAAGATACCCCTTCCTTGTTTGTGGTATGGAGGTGTCCAGATGAGGCCCAGCTGTGAAGCAATGCAAGCTGCTGTGGGGCCTTGGGTCTTCTCTTGAAAGTTCTGGGTCTCTTTGACCCAGCTGCAGTTTGTTAGGTAATTTTCAGATTGCAAAGGGCCAGGGCATTCATATGCAAAAGGCTCTGCCCACAGCTTGGGTGGGGCGGGGTCTCAGGGAATCAACAGGGCGGAGCAAACAGCTATGGCTGATCCTCAGCCTTGCCCTAAGAGGCCCTGCATTTCAGTGTCCTGGTAATCGCTGCAAGCACCTCTGAGAAAAAGCAGCCCTCGAGTTCTGAGTTCTGATCGATGCCAGACAGTCCAGTTTCTCACCGTATGAATCTGGGTCCCCAGAGACTTTCCGGAAGTGGAGTTCAGAGCAGTCAGGGGCTTGTGACTCTCTCCCAATTCAAAAAGACAGCCACATCATCAGTTGCCAGCCCTTGCTGTGTGAGCCTCTGTACCTCTGCACTTTACTTCCACACCTGCTCTGAGTCTCACTGTGCTTTTCTCTTTCCTACTAGTTGTAGAATTTCCACTCAGCCAGCCTTCCTGTAGTTCTGGATGATGTCCGTTTTGTCTTTTAGTTGTATTTTTGAAGTTGTTGTGGGAGGCAGCAATTAATGGTGTTTACCTATGCCGCCCTCTTGATTTCTCCTCTGAAATAAATACTTTTTGACAGAGGACATACAGAAGGCCAAGAGAGACATGATGCTCAAAGTCACTAATCATCCAAGAGATGC
>NW_006299916.1:0-269 GCF_000327345.1 Myotis davidii
ACTGCCTTCCCCTGCCAGCCTGATGGCCCCCAAATGCCTTCCCCTGTCAGCCCGATCGCTCCCAACTGCCCTCCCTTGCAGGTCTGATCTTGCCCCCAACTGCCCTCCCCTGCCAGCCTGGTCGCACCCAACTGCCCTCCCCTGCAGGCCTGTTTGCCCACAACTGCCCTCCCCTACTCGTCATCTTGTGGCGGCCATCTTGTGGTAGCTATATTGTGATGATGTGAGGGTGTTGTGCAAGGGCACGAGGACCACCTAGGCTTTTATTA
>NW_006299917.1:0-1311 GCF_000327345.1 Myotis davidii
AAGAAACTGTCTAAATACAAATAAGTAGAGCCTACCTACATTTAATGCCAAATTCAATTACTGAGATTACAGGTAGAAAGCTCTGAAATGAAGAGAATACTGATAACATTTACAACTCCGGTAATTTGGGTGGCGGTTTCACAACACGGTGCTTTCAAACATTAAGAAATCCTGTCTGTATGGCACAGAATTTGTGTATACAGCTTTGAAATGAGGGGAATTCTGTGTATATTTATAATTGAGGCTTAATTGGTATGGCGTTTTTAGACTGAATTTCTATCCATACCATCCTAGTATATACTTCTAAGAAAACTGTCAAATTGTGCTAAAACTTTCATAATTCACAATGATGATCACGGGAAATGATTAGGAATGTGTACGAAACAGTCCAAATACAAGTAAATAGAGTCTTACTATATTTAATGACGTGTTCAATTACCGAGAACACAGGTAGAAAGCTTTGAAAATATGAAAATACTGATAATATTTACAACTCTGGCTACTTTTGGTGGAGCTTTCACAGTAATGTGCTCTCCAATATTAAGAAATCCTGTTTACAGAGCTGAGTGTTTGTGTATACAGCTTTAAATCAGGTGAATTCTGTGTATGTTAAAGTGAGGCTTAATTGATGACGCGTTTTTTGACTGAAAGGGTTTGTATCCTGAGGTTTCTAGTATATACTTTTAAGAACATTGAAATATTGTGCTAAAACTCTTTAAATATGCAATGATATTCCCGGGAAATGATGATGAACATGTAAGAAACTGTCTAAATACAAATAGTTACAGTGTTACCTCATTTAATGCCGATTTCAATTACTGAGATTACAGTTACACAGCTCTGAAATGAATAGAATACTGATAATATTTCCAACTCCGGTTTGTGGGTGGCAATTTCACAAGAAGGTGTTTTCAAACATTAAGAAATCCTGTTTTTATGACACAGAATTTGTGTATACAGCTTTGAAATGAGGTGAATTCTGTATATGTTTGCAAATGAGGCTTAATTGGCATGGCGTTTTGGGACTGAATTTCTACCCATACCGTCCTAGTATTTACTTCTAAGAAAACTGTCAAATTATGCTAAAACTTTTGAAATTCACAATGATGATCCCGGCAAAGATGAGGAACGTGAGAGAAAGAGTCTAAATTCAGGTAAACGGAGTATTACTATGTTTAAGGCCAAGTACAATTACCGAGAACACAATTAGAAAGCTTTGAAAAGACGAAAATACTGATAATATTTACAACTCTGGCTACTTTTGGTGGAATTTTCACAGTAATGAGCTCTCCAGTGTTGAGAAATCTTGAA
>NW_006299917.1:1807-2648 GCF_000327345.1 Myotis davidii
TTACTATATTTAAGGCCGAGTTCAATTACCGAGAACACGGGCAGAAAGCTTTGAAAAGATGAAAATACTGAGAATATTTACAACTCTGGCTACTTTTGGTGGAATTTTCACAGTAATGTGCTCTCCAGTATTGAGAAATCCTGTTTACAGAGCTGAGTATTTGTGTATACAGCTTTAAATGAGGTGAAAACTGTGTACGTTTACAATTGAGGCTTAATTGGTGACGCATTTTTTGACTGAAAGGGTTTGTATCCTGAGGTTTCTAGGATATACTTTTAAGAAAACTGACAAATTGTGGTAAAACTATTTAAATACGCAATGATATTCCCTGCAATGATTGTGAACCTGTAAGAAACTGTCTAAATACAAATAGTTACAGTGTACCTCATTTAATGCCGCGTTCAACTACTGAGATTACAGTTACACAGCTCTGAAATGAATAGAATACTGATAATATTTCCTACTCCGGCAATTTGGGTGGCGATTTCACGACAAGGTGCTTTCAAACATTAAGAAATCCTGTTTTTATGGCACAGAATTTGTGTATACAGCTTTGAAATGAGGTGAATTCTGTGTATGTTTACAAATGAGGCTTAGTTGGTGTGGTGTTTTTTGACTGAAAGAGTTTCTATCCATAAGGTCTTAGTATGTTGAGTGTTTCCTTCCACGACCTGCGTGGAGTAGGGATCGGTACCTGAAAGAGGAGCCACACAACAACTGAGAGAAAAGACATGAGATAATTTTGTAATATTGGAGGTCCAGGCAGTTAAGTCCAACTCAAGGAGAGGGACTTCCAACCAAGCTCAGATCGCTCCAATCTTTTATTGATCTGGAGTAGCCC
>NW_006299918.1:0-463 GCF_000327345.1 Myotis davidii
GCTGTAGTAAGTGTTTCCATCATAACATATGTACCCCATCCACTCCAACCCCTTCCCTGGGGGCTGGCAGATCCAGCTCCAACAGTAACCACTGGTTGTGATGGAGAATCCAGAGACAGAGCAAGTGAGGGAGAGGGTCTGCGAGGGCTTCACGAGTCCTGGGCCTGACTCCTGCAGCTGCACCTGGGACAGGACACCTGGGACAGAGAGAACACAGTGAGTCCTGGGCTCAGATGCAGGATCCCCATCTCCTCACCGCTAAGCCCCTGAGTCACTCACATCTGGGAGCTGACAGCAGGAAGAGGAAGAGCCACATGGGAGTCATGTCTTGCAAGTGAGGTCCTGGTCCCCCAGAAAGTATTCTTGAGGGTAGGAGGCCCTGCATTTAAGTGGACGCCAAGTGTGTGTGTGTCTGGTGGCCGAGTGGGCGTTTGCATATGGGAGGTGTCTGCTCATACAAAGG
>NW_006299919.1:0-644 GCF_000327345.1 Myotis davidii
GCTAGTACTTTAGTAAAGCTAAAATCAGAGACAGTGTCCAGAGTTCTCTTTCCATGCTGGAGCCACCTCCAGTCCAGCATCTGCCTAACTTAATGTGCATCCAATTGCAGTCCAGCAGTCCACTGCGTGTGGGGTTCGCATGGCCATGGGCCACATAGGCAAATGCAAGGAAGCAGGAGCCAAAGAATGCCACAGGCCAAGGGTCACAAGGCAAGAGAAACAAGAGAGCGAACTGCTTTGTTTAGAAGATTATGTGTTCCCAAATTTCCGCACCCTTGCAGGGGCAACGCCCATGCTGGCGAATGATTTCTGTTCCCACATGTGAGTGATAGGCAATACCTTCCTTATTTCACCCCAGCTTTCCTGAGCATGTGTCTATCTTCAAGTTGTCGGATTCCCAGTGTTTTGCAGGGAATAGATCAATGGTTCCCTGAGGAGCGCAAAGTTGCAGCTTCCTGGGGAAGCTGCCCAAATGACATGCCCATGATGTCTGGCTTCCCCCTTTGTGGCTTTCCTGTTATTAATAACTAGTTACTTACAAAGGCATTAGGTTCAGTCATGATCTCCACTGAGGCTGCATCATGGGAATGCTGACTGGGGCTGGAGGAGTCAGCTCACTCACATGCCTAAAAAAAGTGTTCTTT
>NW_006299919.1:654-2575 GCF_000327345.1 Myotis davidii
CAAATTAGAGTCATTCTGAGAAACAAATTCTTTCTACAGCTATTCATTTATGGACATAAAGATAGTGCTGGAGATTGTAATAAGGTGAAGCAAAAGAATCTGCCAGGCATTGAAAAAGATAAAATGTTATAATTATGAAAGAAAAATATCACAAAGACAATGTGAGGTAGGAAGGCTTTTATCTTGGACAAGGTGGTAAATAAAAACATTCAATAGTATGTATTAGATATTTGGGAATCTGCACTTTCTTATATAGAGGAACATGTAAACTCAGAAGAAACAAATATACAGGCAACATATTAGAGTTGTACTTACTTCAAAGTCAAACAAACCTATGTATCTACTTCAGTAAAACTTAGTTATCATGTATAAAGCCTTGTAACAGGACACACAATATATCAGAAAAGTAATTGCTGGTATTATTATCTCCATTTACTCCATAAGGGAACTGAAGCTCAGCAGGATCAACTCACTCGCCCAAGTAAGAGCGGGACTTAGAATTTAAACTGAGGGACCCGGCAGGTGTGGCTCAGCAGCAGAGCATCGACTCAGGAAACAGGAGGTCACAGACCTGAGTCCCAGTCAGGGTATATGCCCGGATGTGGCTCAATGGGCATGCACGAGGCAGCCGCTTGATGCTTCTCCCTCACATCAATGTCCTATCTCTCTATCCTTCTTCCTTCCTCTCCAGCAGTTAAAAAGATAGTTCAAAAAAAAGAATTTAAACTGGAGTGTTTATCCTCCAAATGTGAGTGTTCCTACTACTCTATTCTTTGAAATAGCATTCTAACACTTGTTTGTTCGTTTACCAACATAGAAACAGAACTCTAGTCTGCAATATTTATTTTTACTCATATATACAAAACTGCATTGCATATATTTGACACCATAAGTTTGACTGACCTAATTTGATGCTGTTTGCTCTTCTTCCTTGATTGTTATATCAGAATGTATAGCAGAAATGTGTGCCTGTTTTTTTTTCTGTAATACTGTATTTATAAACACATTATGGTGAAATGCTATTTAAGTTTGCTACAGTCATGAATAATTAGAACCCTTGTCCAAAAATAATATGGAATATACATTTAGGAAAGATCCAGTAACTCTTTTTAAGAGTTACTGAACAATACAGCTAATTATCAAGAATAACCAGTCACAAAACATCAACATTTGCCTAAAAATAATGTAGCTCATTTAGTACACAAAAAAGATGAAAAATTGCTTCTTCTGGTAAGTTAGGTTGGTAACATATGGACCAAGCAAAATCAGGTCTCAACTATAAATTCCAATATGATTGAAGTGACTGATACTACACAGCCTGATGAGGCCAATGGTTGAAGAGAGGAAAACACAACAGCTCTTGGGGATTGCACCAATTCCATTTCAACCAACTACAACCACTTCCCTCTTCTGGTGCCAAAAAATCAGAGCAGAGAGAACCTGGCGGCATTGATGTTTACACATGTGCAAATGTTAAAAACATGTTTACATATGTACACATGTAGGTGTGTGTATTTATAAAAATAAATATACATTCAAAATGTTGAAAAGAAAGGTACTCTAATAAGCAACCTTTATAACACTGTGAGCCTTTACTGCTGTTGGTAAGCAGCTAGATCGTTTTCACTATGCAGCTAAAAGTGAAAAACAAAAATTCCTTTAGACTCTGTAGTACTGGAAAAAAAATGGGATGGTAACAGTGGAACTGGAAGATTGCTTAACATGGGTGCATGTTGTTTTTTTCTGTAAAACGCAGAGGGTTATAGGAAATATATTACATCACATAATACAAAATGTGATCCAGTCAGATTATCTGGATCAAGCTCCAGCAGTTAATCTTTATTACCTTGGACCCAATTTCAATTTCCTTGACTATAAAATTAAAGTAGTCCATTTTCATCCATTCGATTTATTTAATTTT
>NW_006299919.1:3247-5107 GCF_000327345.1 Myotis davidii
CCATATTTCAAAACAAAATTAGTTCTTCACCTATAAGCCTCTGATTATATTGCTTCTTTTGATTTTTACAAACATTTTTTATCTTAGCCATTATAATGAAGCACATGTGTCCTTGGAATATCTTTTTGCCTTTTAAAAGATTTACCTTTATTACATAAAAAACATGGTAGTTGGAGTCTAAATTGACTAAGAAAACTTAAGAAACAAGCAGGTGGATAAATGATTATGCTCGTAAACCACAACCAACTTGTTTCATAAAGGACCTGTCTCTGATTTTCCTGAAAATAATTCAGTGATAACTGGGGAGGTGGCGAGCACATACTAAGGGCTGGCTTGCTGGATATTTGAATCAAGTTGCAAAGCTTGCAAATGAAGAGGCTGACTCTCTGTCTGCCTGGCGGACCCTTCTCCTTCATGTTCCTAGGTTTGCCTGCTCAGTTGAAAACACCTATCTCCTCTGAGAGATTAAAAAAAATATACAATTATCAGAGGGCCAGGGGGTGGGGGAGGTAAAAGGGTAAAAGAGGGCATGAGGGGGATAAATGGTGATGGAAGGAGACTTGCCTTGGAGTGGTGAACACACAGTACTATATACAGATGATGTAGTACAGAATTGTGCATCTGAAACCTATATGATTTTATTAACCAACAAGAGGCCTGGTGCATGAAAATTCATGCACTCAGGTGGTCCCTCAGCCTGGCCAATGCCCTCTCACAGTCTGGGAGCTCTCAGGGGTTGTCCTACTGACAGCTTAGGCAACCTGGCAGGCAATCAGGCATCGGCACCACCCCCATGACCCACTGCTGCAGCCACCACTGCCGATGGTCTCCCTCTGCAGGAGGCAACGGGCGGGCCAATCAGGGGGCTGAGCAACCCCCATCACCCTGCAGCTGCGGCCTCCGGCCTCCCTCTTCGGGAGGCGACCAGGCGGCTGATCAAGGGACAGAGCTGGCCAGCGCGACCCCGCCACCACCCCCATCGCCCCTCTGCCACCGCTGGTTGCTGCTGCCTCCACCACCCCATCACCGTCCCCTCCCTCTGCCCGCTGTCACACACCTTGGCTGGTGCCAGCCCCGCCACCCGCCGACTGGTCATTTTGCTGTTTGGTCGATTTGCGTATTATGCTTTTATTATATTGGATGTCACCTCAATAAATTCAATCAAAAGGGGGAAGTATCAGTAGTTTATACCACCAGATGAGACCAATTAAACTAATCACATTCTGTTTTAAAATAGCCTAAATGAGGGGTCTCTACCTATATTGTTCACACTGTGTAACTGTGCATTTTCAGAGAGAGTGGAGGCAGACACTGACACAAAATAACAGCATAACCTTAATTAACTCATTTAACTTTTCTGAAAGCTGGAACCTTTCAATATTACATGAGTTTATCTCTACTTCCAATTTAAGATTATAAAACACGCCTCTAATAGTATTATAAATTGAAGATCGTAGAGTTTAATTGTTCCTGTTTGAATAAACAATATAATTCACCCATTAAAAGGTACCAAAATGTTTTAATAACAAGCATTTAATCCATGAAACTGTTAGCCTTATCACTGCATTATTAAATACTTTATAGGTGCCTAAGAAATAAGAATTATAACAACACCTGATATTGTTTATAACTTAGCAAATACCGGGCAATATGCTAGTAATGATAGGTAAATTAAAAATAAATAAGCAAACTCCTTGAAAAAGAGTGACTGTGTAATCTATTATCCTAATATGGATACTTTTGCAAACAAAAGGGGCATTATTAATAACTAGAGGCCCAGTGCATGAAATTCATGCACTTGGGGGATCCCTCACCCTGGCCTGCACCCTCTTGCAATCTGGACCCTTTGGGGGATGTCCA
>NW_006299919.1:6978-7495 GCF_000327345.1 Myotis davidii
AGAGGGGAGTCAGGAGAAGCCTTTAAGACTTTAGAAGTTTCCAGAAAGTAATCACTCAGGATTGAATGTGTTCTTGATGAATAAGAAAGAAAAATGTTAAAAAGCTATGCCAATGCTCTGAGGGGAGCAGCAATGTGGTTGAAGGATGTCTGGTAGCTAAGAAATATTTCTTGATACTTCATTAACAAGCACACGGTTTTTAGATATTCTGTACATTTTAGGTATTGTTGGGGGAGAGAGGGTGGAAGGTTTCCCCAAATCACCTTTTTTTGTTGCGTTCTAAGTTAGCAGAAAAAATGAAGGAGAGTAGTGGGATGATTGTACACAAAATACTAAGAGCTCACATGTAGGTGTAGCCTTTTTTGGAGGGCAGTAGTTAGCTACTAAATAACTTTCAATTTTAAATTTTCTGCATTGTTGCATATGGCTGTACTGTTTTAGGAGTTGTGTTTTCAGAAACGCATCTCTCTTATATTATCAAGTATATAATTATTAAGTTAGGATTCTGTAAGTAAGC
>NW_006299920.1:0-231 GCF_000327345.1 Myotis davidii
CCTTTCATTTTTTGCAAAGACACTATTTTAATGCTCAGAATATATATACACATATACATATATACTTATACATATACATGCATACACACACACACACTCTCTCTCTCTCTATATATATATATGTGTGTGTGTGTAGGTTTGTCTGATATGTGCCCAACTGCCAGAAAACTTAGATTCAAGCAAATAAATGTGTACCACACATATATAAAGCTTCTTATTAAAAACATTTGT
>NW_006299921.1:0-252 GCF_000327345.1 Myotis davidii
ATGTTCTGTAAAATAACAAACTGTGGCAAATTAGGTTTGGGAAACGTTGAGTTTTAAAAAAGTAGGGGAAAAAAATCTGTATTGCAAAAAAAAAATAATAAAAATAATAAGTAATTCCCCAAATGAAATTGAGTATTCAGGTTTTCCCAAATCTGGTTGACAAGAAAATTCTTTAGTCAGGAAATACTAGTTAACTTTCCATGGGATACCAGTGTCTCAAAGATTAAAGGTCTATGATTCTTGGCAAGTAAG
>NW_006299922.1:0-858 GCF_000327345.1 Myotis davidii
TGGCCTTTTCTGCATTTTAAGGTCCTTCTGACTTTGAATGAGATGAGCTGATTAAGAGGCTGTGCTTCCTTCTTTGAAGGCACATTGTGTGACTCCTCAACATAGTGTCACCTGAGAAAACAACCCAGACCCCGATCAGGACCAGGACCAAATGGCTGCTTCTCAGGTAAAAGATGTGTCCTATGCCTGAAGTTATGTTTGCTTTTCTCTAACAGCTATGATTAATTTCTCTACTGCTGATGTTCTTGCCTTTGAAGGTTTTTCTTTCCTTATTTCATTACTTTATTCATCACTAGAGGCCTGGTGCATGAAATTCATGCAAGGGTGTAGAAGGTCCTTCAGCCCGTCCTGCGCCCTCACACATTCCGGGACCCCTCAGGCAATGTCCAAAAACCGGCAGTTGGACATCCATCTTGTAATCCAGGACGCAGCATGCCCGGTGACCATACTTTTCATCCAGGTGAAAGGCATCTTGCTGTTATATGGGCAGCTACATTTTTTTTGCCCCGAGTATAAAAAGTATGTAACATGATCTTTCTGAGGCAGTAGTACCATTTTCCTCATCATTATGGGTAGAAAAATGGAAGCAGAGAGAAGTAATTTGCTTTGTCCCACAGTTAAAAGTTATGAGAATCAGGGTTGAGCCCCACATCTGTAAGCTAGAGTCCAGGTATGTCATCGCTGCAGCATCCTGTTTTCTCAGTGTTAGAATATCCTTTCCCGGTTTTAATTCTTAAATCTAAGAGACTGTTCCCTAAATATAGGGTAGGATCCCTAAGCCTGGCTGGCAATCAGGGCCGATCTGTGTGGTGACCGATGAGGCAATTGGACACTCTTGGTACACCCCTTTGTGGGCTT
>NW_006299923.1:0-247 GCF_000327345.1 Myotis davidii
ATTTTTCTCAGAGTCTTTTGCTCACTATTAAAGAGGAACCAGCCCACTTAGCTAATAAAGATTTCTCTCCATCAGTTGCTCTTACCAAGGTTGTAAATTTACTGTATTAAATTAAAGTTCTGGGGTAGATTTAAAGGTTATAATGTTAATGCTCTTGATTTGCAGAAATTCTGTGAATGGGAGTGGCCCACTTTCAATGTGGGATGGCCAGACGCAGGGACTTATGATTTAACCACTGCTTATCGGG
>NW_006299924.1:0-501 GCF_000327345.1 Myotis davidii
ACACACACACACACACACACGACGCCTGCTCTGTCCCTCTGCTACCAGACTGTGGCTGTCAGTAGGACATCCACTGAGGGCTCCCTGACTGAGGGACAGGCCGGGCTGAGGGAACCCCAGCCCCCAGGGCATGAATTTCATGCACCGGGCCTCTAGTTAACAATAAAAGACTTGCTGGAATGTCAGTCATAGTGGTGACTGCTGTGTGACTGCTATGTCTGGTGCCATCTGACTCTCTCCCTAGGGAGCTCACCCTGAGAAGCCACCACCATGTTGTGAAGAACCAAGCAGCCCAGGCCACATGGTCAGTCCTCATACAGGTGTCCAGCTGAGACTGCCCCAGCAAGCGTCCCAGTCAAAAGCCCACTGCACCTGACAAACCTGTGAATGAACAAGCCTTTAGAACAGTCGTTCTCAACCTTGGCTGCACATTAGAATCACCTGGGAATCTTTTTACAATCTTGATTGCTTGGCCTCATCCTCCGGAAATTCTGTTTCTTT
>NW_006299925.1:0-483 GCF_000327345.1 Myotis davidii
CTCCAACCTGGGACCCCTCAAGGGATGTCCAACCGCCTGTCTAGGCCCAATCCAACATCAGGATTGGACCTAAACAGGCAGTCAGACTTCCCTCTCACAATCAGGGACTGTTGGCTCCCAACTGCTCGCCTGCCTGCCTGCCTGATTGCCCCTTACTACTTCTGCCCGCCAGCCTGATCATCCCCTAGCTGCTCCCTTGGTAGCCTGATTGATGCCTAACTGGTTCCCTGACAGCCCAATTGCCCCCAGCTGCTTTCCCCTGCAGGCCTGGTCCCCCCCCCCCCCCCCTCCCCTGAAGGCCTGGTTGCCCCCAACTGCCCTCCCCTGCAGACCTGGTCCCTCCAACTGCCCTCCCCTGCAGGCCTGGTCCCCCCTAACTGCCCTCCCTCGGCATGTTGGCCTGGTCCCCCCTAACTGCCCTCCACTTCCCTCAGCATGCTGGCCTGGTACCCCCTAACTGCCCTTCCCTGCAGGCCTGGTCCT
>NW_006299926.1:0-474 GCF_000327345.1 Myotis davidii
AGGTGTACGAATTTTGTCCAGTCTCTTCCCACAACCCCCAAACCACTTTCTCCCCAAGAATTCAGTCCACTCCCTTTCTATGCCCCAACTTCTATTATATTCACCAGTTTATTCTGTACATCAGATTTTTTATTCACTTGATTTTTAGATTCACTTGTTGATAGATATATATTTGTTGTTCATAATTTTTATCTTTATCTTTTTCTTCTTTCTCTTCTTAAAGAATACCTTTCAGTATTTCATATAATATTGGTTTGTTGGTGATGAACTCCTTTAGCTTTTCCTTATCTGTGAAGCTCTTTATCTGACCTTCAATTCTGAATGATAGCTTTGCTGGGTAAAGTAATTTTGGTTGTAGGTTCTTGGTATTCATCACTTTGAATATTTCTTGCCACTCCCTTCTGGCCTGCATAGTTTCTGTTGGGAAATCAGCTGAAA
This sequence comes from Myotis davidii, assembly GCF_000327345.1. Taxonomy (NCBI): domain Eukaryota; kingdom Metazoa; phylum Chordata; class Mammalia; order Chiroptera; family Vespertilionidae; genus Myotis; species Myotis davidii. The sequence goes on from NW_006299926.1 coordinate 439, forward strand.
ATTATATGGGTACTCCCTTATAGGTAACTGAGTTTC
>NW_006299927.1:0-226 GCF_000327345.1 Myotis davidii
TGGGCTGGACATGCCCTGGAGCCAACCTCCTACAGTCCTTCCTGGGCTGGCTGGTGTCCCTGGGGCAGTGCCAGGGCTTTGAAGGCAACTGCAGAGTGAGCGGGGTCCCTCCAGCAGGTGGGGTCCCTCAGCCTGGCCTGCGGGGATTGGGCCGAAACCAGCAGTCTGACATCCCCCGGGGGGTTCCAGTATACAAGAGGGCACTCTGCAAAGTTGTTGTCACTCA
>NW_006299928.1:0-317 GCF_000327345.1 Myotis davidii
AACTTGTAAGCTCTGTCTGTGATTCTTGGTCCTTTCTAGGCAATAGAAAGGACCCCATGTCTACTTGGTCTCTGGCCCTCGAGTGCCTCCCAGCAGGGCCACCCGGGACTCACCTGGTGCCAGCCTGTACCCCCTGAAGTCACAGCCCCATCGCTCTCTCTGCAGGTGTTTGACGCCCACCCTCTGTCATTCCCAAAAGCCAGAGGCCTAGCACCGGGCACGGAGCCCGCAGGCGCAGATATAGTCCCCCGAGTGGCAGGAACCACCCTGGGGGGAAGGGCGGGGCCAGTTAGTGGGTGAGCAGCCAGCGTCCTCTC
>NW_006299929.1:0-483 GCF_000327345.1 Myotis davidii
AGGCCCTGTGATCTCCCTGGAACCAGGAGGGGGCGGGGCACAAGGAGAGTCAGACACTGAGGGAGCTGTGACCCCCAGGGAGGGAGGCAGAGCTGTGCGCACAGCCCAATCGCAGCAACCCACCAATGGAGCTCACACTGGTCATAGAAAGGTTGAAAAGAGAGTGCAAAAAGCCACTTTCAGAACTTGTGAAGGAGACTTGGTGAAGGAGAGTCCCCGCCACTGCCGAAATGTCACCTGCAAACACAATGCCCCTTCTTCACTGTTGTCTGCAGGGAGAACATGTTAAGGAAGAGCTGTCCCTGGAGGCAGCTGAGAGCTTGAGAGGAAATCCTTGATCCCAACAGGAAGGCTCTTCCCTCCCACCTCCCTCTGCCCCTGCTCCTGGGGCTGCTCTCTGTGCTGTGGGTCCTGAGTGTCCCCTTATGGCCAGGGTACCTCCTGAACCCAAGACCTGCTGTCTCCTCAGGGAGGTTTGTGTCT
>NW_006299930.1:0-435 GCF_000327345.1 Myotis davidii
TTGACTTGGAAAACATTGAAAAAAAAGCAATTACGGACAGGAGTACCAGAGAGAAATGTCGAAAATGAATTATTGAGGACTTGGAAAACCATTCCAGAAATTTTTTTTTGTTTAAAAAACTTTGCAACGATGTTACTCTCCATGTTTTCATCCACATACGCTTGTGAATCTTTGTTCTCAGTGATGAATTTTGTTAAGTCTCGTAATAGGAGTAGCCTGACAGATGAAAGTAGTAGCTTGTGAATATCTCTGAAGGTCAAGAAATATAAACCTGATGTAAAATCTCTGTCATCAGTGATGCAGCAGCAAAAGTTTCACTGATAATACCAAACGGAGCCATAAAGTTTTCTGTTGGACTATCAGTGTACATGTATACATTAAAAAACAAATGTAGCCCCAAAGGGTGTTGCTCAGTGGATAGAGCGTCAGCCTGCG
>NW_006299931.1:0-232 GCF_000327345.1 Myotis davidii
ATATAATGAACAATATAAATGGATGAACAAAAACAGATCAAGAGGCAGAGAAGTATAGATCAGACCTTCAAACCTCAAGAGGGAAGGAAGGGGAGGGTGGTGGTAAGGGGGAGAGATCAATCAAAGGACTTGTATGCATGCATATAGGCCTAACCAATGGACACAGACAACAGGGGGTGAGGGCTTGAGTGGGAGGTGGGGGGGTGGGGGCAAAGGGAGATAAGGACACATA
>NW_006299932.1:0-245 GCF_000327345.1 Myotis davidii
ACCCTCGAGGGACCCCCGATCCAGAGAGTCTGATTGGCCGGGGTAAGTGTCTGCGTTGTGTATTCTGTTCTGTGTGTTATATGTTCTGTCCTGTGTGAGCTCACATCTGAAATTCTGTAGTGCCCGAAGGGCCCGACGCACTGCTGAAGGACCACGGGTGGGGAGAGTTGGAAGACGTTCCACTCCCCAGGAGGGATGGTATACCCCTCACAGATTTGAGACGAGGCGGGTCGCTCCTGCTGGTT
>NW_006299933.1:0-231 GCF_000327345.1 Myotis davidii
AAATTCTAGAAGAATCCAAAGGCAGTAAAATCTGAGACATATGCTGAAGCACTTTCATCACCGTTACAGCTCCTAGGGCATCGGTAAGTAAAGAGAAAATAAATAAATGGGACTACATCAAAATAAAAAGCTTCTGCACAGCAAAAGAAACCATCAACAAAACAACAAGAAAGCCCACTGCGTGGGAAAACATACTGACAATGTTACATCTGATAAGGGCCTAATCTCCAA
>NW_006299934.1:0-700 GCF_000327345.1 Myotis davidii
GTAGAGTTCCCATATACATTCCTACATGCCCACCATCTCCCTCACTCTCTTTTAAAAAGAGAAATGGCCGAAACCGGTTTGGCTCAGTGGACAGAGCGTCGGCCTGCGGACTCAGAGGTCCCGGGTTCGATTCCGGTCAAGGGCATGTGCGGTCAAGGGCATGTGCGTGGGTTATGAGCACATCCCCAGTGGGGGATGTGCAGGAGGCGGCTGGTTGATGTTTATCTCTCATCGATGTTTCTGGCTCTCTATCTCTCTCCCTTCCTCTCTGTAAAAGATCAGTAAAATATATTAAAAAAAATAATAAAAAGAGAAATGGAAAATATTTGAAGTACCTAACAGGAGAGGTTAAAGAAATACATATGGCATATCCACTTGGATATCCCATAGTCACTTTGGAATGTTAACAACAAACACTAGACCCTGGTGGGGTCTAGGTCAACTATGTTCTTATTTGTATACTAGAGGCCCAATGCATGAGATTTGTGCACTAGGGAAGGGGGGTGCCCCTCAGCCCAGCCTGCACCCTTTCAGAGTCCTGGAACCCTCAGGGGATGTCCCCATACCGCTGCTGGGGAGGCAGGAGAGCCACTGCTGCTGTGCTTGCCAGCCATGAGCCTGGCTTCTGGGTGAGCAGCTTCCCGGTGTGGGAGTGCACTGACTCCGTGGGGCAGCTCCTCCGTTGAGCATCTGCCCCCTG
>NW_006299935.1:0-578 GCF_000327345.1 Myotis davidii
TCTTCTTTATCCATTCATCTATTGATGGACATATATACAGATGGCCAACAGACACATGAAAATATGCTTAATATCACTAATCATCACGGAAATGAAAATCAAAACCACAATGAGCCGAAACTGGTTTGGCTCAGTGGATAGAGAGTCGGCCTGCAGACTGAAAGGTCCTAGGTTCGATTCCAGTCAAGGGCATGTACCTGGGTTGCGGGCACATCCCCAGTAGGAGATGTGCAGGAGGTGGCTGATCGATGTTTCTCTCTCATCGATGTTTCTAACTCTCTATCTCTCTCCCTTCCTCTCTGTAAAAAATCAATAAAATATATTTAAAACAAACAAACAAACAAAAAAACCAAAACCACAATGAGATATCACCTCACACCAGCCAGAATGGCTATTATAAAAAAAAAAAGTCAACGAATAGTAAATGTTGGCGAGGGTGTGGGGAAAATGGAACCCGTGTGTACAGCTGGTGGGACTGAAAACTGATACTGCCACTGTGGAAAACAATAAGGAGATTCCTCAAAAAAAAAAAATATATATATATATACCATATAATCCAGCAATTCCACTTCTGGGTA
>NW_006299936.1:0-747 GCF_000327345.1 Myotis davidii
TACGTTATTTAGTTTTTAAAATTTAAAGTCCCTAATGATGGGGGAACAGTACAAAGTTCAGAAGAGGACCTTTCCTTGAACATCAGTGTTCTCACCGATTTGCACATGAGCCACAGATTCTGTGAAAGTGTTTTCAAGACAGGATATGGCAGAGAAGCGGTATCCAAATATATTAAGAAACAACAACAACTCTTAACCCTCAAAAATTAGGAAATAAAAAAAAAACAATCTTAAAATGGGCATAAGACCTGGACAGTCACCTCACCACAGAAGATACACAGATGGTAAGGGATGCATGATGGCTTGGAGTAGGTGGAAGGTACACTCATCTCCACCCAGGACCAAAGGTGAATGACAGCTAAATGATAGAACAAGCAACCTGAACAAGCAAATGAAGACTAGTTGGACATAAGCCTTATAACCAAGGGTTAGCGACAAAGCCAAACCCAGGGTGGTAGAAAAGAAACCTGAAAAGGGCTGGCCCCACACCCTTGTATGGCAGTAGAGAACCTTCAGGAATAATTCAGTTGCAAAGGTAACCCCTGAAGAATGAGGTGTCTCAATGCCTCACTGGGCTCCTCATTCCAGAGCACCAGACCTGGGAAGAGGCAGCGCATAAAAACTGCCTGTAAAAATCAGTGGGGCTTTCATCCACCAGGGAGATACTGAAGGTCTAGTGAAAAATCAGGTGTCAAGAAATGCATGAACTAAAACAGGAGAGAAGATGGCGGCGATATAGGCAGACGC
>NW_006299937.1:0-417 GCF_000327345.1 Myotis davidii
ACAGTTTGCATACAATATTAGATTAGTTTCAGATTTCAGATGTAAACATGGTGTGTAGACATTTATATACCCTAGAAAATGACCACCCCAATAAGTATCATACCCATATGACACCATACATAGTTATTACAATACTAGAGACCTGGTGCACAAAATTTGTGCATGGTGGGGGGTTCCTCAGCCCAGCCTGCACTCTCTTCAATCAGGGACCCCTTGGGGAATATCCAACTGCCGGTTTGGACATGATCCCACAAGGATTGGGCCCAAACCGGCAGTCGGACATCCTTCTCACAATCTGGGACCGCTGGCTCCTAACCGCTCACCTGCCTGCCTGCCTGATTGCCCCTAACCCCTCTGCCTGCCTCTGACTCTGGGCCTCTCTCTAGGCCTGATCCGCAGCCTTTGTGGCAGCTGCTG
>NW_006299938.1:0-372 GCF_000327345.1 Myotis davidii
TTCCAATCCCCCACCAGTGGAACTGCTGCCCGCGGCTCCGGTCCCCGGCGGTGCAGGCCTGCAAGGGCATCATGGCAACTCCAGGAGGGCTGCTCCCGGTGGGACATCGATTGAGAGGAGCCTGGGTTCTGCCAACACGAGGGAGGAACACCTTTGTTGGCACCAACTTCATGTGCCTGAGAAGGGACAGCAGGAGGGCAGAGGACAGACCTCAGTCCAGTTGGGCCTGGTCTGCATTACTGTCTGAGGCTTGCGGGGATACGACTGAGACGGTCGTGTGCCCGATCCTGCGGCCTGGACGTCCAGCTTCCTGGAGGCCAGAGTTCGTGCTAAGAAACAGCCAGTGCTTCTGGAAACACCGTGAGCTGGGTC
>NW_006299939.1:0-431 GCF_000327345.1 Myotis davidii
TTTTTTCAGAGCCCGGTGATGGTATATATGTACTATTTGTGTGTTCGAGGAAATCAGGGTAGGACACTATTTTATAAAGTGAACTTCTTATTAAACACACAAAGCAATTCTCTTTTCCCAAATTCTGTACATATTGTTCACATTTAAATTCTCATAGAATTTAAAAGATTGAGTTGTATATTATTCACTGCTATAGCCTCAGTACTCAGCACTAACTTTCCCACATAGTTGATAATCAGTAGATGTTTGTTAAAGATAGAAAGGTGAGTTCTGGTATTTACTCATATTTTTAATTTAAGCTTTGTGATAGAATTAAATTTATAAATTGATTTGTGAGGATCAAAACTCCTAATTTGTGTATTTGATTATTTCATTATGTAAGAAATATAGTTTCTTTTTATCTATACATGTCTTTCTCAATAAAACTCTGT
>NW_006299940.1:0-211 GCF_000327345.1 Myotis davidii
TATATCATGCCTCTGTTGTTATATCCTTTTGATGCTGTTTATATATTAATAAACTTATATAATATTTTAATATACATTTTACTAATTTACTTTCATGTCTCACACTTCTATTATAGAGAAAGGGCAAATAGCAATATTAAAATATCTCCACTAATTAATTCCCTTTTTATAAAAAAATAAATACATTTTATTGATATTTTTACAGAGAGGA
>NW_006299941.1:0-259 GCF_000327345.1 Myotis davidii
GCGCCAGAAGCCCCACCTCCTGGTAACCATTGGGAACTGACACTACTCCTGGATTTCGTTATGATTGGTCAATTTCTATGTGAGTCAGCGTCAAAAGACCCACCTCCTGGTTGCCATTGGCAACTGACACTACTCCTAGATTTAGTTATGATTGGTCAATTTCTATGTCAGTCAGCGTCCAAAGCCCCACCTCCTGGTAGCCATTGGGAACTGACACTTCCCCTGTGTTTAGTTATGATTGGTCAATTTCTATGTCAGT
>NW_006299942.1:0-265 GCF_000327345.1 Myotis davidii
GGATAGGGTTGGTGGGTGAGGGGTGGGAGGAGGTAGAAGAGGGCATAGGGGCAATTAATGGTGATTGAAGGAGACTTTACTTGAAGGCCGTGAGCACATAATGCAATATACTGATGATGCATTATAGAATGGCACACCTGACCTATGCAATTTTATTAATGAATGTCACCCAAATAAGTTTGATAAAAAATAAATTAAAGGTGGGTCTATTGAGAGTGGTTAGGTTATGATTGTGGAGCCCTCATGCATTGGATTAATACCCTTT
>NW_006299943.1:0-257 GCF_000327345.1 Myotis davidii
CCCCTGGACCCGCTGGGGTTGGACCCCAGCAAAAAGAGCATACTATTTTATGCTCTGAATAACGGATGAATGACATATTTTGCTGAATCGGTTAAAAGACAAAATTAAAAGCTGATTTGCAAGAAAGAGTACCTATTCAGGTAATAATGCATTACCAGAATAATATCAATAACCTCAATGATTTTTTTTCTTTTTTAAATATATTTTAAAATTACATATTTTTATTTATTTTTTTTTTAATTTTTTATTACACAGGG
>NW_006299944.1:0-1356 GCF_000327345.1 Myotis davidii
TTTTAAGGCTGGCCAAGCCCCTGGCGATGGAAGTTCCCAGACTCTCCTTCTCTTCTTTTTCTTTTTTTTTAATTCTGGGATTTACTTACCTACTAAAATTGAAACTTTTTAGCCTTGAGTGGAGCTCAGAGTCGGCCAGGGCGGGCGGGAGGCTTGGCTTTCTCCATCGCCAGGGGCAAATCAAGCGTCCTGCTCACTCCAGCTCCGTGGCAACGGCCGGCTTTAAGGAGATATCTGGGATTTATTTATCTTCTATAATTGAAACTTTTTTTCCTTGAGTGGAGCTCAGAGCCAGCCACAGCTTGCAGGAAGCTTGGCTACCTCCATCACTAGGGCAACAAAGCCTCCTGCTCGCTTCAGCTTCGCGGCTGCTGGCCGCCATATTGGTCAGATTAATTTGCATAGAGTTGCTTTGATTGGAAGGTGGGCGTGGCTTAAGGTGTAGTGAAGGTACGTTCAATTTTCAAGTTTATCCTTTATTAGTGTAGTCTAGAAGCCAGGTGCACAAAAATTTGTTCACTCGGAGAGGTCCCTGAGCCTAGCCTATGCCCTCTTGCAGTCCGGGATGCCCTCAGGGATGTCCACCTTCTGGCTTCGCGTGTCCACCTCAGCTGGAAGTCAGACATCCTCTGGCCATCCGGGAGCCCTCAGGGATATCCACTTTCCTTTGGGGAGCAGGCCTAAGCTGCAGTCAGACAATCTTAGTGCTGCTGAGAAGGCCAGAGAGGCTCCCAACACCACCACTGTGTTGACCCCAATCAGCCTGGCTTGTTACTGGGCAGAGCTCCCCCTGTGGGAATTACCCAACAACCAGGAGTTAGCGCCTGCATTGAGCATCTTCGCCCTGGTGATCAGTGTGTGACATAAAGATCAGTCATTTCCAGTTGTTCTTCTGTTAGGTTCAATTTGCATATTACCCTTTGATTATATAGGACATAGGCCTGGTGCACCAGAAGGGATCCCCTCTGTTGTCCCAGGCGATGGAGGAAGCCAAGTTTCCAGTCTGCCCTGGCTGGCTGTGGGCTCTGCTCAAGGCTACAATGTTTCACATGTAGAAGATAAATAAATCCCAAATATCTGCTTCTAGCCAGCCCTGGCTTCCACTCAAGGAGAGTCTGGGAGCTTGGAGAGCTGGGGGGCATGGCAAGCCAGAAAATGGCTTTCATCCCCTCACCCAGGCTGGCAAGGCATACTACCGGGATCCCCACCATTATCCGGGACACCCTTCAGGGCAAACCAGCCAGCCTCAACCCATGCACCAGACCTCTAGCCTATATACTAAAAGGGTAATATGCCTGGTGCCCACACTCCCATGGTGACCTGAGCTCCCAGCCTCTCCTTTTTTCTTGGGGGGGG
>NW_006299945.1:0-200 GCF_000327345.1 Myotis davidii
ACTTCTGCCTGCCAGCCTGATCACCCCCTAAGCGCTTTCCTGCTGGCCTGACTGATGCCTAACAGCTCCCCTGCCATCCTGATCACCCCCAACTGCAATCCCCTGCTGGCCTGATCACCCCCAACTGAGCTCCCCTGCTGGCCTGGTTGCCCCCAGCTGCTCTCGCCTGCTGGCCATCTTATGGTGGCCATCTTGTTGCA
>NW_006299946.1:0-298 GCF_000327345.1 Myotis davidii
CCGGCCGATCCGCTCCTGTGCGAGCTGCTGCCCGGCTGGGAAGGGTCACAGATCCTGGTCCCGGGACTGTGGACAGCCTCAAGCACTGCCTCCCACCAGGCAGAGTCACATATCCATGTCTTGGTCCCGTGGACAGCCTCAAGCTCTGCCAGGTCACGGATCCGGGTCCCAGACCGCGGACAGCCTCAAGCACTGCCCCTCACCCGGCAGGGTCACAGATCCATGTCTTGGTCCCGTGGACAGCCTCAAGTGCTGCCAGGTCACTGATCCGGGTCCCAGATCACGGACAGCCTCAAGT
>NW_006299947.1:0-456 GCF_000327345.1 Myotis davidii
TTAAGATACCTAGGAATAAACTTAACCAAGGGGATAAAGGACCTGTACTCAGAAAACTACAGGATAATGAAAAAAGATACAAAGGAAGATATAAACAGATGAAGAACATACCATGTTCATGGATTGGTAGAATCAACATCATTAAAATGTCCATACTACCCAAAGCAATCTATAGATTCAATGCATTCCCCATTAAAATACCACTGGCATATTTCACAGACCTAGAATGAACTCTCCAAAAATTCATCTGGAATAAAAAAAGAGCCCAAATAGCTGCAGCAATCCTGAGAAAAAAAGAACAAAGTAGGAGGGATCTCAATACCAGATATCAAGCTGTATTAAAAAGCCACTATTGTCAAAACTGCCTGGTACTGGCACAAGAACAGACATATAGAACAATGAAATAGAATAGAGAACCAGGATTCAACCCAAATCACTATGCTCAATTAATATTTG
>NW_006299948.1:0-839 GCF_000327345.1 Myotis davidii
TGGGGCCTTGACTTATGAGTTTAATTCGTTCCGGCACATATGCCCGCCGGCGCGGTCAGCGAGGTGGCCCGGGGCCGCCCACCCACCACGTAGAAGAGTCAGCGGGGGTCTTGGTTTGGGATCAGCCCGACCTTGTTGGAAACCCGCTCACTCATTTGGCGCATTGGAGCCTCCCACCCACCCCTTCGTAGAAATGAGGCTCCCTCACACTTCTCGCCCGTGGCTACTGGCAACACTGGAAGAGATCTGACACACACACACACACATTCATGCACACACACACACACACACATATACACACAACCACACATATATACATACACATACACGCACACACACATATACACACAAACACACATATATACACACACATACACATACATACACATATACACACACATACACACATGTATACACACATGCACACGCGTACACACACATATATACACACATATACACAAACATACACACAAACACATACACACACAAGCACATATATACACACATACACATACACACATGTATACACACACACAAACACACACATATATACGCACCTGCACGCACATATACACACACATACACACGTATACACACATGTATATGTGCATACACACAAACACATATACACACGTGCACACAGATACACATATATGCACACACATACACACACACACACACACATACGAGAGAAAGTGCTCAACAGCCCTGGCCGGTTTGGCTCAGTGGATGGAGTGTCGGCCTGTGAAGTGAAGGGTCCTGGGTTCGATTCCGGACAAGGGCACATGCCCTGGTTGTCAGCTCGGACCCCAGCAGGGGGCGTGCAGGAGGCAGCTGAT
>NW_006299949.1:0-392 GCF_000327345.1 Myotis davidii
GCAGTTAGGGGCAATCAGGCTAGCAGGGGAGAGGAGTTAGGGGTGCAATCAGGCTAGCAGGGCATTGGGGGTGATCAGGCCAGCAGAGGATGGCAGTTGGGGGCCACCAGGCCAGCAAGGGAGGGCAGTTAGGAGTGACCAGGCTGTCAGGGGAGGGCCATTGGGGATGACCAGGCCAGCAGGGGGAGGGCCATTGGGGTTGACCAGGCCAGGAGGGGAGGGCCATTAGGGGCAACCAGGCTGGCAGGGGAGGACCATTAGGGGTGACCAGGCCAGCAAGGGAGGGCAGTTGGGGGCATTAGGCAGGCAGACAAGTGAGTTAGGAGCCAGTGGTCCTGGATTGCAAGAGGGTTGTCTGACAGTCAGACATCCTCTGAGGGGTCCCAGATTGG
>NW_006299950.1:0-373 GCF_000327345.1 Myotis davidii
AGAGGTCACAATGCCTGCCAGGAGGAGGAAGGCAAACGTCCCGCCCTAACTGATGAATTGATACAAAAATGCCTTTTAGCTCCACCCACATGTACGCATTACTATCTGGGTAATGTAGTTTTCTCACACCAAATGTGCCTCTTAGCTCTGCCCACATACACATATTCCTTCCTGGGTAATGTAGTTTTCTCCAAGTTCAAGGGGCGGGCTAGCATCCCAGCCAATGAAATTGGTGAATAAAGGTGATGTGGTTCAGCAAGTATCCCTGGGGAAGGACAAGGTGGGACCAGAGACCTGGTTAACAGGAACAGTCTGGAAGATCACCCGGGAGAGGGATGCTGGAGGACTGGGAGAGATCCCCCTAAGAATATAT
>NW_006299951.1:0-397 GCF_000327345.1 Myotis davidii
AAAAAGAAAAATCAATCAAATATATTAAAAACAAAACAAAACAAAAAACTAGAGGCCCAGTGGACAGATTGGTGCTCTGATGTGGGGGAGGGGCGCATTGCCTGTGAGGATTGGCCCACTGTGAGAGTGCCACGCATCCCGGTCAGCTAAGTGGCTGTGGACCTTCCCTCTGAGCGGCTGCTCCCGCTGTGGGTCAGCTTAGCAGTGCTCTCACTGTGGGAGTGCACTGACCACCAGGGGGAAGCTCCTGTGTTGAGTGTCTGCCCCCTGGTGGTCAGTGTACATCATAGCAACTGGTCAACCAGTCATTTTGGTTGTTCTGCCATTTGGTCGATGAGCTTCTATATATATAGATGTGACAGAAGAAGGAACCAAGATGGTGGCATAGCTAAATGCT
>NW_006299952.1:0-316 GCF_000327345.1 Myotis davidii
AAGCCTAAAAGGCCGTTAACTTGGTCTAAATAAGCTTCTAAAGAACATAGCACCATTCATGAAGGAGGAAAATAAAAGAATGAAAGGACAGTGTAAGTACTGAGGAAGAAATCACTAAGAAATCGTGAAACAATAGTAATAATATGAAATGATATGAAAAAATAGCAAAAAAAGTTTCAAAACATAAGAGAGAAGTGAAATGCATAAATATGTCATCATATATATTTACATACTATATATGAGGCCCCTAGAACCATAAGGAATGGAAAAAAATTCACTGTTGATAACTCGTTCTCAAGTTGCCCCCCTTAAAAAT
>NW_006299953.1:0-653 GCF_000327345.1 Myotis davidii
CTGCATCAATTGATATGACTATGTGGTTTTAATTTCTCAATTGGCTTATGTGATGTATCATGTTTATTGATTGGCGGATATTGTACCATCCTTGAATCCCTGGGATAAATCCTACTTGGCCATGGTGTATGCTCTTTCTGATGTACTTCTGGATCCGATTTGCTTGAATTTTGTTGAGGACTTTGGCATGTATGTTAATGAGGGTTATTAGCCTGTAATTCTCTTTCATTGTGTTATCTTTATCTCGTTTTGGTATTAGGGTGATGCTGGCTTCATAGAACGAGCTTGGAAGTGTTCCTTCCTCTTGAATTTTTTGGAATAGTCTGAGGAGAATAGGTTTTAGTTCTTCCGTGAATGTTTGGAAAAACTCCCCAGTGAAGCCATCCGGTCCTGGGCTTTTGTTTGCTGGAAGCTTTTTGATGACTGCTTCAATTTCTTCCATAGTTATTGGCCTGTTGAGATTTTTAGATTCTTCCTGATTGAGTTTTGGAATGTTGCATTTTTCAAGGAGTATGTCTTTTCCTCCAGGTTGTCTAGTTTGTTGGAGTAGAGTTGTCCATAGTATTTTTTAAGAATCATTTGTATTTCTGTGGTGTCTGTTCTTATTTCACCTCTATAATTTCTGGTTTTGTTTATTTGTGTCCTCTCTCTTT
>NW_006299954.1:0-409 GCF_000327345.1 Myotis davidii
CTTGCAGTCTGGGACACCTCGGAGGATGTCTACGTACTGGCTTATGCCCACTCCCTGGGGGATCAGGACCAAGCTTACAGTCAGACAACCGTCTGGCAGCCTGGCAGCCCTCCGGGTATGTCCACTTACCAGCAAGGAGCAGACCTAAGCTGCAGTCAGACATCCTTAGCACTGCTGAGGAGGCGGGAGGGGCTCCCACCACCAACACTGTGCTGGCAGCCTTCAGCCTGGCTGTGGCTGACCAGAGCTCCTCCTGTGGGAATGCAATGACCACCAGGGGGCAGCTCCTCATTGAGTGTCTGCCCCTTGGTGGTCATTGTGTGTCATAGTGATCAGTCATTCCCAGTGGTTCTGCTGTTAGGGTCATTATGCATATTATTATTTTATTATATAGTACTAGAGGCCCGGT
>NW_006299955.1:0-257 GCF_000327345.1 Myotis davidii
TTTCTCTCACATCCATGTTCCTCTCTGTCTCTCAGTCTCTCTTTCACTCTCCTTAAAAACAAATGAAAAAATATCTTCCGGTGAGGATTAACAAACAAATAATACAAATAAATATTAAATAATTACAAAAATGATTAAAAATGGAATATGATGGCTCTTGGAATAAAACCCTGGGTAGAGAGTTGAGGCACCTCGTTGTCCTTGGGGGCAGGTGAGCACCTCCTTTCTCAGAGGAGAGCGGCCCCCTGTGTCCATCC
>NW_006299956.1:0-2686 GCF_000327345.1 Myotis davidii
TTGGGAAAATTAGACAGATACTTGCAAAAAAATAAAACTAGCCCACCAACTTACAATCAAAAAATACTCACAAATAAACTCAAAATAGATAAAGGACCTAAACTTAAGATGGAAAACCATAAAAATCTTAGAAGAAGACATAGACACCAAAATAGCAGACATTTGTCGTAGCAATATCTTTATTGATACAGCTCCTAGGGCAATGGAATCTAAGGAGAAAATAAAAAAAATGGAACTACAGCAAAATAAAAAGCTTCTGCACAGCAAAAGAAACCATCAACAAAACAACAAGAAAGCCCACGGCATGGAAGAACATATTTGCCAATGTCATCTCCAATAAGAGTTTAATCTCCAACATTTACAGGGAACTCATACAACTTAACAAAAGGAAGATAAACAATCCAATCAAAAAATGGGCAAAGGACCTAAAGAGACACTTTTTGAAAGAAGATATTCAGAAAGCCAAGAGGCCTATTAAAACATTCTCAAAGTCACTAATCCTCTGAGAGATGCAAATCAAAAAAACAATTAGATACCATCTCACACCTGTCAGAATGTCTATCATTAACAAATCAATAAATGACAAGTTCTGGCAAGGATGTGGAGAAAAAGGAACCCTTGTACACTGCTGGTGGAAACGCAGACTCGTGCAGCCACTCTAGAAGGCAATATGGAGTTTCCTCAAAAAGTTAAAAATGGATCTCCCATTTTACCCAGTAATCCCACTTCTAGGACCATATCCAAAGAAACCTGAAACACTGTTCAGAAAGGATATATGCACTCCTATGTTCAAAGCAGCACAATTTGTAATAGCTAAGATTTGGAAACAACCTATGTGCCCATCAGCAGATGAGTGGATTAAAAAACGGTGGTATATTTATGCAATGGACTACTACACCGCTATAAAAACGAAGGAACTTTTACCATTTACAACAGTATGTGTGGAACTGGAGAGCATTACGCTAAGTGAAATAAGCCAGTCAGAGAAAGATAAATATCACATGATCTCAGCCATTTTGGGATATAATGATCAACATAATTTGATGAACAAGAATAGATTCAGAGACAAATGGGAGGGCAGAGGTGGTTAGAGAGTAACCAAAGGACTTGTATGTAATGGTGGCAAAATAGGGACATCTGTGATAATCTCAACAATAAAGGTTAAAAAATATAAAACAGTTACAGAACTAAAGGGAGAACCAGGTCAAAACACAATCATAGTTGGGTATCTTAATACTCCATTGAGAACCTTAAACAGATCAACTAAACAGAAAATCAATAAAGAAATATTGGCCTTAAATGAAACACTAGATCAAATGGACATAAGTGGCATTTACAGAATGTTTCATTCAAAAACATCAGATTATATATTTTTCTCTAGTGCAAATTGAACATTCTCAAGGATAGAACATATATTGGGTCACAAAACTAGCATCAACAAATTCAAGAAGATTGAAATTATACAAAGCATATTCTGTGACTACGATGCCTTGAAATTACAAGTAGTAAAGAAGCCCACAAATAAGTGGACATTAAACAATATACTACTAAACAATGACTGGGTCAAAGAAGAAATAAAAGATGAGATCAAAATATATAGAGAAAAATAAGAATGACAATACAACATATCAAAACTTCTGGGATGCAGTGAGTGCAGTAATAAGTGGGAAGTTTGTATCATTAGAGGCTTATCTCAAGAGAAATTACAAATAAACAACCTAACATCACATCTTAGAGAACTAGAAAAAGAAGAATAAAAGCAACTCAAAGTCAGCAGAAGAAAGGAAATAATAAAAATCAGAGCAGAATTAAATGAAATAGAGAACAAAAGGACTATACGAAAAATTAATAAAACAGAGAGCTGGTTCCTTGAAAACATTAATAAAATTGACAAATCCTTGACTAAACTCATTAAGGAAAAAAGGGAAAAGATTCATATAAACAAAATAAAAAGTGAGAGAGAAGATGCCGGAGTCCATTCATTGTCTTCACTAGCTGAGTTTTTAGACAGAGACCCCCAAAAGCTAGTAACCTTTGAAGTCCTAGCAAAGGTCAGGACTGCGCACCTCCCAGTTAATCTAGGAACCACCCAGTTAATTTAGGTAATAATAGTTGAAGTATCATCCCCACCTTAGTTCACTTAATTCCTTAGATACTTATATAGATCCTTGTTCATTATTGTTGATCAGATACTCTGCCTATTCCTGGAAATCATCTATTGATGAGCTAATCAGATACTTTGTCTATTCCTGGAAATTATCTGCTGATCTGTGTGTCATTGAAACCTCCTTACCCTAAGGGCTACTCCAGATCAATAAAAGATTGGAGCAACCTGAGCATGGGTGGAAGTCCTTCCAGACTTGCCTGTCTGGTCCCCCAATATTGCAAAATTATCTCGTGTCTTTTTCTCTCATTTGTTGTACGGCTCCTCTTTCAGATACCGAACCCTACTCCATGCAGAACATGGAGGCAGTGTTACTCGACATCTGGCGCCCGACGGGTAATTTGGAAGTGCAGGCTTTGCTGGAGCGAAAAAAGGAAGTTTTCACCGAAAAGGTGTGGAAAACTCACTGAAAAAAGGTGAGGGGAATTTTACCGCACACAATGCCCAGGATCAACTACAGAAGCCCAGGTCTGTAAGTAGGCTGGGAAAGTTTTCTTAACCAGGCTAACAAATGGGGCAGGA
>NW_006299957.1:0-335 GCF_000327345.1 Myotis davidii
TTGCCATGTGACCTATAATATATATACTCTTAAAAAAGAAGGACCTCTTACCCTTTAGAGAGCATGGAGGGACCTGGAGGGTATTAGGCTAAGAGATAAGACAGAGAAAGACAAGTAGCACATGGTCTCACTCACATGTGGAATCTAATGAACAAAATAGATCTAGAGACATGGAAGTATGGAACAGACTGTGGAATCTCAGAGGGAGACGAAGGGGAGGGGCAGGAATAGATTAATGAAAGAACTTATGTGCATATATGCATAGCCCATGGTCACAGACAATAGTGTGGTAGGCCTGGGAAGGAGGGTAGGTGCCCAGGGAGAGGGGTCAAAGG
>NW_006299958.1:0-430 GCF_000327345.1 Myotis davidii
TGTGACCAAGGCGTTAGGCCTGGGAAGGGGACCGCCAGCTCCCGCAATCTCCCGCTTCCGAGCCTAGACCTAATGCCTCTGGCCAAGGCACTATGTCTGGGCAGGGGACCCCCAGCTGCCCAAGATCGCTGATTCCGCCCCTGCCTAGACCTAATACCTCTGGCCAAGTCATTAGGTATCCACAGGGTATCCCGAGCTCCCCGTGGTTGCATGCCCCGCCCCTGCCCAGGCATAATGCCTCTGGCCAAGGAGTTAGGCCTGGCCAAGGGACACCCAGCTACCTAGGAACTCTGACACCGCCCCTGCCTAGACCTAAAGCCACTGGCCAAGGCGTTAGGCCTGGGAAGTGGACCCCCAGGTCCCGTGATCTCCTGCTCTGCCCCTGACTAGACCTAATTCCTCTGACCTAGGCCATAGGCCTGGGCAGGGG
>NW_006299959.1:0-295 GCF_000327345.1 Myotis davidii
AATGGTCCTATAGAGCCCCGTAAGTGTTCTTATTAGTGAGGAAAATAAAACATTCCCTGCACACATTTAACGCTTTTCTCCAGTGTGAAATTTGTGATGTCTAGTGAGGTGAGACCTTTGACTGAAGGACTTGCCAAATTCACTACACTCATATGGCTCTTCTCCAGTGTAAACTCTGTGATGCTTAGTGAGGGCACCCTTTTCTCTGAAATGCTTCCCACATTCACTACATTCATATGGCTTTTCTCCAGTGTGACCTCTATGGTGTGTAGTGAGGTGAAACCTTTGACTGAAG
>NW_006299960.1:0-281 GCF_000327345.1 Myotis davidii
GAGCCATCCAGAGCTTAAGAAGGAGGCAGGTGATCATGGAGAGGCCAAAGCAGGAGTTCAAGACCGTGGAACTGCTGGAACCACCGTCAAGCATTTCAGAGACTCACAGAGATGGCAAAGACATGGCATGTTCGGGGCCAGCCATCAGAGTGGGGGAGGAGGGTCTGGGTGGCTCAGCTGTGGGAGTGGGGGGCACGATAATTGAGCAGTATGTCTGCAGGGGCTAGAGGATCTGGGGCCGTGTGCCCAGTACTTGCCACCCGTGGGTGAGGTCCTTCGGG
>NW_006299961.1:0-282 GCF_000327345.1 Myotis davidii
ATTTACCCCTAAAAACTCCTTTCAATATGACAGAGACGGGACCTTGGAGGGGAACTTCCTAAATTTGACATCATCAACAAAGCTTTCCACAATAGCTCATTGTTATGCCCAGATTTCAAGATCCCCAAGAGCCCACCAGGGAGCCACCCAGTCAGATGCAAAAGCAGAGAGTCTTTTATTCAAACTAGTTTGGCTCCGCAACCACACTCACCAATACAACAGTAAGCCAAGTGGCAGAGAGAGTGCTAACCTGATGGGAAGAGGAGTTTTATGGGGGGGGGG
>NW_006299962.1:0-332 GCF_000327345.1 Myotis davidii
CCGCTCCCCTGCTGGCCTGATTGATGCCTAACTCTCTCCTGCCGGCCCGATCACCCCCAACTTCCCCACCCCCGCCAGCCTGGTCACTCCACGCAGCCTGCTTTTCAGTCATTTGATTGTCCCCCACTAACCCCCCTGCCAGCCTGGTTCCCCAAGCAGCCTGCTGTTTGGTCGTTACTGTTACTGTGATGGCGTCCAGACAATTTGCATATTCCTCTACTATTAATATAGATAATAGTGTGATGTGATTACCTTCTTGCTCAGACCAAAGCCCCAACTAATTGTAAGCCCATTCTAGGTGGAGGTTATTTTTAAATTTCAGATCATATACT
>NW_006299963.1:0-277 GCF_000327345.1 Myotis davidii
GTTGTGATGCCACCCCTAGTCATGCTCAGGGTACGGCCAATTGGGGAGTTGGGGCACTCAAGGCAGGGTTGATAGGGAAGTTGCAGCGCTGGACCCTGTCATGCACAGAGCAGGGCCTGTCAGGGGGGTTGGGGCTCCGTACCCTTTCACGCATAGAGCAGGGTTGATCAGGGGGTTGGGGAGCTCCCCCCTGTCACGCACGGAGCAGGGCCGAAAAGAGGGTTGAGGAGCTCCCCCTTGTCATGCCCAGAGTAGGGCCAATAGGGGAGTTGGGGCA
>NW_006299964.1:0-505 GCF_000327345.1 Myotis davidii
CAAAATAAAAAGCTTTTGCGCAGCAAAGGAAACTATCAACAAAACAACAGGAAGGCCCACTTCATGGGAGAACATATTTTCCAATGATATCCCGGATAAGGGTTTAATCTCCAACATTTACAGGGAACTCATGTAACTTAAGAATAGGAAGATAAACAATCCAATCAAAAAATGGGCAATGGACCTAGATAGACACTTTTTGAAAGAGGACATACAGAAGGCCAAAAGACATATGAAAACATGTTCAAAGCAACTAATCATCTGAGAGATGTAAATCAAAACAACAATGAGATACCATCTCACCCCTGTCAGAATGACTGTCATCAACAAATCAACAAACGACAAGTGCTGGCAAGGATTTGGAGAAAAAGGAACAAGATGTGGAGAAAAAGGAACCCTTCTGCACTGCTGGTGGGAATGAAGACTGGTGCAGCCACTAAGAACAGTATGGAATTTCCTCAAAAACTAAAAGTGGAACTCCTATTTGACCCAGTGATCCCACTTC
>NW_006299965.1:0-600 GCF_000327345.1 Myotis davidii
TCCACCTTCCAGGTCTGCGCACAGTCTCCGCGCTCCCACTCGCACCTGGCACCAAGCAGCCGGCAATTGGCAAAGTCCAAGGCTGTTCCTTTACATCCAGTACAGCAATGGGCTTATTTTTAGCGTTCCCTTCTGCCAGCAGCCCTGTAGGGCCCCTTCCCCACTCGTGGGTGGTCACGCTGGTCCCAACGGCTGCGGACTGTGTGGGGTGCAGATTTTGCCCTGCGAGCGCGCGCGAGCTCGGTCCTCTTTCCAACCCGAATTGCAAACTGCACCTTTAGGGGAAGTCAACCCCTTCAGTGAGAAGAAGCAGTACTCCTCTGAGTTCACGCAGTCAAGCTGCTTGAGATCTCTTGTTTCCAGGTTAGTAGCTGGTCTCTGGATGCTGGCAACAATCGCCCAAGATGGCGCAGTCTCCGCTGCTTAGCTGGCGCACCAAGAGAGGTTTCAGCCGCAGGCTCCAACCGTCCTTTTTTTTTTTTCCTGGGGGTTCTCGGTCTTTCCTAGCTGCAGACGGTCTCTCAGCTGAAAATCCACGGACCATTCAGGCTGTATGTTACCCGTTTGAGCTGCTCACCTTTATCTGCTCCAGGACAAGCA
>NW_006299966.1:0-789 GCF_000327345.1 Myotis davidii
GTAACGGGAAGGATTGGAATGGACGGGTGGTAGTCGTTTCCTGCCAGCATTTTCTCTACATTTCAGTGTACTGTGGAATTATTAAAATGTAACAATTTATTGACCAAATTTAAAAGGATTAATACTGTTGTCCGGACCCAATCTTTAATGCTAAACCCGGTGAAGTTTTAATGATCTTTAAATTAGTTATATTGGACAGATTTTCTGAATGTAATATTTTAAGTATTTAACTGAGAGACAGATTTGTGCCCTGAGTTGACAAAAATCTATCTCCCCGTAAAAGAATTGGTTTTGAACTAAATTAGACCAATATAATATACTTGAAATTACTTCAGGAAGTAAGCTATGCAGGCTAGGTGGGACAATAAGATTAATCCCTCCATGAGAATGGGCAGTTCTTGCCCAGGGGCATATGACTCCCAGCCACATTAGTGTGTCCTTTCCTTGAACAGACAGGGCAATCATGGTAATTGGTCAAGAAAATGCTTTAGGTAATAATTGGCTTTAAAATCTCAAAATTGTTAAGATATAATAGGGGTAACCAAAATGAAGAATTTGGATAAAACATTTAAAGTAATAATTATAAATATGTTAATAATGAAAGCTAAGAGGAGAAAGGCTGTGCTCTGTTAGAGGAATGGGCTAGTTGCCCTTATCCCCGTAAACATAAAAAGGCCTAAAAATGAACAAGGGTCCCCCTAACCAGTTTGGCTCAGTGGATAGAGCGTCGGTCTGTGGACTCGTGTCGCAGGTTAGATTCCGGCCATGGGCATGTACCTTGGTTGCAGG
>NW_006299967.1:0-252 GCF_000327345.1 Myotis davidii
AAGGTAGAGTCATAGAAAATTATACCACTGGAAAACAGGGAGTCCTCATATGCTTAGGTCAAGGAGACCTTTGTTTAACAATATAGGCACAAGCCATGCTGAACATTTTGAAAACACTACTACTGAAACCAAAAAATACAGGTGTTTGTTTCTTCTGAGTGCCCATGGGTTTTAAAAATATTAGTTGGGATAACAATAGTATACCTCCATTACTTCAATCATGTCATGTTCCTATGTTTACACACTTGTCCA
>NW_006299968.1:0-328 GCF_000327345.1 Myotis davidii
GGTCAGTTGGCTGTGAGAATCAGCTGTGTCTGCTTAAATACCATTCTTTATTGAGTTTAAGATGTTATCCATATTGCTACACTGTAGTGTTGTTAATGAATGCAATTCCTGCAGTGGTTCCCAACCTTCCTAATACCACAACCCTTTAATACAGTTCCTCAACCCACAACCATAAAATTATTTTTGTTGCTACTTCATAACTGTAATTTTGCTACTGTTATGAATTGTAATGTAAATATCTGATATGCAGGATGTATTTTCATTGTTCGAGATGCACTGGTTGAGAACCACAGCGTTAAAGGGTCCCCTTCCCCACCCCCCAGTAATA
>NW_006299969.1:0-504 GCF_000327345.1 Myotis davidii
AAATGAAGTTATTAAAGTAGGCCCTAATCCAATGACAGGATCCTTCTTTAAAAGGGGCAATTTAGATAGAGATAGGCACAGAAGGAAGAGAGTAAAAAGACATGCATACCAAGGAATACAAGCCAAGGAATAGCTCAGGCTACCAGAAGCTAGGTTTCCTCTGCTTACTTGAAGTCACTAATTTCAACTTCTTTAAAAAAAATGAGGTTTCTCTTGTAGTATTTGCAATGAAAGTTGATAGGTCGTTTTCCTAAATGGATAAGCTTCGGGTAAAAAATGCTGAATTTCTAAGTTTATATAATGAGTGTCCAAGTAACATAAGAGTGTGTGTGTGTGTATTTTAGAAGCCTGGTGCACGAAATTTCTGCACAGGTAGGGTACCTAGGCCTGGCCAGCCATCAGGGCCAATCGGGGCCTTCTGGCTGCCAGCCAGGGCCTTCCTTCCCGGCTGCTGGGTGGGGCCTTCGCCATCCTTCCTTCCTTCCGCACCACCCCCTGGTGGTC
>NW_006299970.1:0-403 GCF_000327345.1 Myotis davidii
GATGACCCACCTAACCCACCTTTTCCACCACAACCTCGTAACGGAATCAGACAGGCGCGATCTGGATAATTTCTGATCCCACAGCTGAACCTGGTAAGCTCCCTTACAATAGGAGACTACCAGGCATCCCTGGCTCTCCTCCACCCTTGGGGCGCCTCCCAGGGCTGCAACCTGTGGTCCTCCAGGCACGTCTACCGACCACTGTTCGGCCACTCTCACGAGTTGCCGAACGGCTGCCAAACTGAAAGCGCGCACTCAAATCCAGACCGCTTGACAACCACAGGACAAAGACAAACAACTTGGGGTACCCGTTCCTACCTCCAAGGTCGACTCCGCGGATGAGGGGTGGCCGTCTAATCCCGGACGAGCTCCCAAAATGTGAGACCCCGAAGAAGGACCCTCA
>NW_006299971.1:0-244 GCF_000327345.1 Myotis davidii
ATGTTTCTAACTCTCTCTCTCTCCGTCTCTCTCATTTTATGAGGGGGGAAAATCGAGGGCTGGACAATGTAGAGGAACATGCCACTGTGAAACTGAGAGCAGGAGGCAGGGTGAGATTCCAAAATAGGTTCAATTTTCCTTTCCCACCTCCCTCTGTGAAGGTCTCCTCGCCCTAACCGTAGCTCCTCAGAGGTCCGCACCATATTGTTCTTGTTGTAGAGGTGCCCGGGCACAGAAAGGGACA
>NW_006299972.1:0-399 GCF_000327345.1 Myotis davidii
AGAATTTATCAAAACCTCTGCCTGTTGTCACTCGTACGATTGATCACATGTATTTGAATTTGTTAATAAAGGATAGTCTGGAAGTTTAAAATGTGTACATTTAATTCCATGCAATGTGAATACCTCCTGAATTTCGTTAAGGGCACGCATTTCATAGTTCACCCAGGCACTTTCTCTTTGGTTTAATTTCCAACAAAATTCTTCAATAAAATGAGATTTATTCTCAGCCCATAATTTGTCTGCATCAGAAGGACATCCAAACACACATATACATGCAAAAAGTTGCCGTAGATTTTTGGGCATGTTAAGGATGATCACATCGTCAATCATTATCTTTCCAGATAGTGTCATTGATTAATAATCTTTGATGTTTAGCAGCTTCATGAAATATATCATAAA
>NW_006299973.1:0-256 GCF_000327345.1 Myotis davidii
TCTTCCCGTTACACTCACTTATCCATGCACGTTACCCTAAAAACTAATAGTTATTTCGGTACAAGTATTGAATTATTAGCATTTCATTTAAAACACCTTCAATGCTCCTGGATGCCCACAATATAGAGGGAAGTTATGTCCATTTAATTTAAAAATTGACTGCCTCACTTACCTTAGAACTTTTATGATACACTTTCAACTACATTTTGGGCTGAGGAAAATTCACATGTGCTAGTTGTGCACTTGGATCTATTCT
>NW_006299974.1:0-393 GCF_000327345.1 Myotis davidii
CCCAACCAAGATGGCGGCTGGCAGCCACAGACTAGGAACAAGCAGGAGGTTTGGTTGCTCCAGCGATGGCTTCCCGCCTGCCCTAGCCAGCTGTGCTCTCCACTCAAGGCAACAAAGTTTCAATTACAGAAGCTAAAAAAATCCCAGATACCTGCTTCCAGCCAGTCTCCACTGGGAGGTTGGGTGGCTGGGGGCCATGGCCAGCCTGCAAATAGCTATCAACCCCTCACCCAAGCTGGCCACACCCTCTTGGGGTGAGGGTTCCTGCTGGAGGGCTTGACCAGCCTGCAAACAGCCATCAGCCCCTCAGCCAGACTGGCCAGGCACCCCAGCAGGGATCCCCACCTTGAAGGAGGTGTGGCCAGTCTTAAAATGGCCCTCAGCCCCTCACCC
>NW_006299975.1:0-225 GCF_000327345.1 Myotis davidii
CAGGCTGGCCAGGCACTCCAGTGGGGTCCCCCATCCTGAAGAGGGTGTGACCAGCCTGCAAATACCCATCAGCCTCTCACCCAGGGTGGCCAGGAAACCCAGTGGGACCCCCACCATGATCCAGGACACCCTTCAGGACAAACTAGCTGGCCCCCACCAGTGAACCAGGCCTCTATCCTAAATAATCAAAGTTTAATATGAAAACTGACCCTAACAGCAGAACGA
>NW_006299976.1:0-727 GCF_000327345.1 Myotis davidii
GTGTGCATCATAGCATCTGGTCAATTGGTTGAACGGTTGGAGAGACAATTAGCATATTAACCATATGTGTGTGTGTGTGTGTGTGTGTGTGTATTTGAGGCCCAGAGCAAGGGATTCATATACTGGTGTGTGTGGGGGGTCATAGCCTGCAAGGATCAGCCTGCGGTGAAGTGCCGCTCATTCTGGTCAGCACTATAGGAGCACGGTAACCACCATGGGGCAGATCCTACATTGAGTGTTGGCCCTCTGTTGGTCAGTACACTTCATAGTGACTGGTCATTGTTTTGGTCATTCTGCTGTTTGGTCACTGGACTTTTATTATATACTAGAGGCCCTGTGCATGAAATTCATGCAGGAGGTGGGGGAAGGGGAGGGTACCTCAGCCAAACCTGCACCCTCTCCAATCTGGGAATGTCAGCGGATGTCCTACTGATGGCTTAGGCCCGCTCCCCGAGGTTCTCAGCTCTCTGTGGGGCCTGCCTGCTCCACACCATGGCGACGGCAAGCAGGCCCTGCTGGGCACTTGCCTGCTTGGGGTTCCCCATGGTGATCTGCCAGCAGGCCCTAGTGGGTGATGCCTGTGGGCCAAACTTGCGTGCTTCGGGATTGCCATGGCAACCCACAATGCCCGGCTACCTGTCAGCAGGCCCTTCTGGGTGCTGGATTTGGGCCATGCTTGCAGATTGCCGGGGTGACCCAGCCAGCAGGCCCTGCCCTGGGTGCTTGC
>NW_006299977.1:0-413 GCF_000327345.1 Myotis davidii
CCTTGTGGAGAATCAAATGAGGTTGTGGTTTGTCACGAGGAAGGGAAAATGGCCAATGAGCTCAACCACAGCCAGTGCAGCAGACGTGACCACTGTTCAGGCACCCAGAGAGCACTTTCCAGGGTGGACCCCACTGAGTTTCTACAATAAACCTGTGAGCTTGACCCTAGGTCAGTGATGGCGAATCTATGACACGCAAACTCATTTTTTTCGGTTGATATTTCTTTGTTAAATGGCATTTAAGTATATAAAATAAATATCAAAAATATCAATCTTTGTTTTTCTATGGTTGCAAATATCAGAAAATTTCTATATGTGGCACGGCACCAGAGTTAAGTTAGGGTTTTTCAAAATGCGTACATGCAGAGCTCAAAAGTTTTGCCATCACCGCCCTAGGTTGACCCCGTGTTTAG
>NW_006299978.1:0-264 GCF_000327345.1 Myotis davidii
GTTTCCAAGAGTTTGGAGAGGAAGGCTGATGGGGTGGGTAGGGAGATCCTGCAGGGCAGTGGAACCTTACTCTTCCTAGCCCCAGAGATCATGGAGCCTTTCCTTGTTCAATGGTAAAAACTGGGTACAAGAGAAATGACGGGATTTCCCTGGTCACAGAGTTGTAAAGCTAAGCTTATATATATTTTAAAAAAAGATTGATTGATTAGAGAGGGGAGGGAGAGAAAAGGGAACATGAATTTGTTGTTCCACTTATTTATGCAT
>NW_006299979.1:0-996 GCF_000327345.1 Myotis davidii
TCCTTGTGTTTTGCTGTGAGATGAAGCATGTCACTCATTTTTGCACATTCGACTTGCTGTCCATCTTTTCAGCTCTATAGGAACAATATAACAGAGGCTACTGGTGACATGAAAATCGCCTCTGGAAGCGTGGTTTATACGGGTCATGGATAGGAATGTACTTTCCTATTTGCTTCTTTTTACACCAAGGCGGAAGCTGCTACTAACCTTTGGCATTGTGGCTGCCGAAATTCGTCTTGAGAAGAACATATCTTGGTCATTCGTTTTATTGTATTTTTACTTATCCACTCCATGTGCTTCTACAATAATTTAGAATATAGTTCTACTTTTATCATTTCCTATCACTGACTCAGGAAGTGAGATTGTGCGGTTGGGTCACTCTTCCCATTCAATTAAGCACCTTTTTATGGAAGGAAAACAATGTTGGATATTCCTAGAATATATTGGATGAAACTGTTTCTCTCCAGATGTAGTGCTAGTTTAGATGAGAAGATGGGTTCCACAAGTATTCACGTTTGAGTTGGGAGTAGGACCCAATTCTAAAAGAAGATTTTCAGAAAGTATCTTCCTCCACCAAGATAGATAAATCCAATATTTACCAGTAAGAATAATCCCCACCAGAAGGATGCTCTTTACCCGTGTTTTGTTTGGTGCACAGCAGCAGGTGGAACTCTGGTGGCTGAGCATATCTGTGTAATAACGCAAATGGGTGTTATCGGGTTGTTACAAGATTATCGAAAAGGGAAAACTATGTCGATTGTTGTGTTTCACCGTTCATCAGGTCAGATCATTCAGTTTGATCGTATTGAGAGTTAAAAGAGCTTCATTCCCTGTAGGGTGTTTGTCTTTTACCACCAAGTGTGGAAAACAGAATCAAACGGTCTTGCTCACGCTCACATATCGTCCCGCTATGGCCATTTTACTCCAATTCGAAACTCAACATATCCTAGTGAATTTGGCTGTGTCTTGTTTTTGATTGCGATGTGGTTGTATTGT
>NW_006299980.1:0-730 GCF_000327345.1 Myotis davidii
TAATAAAAACTCAGGATGGTGCAGGCCTGGGGTGGAGGGCAGGGGGCAAACTAGAATGGGCCCTTAGGGGAAAAAGAGGATATATGTAATACTTTCATCAATAGGATTAAAAAGAACTCAGTGAAGTGGGAATAGAGGGATCATACCTCAACATAATGAAGGCCATATGTGATCAACTTATAGACAAAATTATACTCCATGGGCAAAAACTAAAACCATTTCCCCTAAGAACACGAGCAAGACAGGGATGTCCGCTTTCACCACTCTTATTCAACATAGTATTGGAATTTAATAGCCACAGCAATCAGACAAGAAGAAAAAAAATAAAAGGCATCCAACTTGGAAAGGAAGTAATAAAAGGAAGCAAGAGCATACAATGGAGTAAAGATAGTCTTTTTCATAAATGGTGCTGGAAAATTAGACAGATACATGCAAAATAAAATATAAAAAAGAAGGATCCACTAACTTACACCATACACAAGAGTAAACTCAAAATGGATAGAGTACTTAAATATAAGTCGTGAAACCATAAAAAAAAAAAACTAGAAGAAACCATAGGCAGCAAAATCTCAGATATCACTTGTAGCATTATGTTTGTAGAGACTTCTATGAGGACAAGAGAAACAAGAGAGAAAAACAAATTAGACTACACAAAATAAAAAGCTTCTAAACAGCAAAAGCAACCATAAACATAAGGAAATGAAAAGAGAGCCTACTGTATGGGAGAACA
>NW_006299981.1:0-438 GCF_000327345.1 Myotis davidii
TTTAATTGTAGAGCTGAGGTGGCACAAAATATATATATTGCAATTTAATACACTTATTTATTATATGCTGATTTCTATAGTGAGAAAAAACAATGTCAGCCTGTCTGTAGTTCCATCATCAATTCAATGGGTAAATGAAAATTTCAGAAATACAGTCTTAACAGAGACCCAGAAATTAGAGATAAATCTAGGAATAGAGTTCATAGAACTAGAGGCTCTCATTAATTAATTTTGGGAACAAGTCAATAATAAGTAATTATTCAATTAGAATATTCCAGTATACATTTCTCTAAGTTACCAAATGTGTGGTAAATATTGATAAAGACACAAAATAATACCATGCCTGATAAACAATTAGAAATATGTTACTTATATTTTCATTACTTATAAAAACATTGATGTTTTAGTGCATAATTTTCCAAATTTTTATCTATGCTA
>NW_006299982.1:0-505 GCF_000327345.1 Myotis davidii
AACATAAAACAAAACAACATATGGATAATAGGGATGCCACACGAGCAGGAGCCAAGCTTGGCCCGAAGGAGATCCTCACGTCGTCTCTCCAAGCCCGACAGAGTTCCTCACTGTCTTTTCCCCAGTTCCTCAGTCCCTGTTTGGGCACCAGATCTGTCAGGACCAGCCTGACAGGGTTGAGCTGGGCTGCGGCAGAGAGGTGGGAATTGAGAAAAGAAAGGAAGACAGGAAAGCGGGGTCAGGAGGACCCCAGTTCTCTCGATGAACTGAAGCGAGTTTATTAGCTATACGATGCTATTTATACAAAACACATTGAACAGGAGGTCTGTCAAGAGGAATGTATTCTTTGTTCCTCTTAATCTTTAAGGGAGAGATACAGCAGAAGGACAAGTTCTCAGTACAGCATATCTCAGTAAATAGTTACAAACTTCTTGGCAAGCTATGAAAGGCTGTTCTCATTCTACAAAAGTTACTCTCATTCTACTGATAATCTACATCGAAATGA
>NW_006299983.1:0-315 GCF_000327345.1 Myotis davidii
CCTCACAACCCCGCAGCCCCTCCTGGCACCCCACCATGGCCGGGTGTGGCCCCCTCACTTGATCCACCATCCCGCCTGCGGGCCATCACTCAGGGCTAGGCCCCCCGCCCGGCTCCCTCAGCACCTGGGAGCCAGGAAGCGACCCTGCACCCTGCCACCGCCACTGATTGCCATCTGCAGGGCAATGGGCAGGGCAGTCGTGCTTCCACTCGCACCCTCCTTGGCCTGGCACCACCCGCTCACATGCTCCACCATCCCACCTCGGTCCCACTCTTGTTGGGGCCATTGGGACCAGCATGTTGTTGATGCCCGCCA
>NW_006299984.1:0-427 GCF_000327345.1 Myotis davidii
ATTTGGCTGTATGTTACCCATTTCAGCTGCTCATCCTTATCTGCTCCTGGACAAGGCACAGGACACGGCCGTTTATACCTCTACAATTTTTCCCTCCGACCTAGTCTGTCTTTTAATTGGTGCATTTATGCCACTGACTTTCAGAGTGCTTACTGATGGAGTTACCACCATATCAGGTAGCATCTGGGGCTTCTGGGGCCGGCCTGCCCTGGATGGCTGCGCGCTGGCCGCTGGCACTTTCCTGCCCTGCCTGCAGTATGCAAATTAGCCATCATCTTTGTTGGTGGTTAATTTGAATATTGCACTGATTAGCCTTTGGGAGGCATAGCGAAGGTCCGGTCAATTACCATGTTTGTCTATTAATAGATAGGATATTTAAATGCAATTTAACGACGGTTGGAAAATGGCGGAGGTATAAAGGGACGTG
>NW_006299985.1:0-1686 GCF_000327345.1 Myotis davidii
TAGGCTCCTCCATTAGGACTGAGGGGGTGGGAGGGGCCTTCTCCAGCCATTCTAGCCAACGTACCAGTTCCCTCCAGCCATGGTCTCCTCTTTCCCCAGCTATCATTTTCTTTTTCAATTCTTACCTTTTCTGAATGTATGCTATTTTGTTAGTTGCTGGTGAGTTTATTTTCTCACCTTGTTAGAATGAAACTTTCATGAACACCGGGACATACCTGTTTTATTCGCCCCTACACCCTCATTTTCTAAGAAAATAGAGCAGGTGTTCCATGAAATATTATTGAGTAAATGATTTTACTTAAGGGACATCTCAAAAGTATTATCCCCTCTATATCTCACGACAAGTAAAATATGTTTCTCCTGCAGAGAACATTTATCCTTCCCCAATTTTTCCATTTCCCAAGAAATATTTTAAGGAGCTGGAAGCTCGATCTCTCTTAGGAAACTCACTCAGTCCTGCCCCAGATACCACCCTCTGGATCCCTGGGTCTGGCTGTGTACCCGGGAATCGGTGATGTTCTTACTCCAGGTCCTAAGTTGGTCCCACAAGAAGCTGAATATTTGTTCTGCCTCTTGACCTAGGGGTTTGCCATAAGATCTGGGCCTTGCTCCTTCCAAAAGTGTGGGCATCCACAAGTATTATTCATCATACTTTCTTCATCAGATGCATTTCACCCCTCCTCCTTTCTGTGGCTCCAAGGAGTACAGTAACGGTCCAGCACCGTTAGACACACAGCAAGTCCCTCCTCTTGCATTGTAAGTGTACAGATCCCTTAAAGCGGGGACAAAAAGCCTCCTCCCTTCCCCCTGTCTAACAAAATTGATTTTTCAAGAAACTTTATTCATGTATATAACAGCCTATGGTCATTATCAATTACATGCATCTTTTGTGGCTTTCCATTTCAAGAAACACACTTGAATGACTCCGGCCTTTTCCCTTGAGGATTCCATTTATCAGTGGGGAAACCTGAGAGATGTGTAAATAATAAATAGCCAGTCTTATAAGCACAGTCTTAAGGAAGAATTTCACAGCTTGGTGGGGGTAGGATAACGTGAAGTGAAGCCCCAGTCTGCCGTGATACCTCAGGACGGCTTCCCGCTGCAGGTAAAAGTATGAGAAGTAATTCACCACTCATGTGTAAATAACAGAAACCAGGGTTTGATGGTTTTGAGGATTTAGGGGAAGGCATTAGGTTGGCTATAGTGTTGCATTTCCCCCTATTTTATTGGATTAAAAGACAATTTTTGTATATCTCATGGCATTTGTGGGTCAAGAGGTTGGGGTGTGCTTGGGGACAGTGGTGGGGAAGCAGGTCCGAGTGGCTGGAGCTGGAGCAGGGAGGGCTGGCCAGGCCTCTCTGTTCACGTAGTCTATGGGCTTCCCCAGGTGATCGCCACATGGGCTACTTCGGGCTTCCTCAGAGCCTGGCAGCGTCAGGGCTGCCGGGCAACTTCCTTGGTGACTTGGGCTCCAGGAAACAAGGTGGAGGCTGCATCATCTTTTCTAACGGAATCACAGGAGTTATGCAGTGTCGCTTCTTCCTGATTCGATTGCAACCCGAGTGTTACCAGCATGCCTAGGTTCAAAGGGCAGGGAGTACAGACCCCTCCTTTCAATGGTAGAATTGTCAAGGGTCACATTGCAGGTTTGCATTTGTGATAGGAGACATGGTTGCAGCCATTTTG
>NW_006299986.1:0-210 GCF_000327345.1 Myotis davidii
CACCTGGCGGCAACAAGTGGCTCCTCAGCTTAATTGCTTAATGACTTAATCACACACCCCCTGAGTAATCAATTAACCCACCAGTATATAACAATAGCACGCTAGACTGGGCCTGCGAGCTGAGTGGGCCGGGTGGGAGCTGGAAGGTGGGCCGGGTGGGAACTGGAAGGTGGGCCCGCAGAGGCCTAAGAGCTGGAGCCAGAGCTAAAG
>NW_006299987.1:0-263 GCF_000327345.1 Myotis davidii
GCGGGGATCCGAGGCTGGCAGGTGCTAATGCACTGGTCTGCCAAGATGCACACCTGGGCCGCCTTTGCCCTGCACAAGCTATGCAGCTGGGAGAGGGGAATGGGGCCGCTGGGAGCAGGGCGGGAACTGCCCGGGGTTTGCGTCAGGCAGCCCAGAGAGCGGAGTGCGAACTATCCTGACCGGTAGCTGCTTGCTCATTCATTCACTCATTCACTCGCTCATTCACTTACTCAGTCACTCACTCAGCAAACCCTCTCAGGTCC
>NW_006299988.1:0-675 GCF_000327345.1 Myotis davidii
AGCACAGCAGCAGGGGCGGCGCTGTCCCCCTTCCGGCCCCAGAGCGGATCCAGCCGCCCAGGAGCTAGGCCTGGTGCTGGGGGGCTCCTCCTGGGCCCCGACCCGCCGAGGCACCTCCCAGGAGGGAGGTGAGGGCGCCTCCGCGGGGTGAACGCGGCTCCGGGTTCCCAGCTCTGGTTGCGGGCAGCACAGGAAATTCCACTTCCTTTTGGGGTTCCGGGCCACACACCTGGTTGGTTCTCCCCCAGGGAGTTTGCGGGGCAAGGAGGGGGAGCTGGGGTGAGGATTAACAAGAGAAACAAAACAGAGTCCCAGAAGAGCTGGATTAAGAGATGCTGATTCTGTCAGGACCAGAGTCAGGGTGGACTCTGAAAAGAGCCGGAACGGAGGAAGCAGGGGAGTAGGCCCACCATCCTGTCCCCTTCCTGATGCTTAAATACACCCACCTCGAGCGGCTTGCAGGCATTTATTTTTTTAATACAGGAGACCTCCCTGGGCTAGTGTTGCCACTTCCTGTGACGCTGTAATCATTTCAAAACAAACCCCAAATGGAGCCGCAGGTGACCCGGGTGTGAGAACCAGGGAGGACTGGCTGTGGTTGAAGAATCACAGTATTACCACCGCCTGGGGGGGCACGCTGGTGCCCATGCCCCAAGTTTCTGCTTCCTTAGGTTT
>NW_006299989.1:0-483 GCF_000327345.1 Myotis davidii
TCAGGGCACATAACCAGGTTTCAGGTTCAATCCCTGCTTGGGGCTCATACCAGAGGCAACTAATTGATGTCTCTCTCTCTCCCTCCCACCTCCCCCCCGCTTCCTTTCTCTAAGATCAATAAACCTATCCTCAGGTGAGGATTAAAATAATAATAATAGTTTAAATTCACATTCTGGTTTCCACCCAAATATGGCAGGCACACAAACGTGTTATCAGCTTAGAACTGTTGGACCATCATTGGAAGCATACACTCATATATGTTTTAATGGTCTGCTCTAATCTACCTAGACGAAGTATGATAAGCAGTGAGGGACTGTGTTGAGAAACAATGCGTCAATAATATTTGCACTATGATAAGGACTAAATAAATAGGTAGAGCGTTATAGACTGCATCTTTAAAAATACTTTTTGAATAAGGACTGGTTTTACTTAAAAGCATATTTCAGTCTACCTAATGCAGTGGTTCTCCACCTTGGCTGCAC
>NW_006299990.1:0-340 GCF_000327345.1 Myotis davidii
ACAATGCCTTAATTTCTTGAGGTTCAGCTTCGCCCGCATACTCTAAATAAGGTTGCAACTGGATTCTTCAGTTCACTCAAGGTTAAGCATTCCCTGATGCTTGATTACGAATGCAAGCCGAAAACAGTATTTACCGTAGACAAGACTCTAGAAATCTGGGCTATACGAAGGCACTTCATGCGTTCTTCATGCTGCTTGAAAACATAAGGCTCGATTTGTTTTCTCCGTTTCATTCCAGTATGTTGAATAATTGTGGATAGATAATGACAGATATTAATTAAAAAGTGTTGTTACTGTCTTTTAAACACTTGAAGAGAGGAGACAGGCTAGGTTGGTATTG
>NW_006299991.1:0-209 GCF_000327345.1 Myotis davidii
TGGCAGGTGCTAATGCACCGATCAGCCACTGGCAATGCCCACAAATGGCCCTCCCACTGAGATCCCGGGTTGGCAGGTGCTAATGCACCCATCTGCCAACATGCACACCGAGGCCGCCTTTGCCCTGCACATACTATGCAGCTGGGAGAGGAGAGTGGGGCCGTTGGAAGCAGGGTGGGAACTGCCCAGGGTTTGTGTCAGGCAGCCCA
>NW_006299992.1:0-239 GCF_000327345.1 Myotis davidii
AAAGGCAGCAAGAGAAAAGAAAACTGTTTCCTATACAGGAGCTCCCATAATGATTTCTCATTAGGAACTCTGCAGGCCAGGAGAGAATGGCATGAAGTACTCAAGGGAGTAGAAAGCAAGGATCTGAAATCAAGATTACTATATCCAGCAAGGTTATCATTGAAAATAAATGGTGAAATAAAGAGCTTCCTGGACAGAAATAAAGGGCTTGGTACATCACTGCCAAGCCAGCATTACAA
>NW_006299993.1:0-460 GCF_000327345.1 Myotis davidii
TTCCTGGGCCATTACTTTTCTCTCACAGGGACAACTGGATGCTGGGAGGGAAATAGCCTGTAGCTCCAGGGCTTTAGGGTGTGTGCCTGAGACAGGAATTACCAGTACAACAAGGCAGTGCAATTCCAGCTCAGGCAGGGGGGCTTAGGCAGGAGGAGGGAGTGTGCATATCCACTGTCAGTCAAAGCAAATTCATGAGCCACTCCTCTGAACTCTCCCTCTAGGCTGCTCACAGCACCTTTAGGCCTTGCCACCTACCCCTCAAGAGATGCTGGCATGACATGTTTTTCCTATACTCCTCTCCACAGGTGTCTGCGAATCTCCTTCATGGTGATTGATGCCTAGGTGCTGTGTTTGCATGCCACATTGCTCTATTGCTGCTCACCACCATATTGTTGCTAACCACCATTTCCTATTTCCCTCAGGTCTCTTCCTCCTGGGGCCAGTGGGATAGGCCTGC
>NW_006299994.1:0-283 GCF_000327345.1 Myotis davidii
TTTAACTCTGCATCCCAATGTTCCCCTCCACCCCACTGTGCTGCTCTTCCTCTCCTGCCTGGACTAATAAAATACACTCCCAATGCATCACCCCTCTTCTGGGCTCTTCTCTCACTCACCTACCTGGCCCGCCCTGCCAGCTCAATCTCGCCCAGCTAGTATCAGCCTGCTCCTGCTCAAGGTCCCACTGCTCTGAGGTCAATAACTGACCCCCACCTACTCCCCCATCTTGCCCCCCCTGCCATGTGGCTCTTACACCTTTCAGGAAAGCCACAGGCCAGCG
>NW_006299994.1:447-2399 GCF_000327345.1 Myotis davidii
GTGAAATATCTTTGCTAATCCTGCTAATGTGCTTTCCCACCAACACCCACTGAAATCTACTTCTCATTTGAATATTTAACAAGCCTCATCCTGGTAAACCTCTTTCCTTTGATCTATGTAGAAATAAAAATGGGTTTGGCCCATTCAGTGGGTGTTCGGTCCTGCACGTACATTTTATTCCTCCATTGGAAATCTTAATCCTATTGCAGTACATTATTTCTGGCTTGTATGAAATGCTGCCAGCAGAATCCATTGATTTACTTCATCCATTTATATTAGTTCCCTTCAGTAAGTCCTGTAACTTTTTCGCTCAGTAAATGCGCATGTGTGTTTCCTAGTTCTAGAGAATACAATAACTTCAGACACTATAGTAAGTGCACATTTTAGACCACTAACCAACGGAGGACCTTGAAAATGTGTTTGTAAAAATAAGCCAGTATGTAATGACCTACATTTGCAGAACATAATTGCACCAGTATGTACTACCTGTGTGTTTTTATCTCAACAATGGTATTCTCCTTAGGTGAGCTTTCAGCCAAGGAAATATATTTTTGTGTCAATTCTGCTGGCTTGTTGTTGTACAAAAAATAAATAAATAAAAGTGGAATGTTTTGCCAAGTTATTACAGAGTTGCCATTTTGAAAAGGGTGGGGCTCATTGAATCCCAAGTGATTTAGTTATTCTTTCTCCCACTTGGGTTGGCTATCGCCTACTTAGGAACGTCGGAAGAGTGGATTTGAGGTCAAGGTTTATAACATAACAGTTCCGGAGGATCTCCCCCTATTCAATTTGGATGAGACTAGTAGACATCCTAATATTTGAGACTATAATATTCATGGGTGACATGCCCTATCCAATACTCATGTAATAACTCTTAGTTGATAAGAAAAAACAATTCCCAGGATATAGTTCTTGTTATGTTATTTTTATGAGTAGCATTTCAGATGCAAATATATAGCTTCACTCTTTGATTACATGGCATCCTTAGCACCTGGGCAATTATTTATCCTATGTCTGTTTTTTCACACTGTTAACTCTTACGCGGGCCCAGCTATGAGTCAAAAATATACATAGAATTGAGTATCACTTTTGATCCTGGTGCTGGTATCAAAGCAGCACAGCTCTGTGGGTGGGAAAGAGATCCTCCCTTGTTTCCTGAGAACCTCAGAGCCCAGCAGCCTGCGGATCCAGTGCAGCTGCAAACCCATGCAGCTGAGTTTTAGGAAAAGAGAAGTCAAAAAAATTTGACCTTTTAAGTCCCTTTCCACCTTACCATGTTTTTCACCTTCATTCAAACCAAAGACAAATATTAGAGGGCTTGTGTTTTCCTCAAATATCATTAACTAGTTGCTTTGCTTAGCAAAATAAGGTATGCTTCTGAGATAAAACTCAAAACCAAAGCCCATTTGGTCCTGCCAGAAAGTGATTATAGAATTCACTGTCAATGCAAACAGCACCAAAAGCATATCCCAAACCCCCTGATTCCACTAAAAAGCAGTGCAGAGAATTCAGAATGAGAAGCAGCTTCATATACACCTCTCATTAAAAATAATTGTCAATTCCCTGTGTGCTCTGTGATCCTCCAAGGTAGCTACAAGAAAGGAAAAATGAAAACATAAGCTGTGTCTATAAAAACAGCCCAGAAGTGAGAAGTTCTCCCAATATCTAAGACAAAGAGAACTTGGGCCCAAAATACCAATGTACTAAAAGCTAAACCCATTATTTTACTCAAACCAGTAAAATAATTATCCTCAATTCGCTACTTTTTTCAGCATGGCAAAACCCAGCCATAGGAATCTAAAGTTTATTTGCTTTTTTAAAGGTTTGAACAGAAGGTTTTTTGTTGTTTTTGACACTATTACATGCGGGGAAGCATGGGACTTGGTTGGAAAGTCTGTAAGGAGAAATCTTGAAAAGGACAGGGGCCTCTAGGGGGACCTTGCCAAAGGCAG
>NW_006299995.1:0-392 GCF_000327345.1 Myotis davidii
ATATAACTCTGGTAAACATATATACACCCAATAAAGGAGCACCCAAAAACATACTAGTAAAAATATTTCTGGGTTATATCAAGAGAGAGATTGACATCAATACAGTCATGGTATGGGACTTTAATACCACATTGAAACCACTGGATAAATCCTCTAAACAAAAAATCAGCAAAGAAACCTCAATCCTAAATGACTCACTAGATCAGATGGAATTAATTGACATCTTCAGAACATTTCACCCCAAAGCTACAAAATATACATTCTTCTCAAATGCACATGGGACATTTTCAAAGATAGACCACATATTGGGACACAGGCAAAGTCTCCTCAGAGGTTCAGTGGACCCGGACATTGAGGTTGTGCGGCGCCAGCGTTGTCTACTGAGCTTTCCC
>NW_006299996.1:0-224 GCF_000327345.1 Myotis davidii
CCTTCCTTTAATTAAAGACATGCTTATCTGATCACAGCTGTGGGTAGGAAGAGAAAAAAAGTTACTGTTGCCCTAGCTGGTGTGGCTCACTGGACAGAGCGTGGGCCTGAAGACAGAAGGGTCCCCCAGTAAGATTCCGGTCAAGGGCATGGACCTCGGTTGCAGGCTCCTCCCCGGCCTGGGTGCTGGTCGGGGCTCGTGCAGGAGGCAACCAATGGCTATGT
>NW_006299997.1:0-312 GCF_000327345.1 Myotis davidii
ATAGTGGAAATAAATGACATAGAGACTAAAAAAGAATACAAAATATAAATGAATCCAAGAGCTGGTCCTTTGAAAAGATAAAAAAGCTTGATGAACCCTTAGCCAGACTCATGAAGAAACAAAGAGAGAATACCAAAATAAATAAAATCAGAAATGAAAGAGGTGATAACAATGTACACCATAGAAATACAAAGGATTGCAAGCAAATGCTATGAACAAATTTTTGTCAACAAATTGGATAATCTGGGAAAAATGGGCAAGTTCTTAGAAATATACAATCTTTCGCCGAGACCGGTTTGGCTCAGTGGATAG
>NW_006299998.1:0-263 GCF_000327345.1 Myotis davidii
ATTGCTGTTAGTAATATAATAAGTGAAATGGAGATACAGAAAGAAAATAGAAACATATTAAGTGATAGAAGCAGAATCTCCAAAAAAGCAAAATAAAAACGTGGGGAAAAAAGTGCAAAAGGCCCAGCCTGGTGTGGCTCAGTGGTTGAGTATCGATCTATGAACCAGGAGGTCACTGTTCAATTCCTGGTCAGGAAAAATGCCCAGGTTTTGGTTTTGATCCCCAGTATAGGGCATGTAGAAGGCAGCTGATCAATGATTCT
>NW_006299999.1:0-403 GCF_000327345.1 Myotis davidii
TCTCTTTCCTGGTGGGGCAGAAAGAGGGGGCAGTGTAGAAGTTGGAGACCGGGGTGCTTTAAGATTTTTGCAGGGCTTTCTGGGAGATGGCTAAGCGGGGCTGGGAGGTGGGGGAGACGCATCTTCTTCAGCGTAATGCCAGGTCCCGTCCCCAGTTCTCTTTGATGCAGTACTCTGACGAGTTCCGGACGCATTTCACCTTCCAAGATTTCAAGGCCAACCCTGACCCGAGGCTACTGGTGGGGCCAATCACACAGCTGAAGGGGCAGACATACACAGCCACAGGAATCCGCAAAGTAGTGTAAGCTCTTCCCTTTTTGCTTAGAATGTGGGAAATGGTGATCCTCTTAGCTGGGTTTTGAAGGATGAGGGGAGTTGTTCAGGCAGGAGGGAGTAAAGGCTA
>NW_006300000.1:0-917 GCF_000327345.1 Myotis davidii
TAGTCCTTAGAGGGAACTTCATAGCATTACAGGGCTTACTCAACAAGAAAAACAGTTAAATTATCTAACCCCCACAACTTAAAAAGTTAGAGAGACCAACAAGCAAAGCCCAAACTGAGCAGCAGGAAGGATATAATGAAGATCACAGCAGAAATACATTACATAGAGACCAAAAAACCCCACAAAAGATTAATAAAGACATGAGCTATTTCTTTGGAAGGATAAACCACATTGATTAACCTCTAGCTAGGCTCACCAACAGGACCCAAGTAAACAAAATCAGAAATGAAAGAGGCAAAATAGCAAAAGACCCCACAGATATAAAAAGGATTGTAAATAAATACTATGGACAACTCTACTCCAAGAAACTGATCAACCCCTGAAGAAATGGACATATTCCTAGAAAAATGCTATCTTCCTAAACTCAATTAGAAAGAATAAAA
Source organism: Myotis davidii (assembly GCF_000327345.1). Classification (NCBI taxonomy): domain Eukaryota; kingdom Metazoa; phylum Chordata; class Mammalia; order Chiroptera; family Vespertilionidae; genus Myotis; species Myotis davidii. The sequence continues at coordinate 444 of NW_006300000.1, forward strand.
CATAGGACTAGGCCAATAACTACTCAGGAAATTCAAACAGGCACAAAAATTACTCAGGAATTCAAGCAGTCACAAAAATAACTTGCAGCAAACAAAAGCCTGGGCTAGACAGCTTCACAGGGAGTTTTACCAAGTGTTCAAAGAAAAACTAAACCTTCTTCCTCAGACTATTCCATAAAATTCGAAGTGAATACCATTTCCAAATGCTTTCTACGAAGCCAGCATTACTCTAATCTGAAAACCAGATAGAGAAAATACAAACAAATAAAAATGCCGGCCAATATGATGAACATAGATGTTACAATCCTCAACAGAACCCTAACAAATCTGATGCAAAATTACATTGGAATGAGCATACACCATGACAAAGTGGATATATTCTGGGGAAGTAGGATGAGTCAACATCCAGAAATCAGTAAATGTGATGGATCACATAAACAACTTGAGAGAAATTCATATCAATTGGTGCAGGAA
>NW_006300001.1:0-488 GCF_000327345.1 Myotis davidii
GTAAATAAAAACTCTCAAAATATTGGCCTGGTAACTTGCTCACAAGGTTACCAGAGAATTTAAGGATGACCTGAGTAAACAGTGGCACTAGTTGGCAGATGGAGGAACATGGCCATGATTTCTGGACCCTCAGAAGACAGGAATCGACCCAAATGTCTAGCTAGGTATTGGGGGCAACATGATGGCAACTCTTTGCCTTGGCTTTCCAGGCACAGAGAGTCCTTTTTAGGTTCAGTCTGAAGACTCCTCATAAAAACTTCCAAAAAAGCTGATTTAAATAAAAAAGCCCATGTGATAAATTACCATTCTTACTGGCCTCATACAAATAACCAGGTGAAGTTCATTGAAACTATATTTATTTTGCTAATAAATTAGTCCCAGTTTGGCTACCTTTGATTTTAAAAAAATGAGGGTGATTTTAGATAATTCCTTCAATGCAAACTATAACATACTTATGTGGATATTCCATTCTAATGCTTTTCATTGTC
>NW_006300002.1:0-261 GCF_000327345.1 Myotis davidii
GGTTTTCGGCCTGGACGAATCTATTTTGAAGAAGAGGTTTTAGAAGAAGTGGGGGGTGTCAGTCGGTGGGGTGACTGGAGACAGCGCAGGCGGGCCACGGGATATGTAGAATGGGGGAGGCGTGCTCAATTCCTGCACGAGTGAGCCAGCCAGTCAGTCAGCAGTCTCATAGTGCAGTGGTTAGTGCTAGTTGCGTCTGCAAATGACGCACAGGTAACAAAAGTACCAACTCAAAGCATAAAGTTACCTGTATTTTTCCAA
>NW_006300003.1:0-266 GCF_000327345.1 Myotis davidii
CCACTTTGAAGCCAAAGTCTTCCTCCACCTTTACCTGCATGGGGGCCAGATCCAGAGTCAGTGGGACTCCCCCCGGCACCCTTCCCGTGGCACTTGCCGCTTCTTCCAACCACTGGGCCCCTCACCACGGGCCGGGCTGCTGGCTTCCGTGGGTGCTGGCATCCTCCTGGGCGGGGACAGCCCCTCTTTCTCTGGAGGCTCATTCTCAACGTTGCCTGGAGTGGGGCGCCTGTGCCCTGGCTGCCCTCATCCTCCAGTAAGGTGGT
>NW_006300004.1:0-614 GCF_000327345.1 Myotis davidii
CCCCGGAAGCCTGCCCCTCCAGAACCCAGGCTCTGACGGGTCCCGGACCCAGCCCCCTGGCACATCCCCTCTCCCAGAGGGCCTCATGGGGCTAATTCAGCTGCTCTGCTGGAGCCCGGGGCCCTCAGGGGTCCCAGAATCCAGGGGTTCTCAAACTCCTGGGTCAGGAACACCTGGAGGGCCGGCCCCACCCGACTTCCCATTCAGTGGGCCCCCGACTTCCATTCAGTGGGCCTGGGGGGGGCTGGTCATTGGCACCCCACGTGGTGCCCACCCGCTGGTCCCAGAACCACTGATCCGATACAAGCTCCCCTTATGGGCGAGGGGACATCTGTGGGTGACATGCCCGAGGTCTCAGGGTACTGGGCCAGGTGGACCCCACCCTGCACCACCCCGGCCTTGTCCCGGGCCCCCCTCACCCCTGAGACCCAGGTGGGCCCCGAGAGGGGGGGCAGGCGGCCCGCAGGTACCTCTACTGTGAGGTGGGAGACTTGGCGGCGTCGAACATCTTCTTCCGGCCCTCCATCCCCGACATGGCCTCCACGTTCTTCCTCCAGTCGCCCACCTCCACCGGCCGCTCCTGCGGGCGGGCGGGCCACCCCAGCCAGCCGCAC
>NW_006300005.1:0-1115 GCF_000327345.1 Myotis davidii
CCAGCTCAGATGTATTTCTATTGTTTATAATTTATATTAACTATCCATAATAAACTATTTAGTACAGGTTTAAATGTAGCATAAATCAACTAATTATCACCTGGTATTTATTATTCTCCTCTGCTTTCTCAAATTTTTTTGTAATCCTCCCTAGAGGATGTGTTTTTATTGATTTTTGAGAGAGATCGAGCGAGAGAGAACCTCAATGTGAGGAAGAAACATTCACGGTTGCCTCCTGTACACGCCCTGACTGGGGATTGAACCTGCAACTTTTGGTATATGGGATGCTGCTCCAACCAACTTAGCCACCTTTGGGTTTTAGTTGGGCACATGATTTTCAAGCTAAAGGTTACATTCCCCATCTTCTTTTGTCACTAGGTATGGCCATACAACTAAGTTCAATCTAATAGGATGTGAGTGAAGTGATGCATGTAACTTACAGTTACCTTCCTTAGATAAGCAGCCTTCCCTGAACTTGCCTCTTGAACTTTTCTCACTGGCTGGAAAATGGTGACCACTAGCTGCCTTGGACCAGAAAAATAAATGCATCTGCGATGACAGAGACAACCCACCAACCAGTGCAATTGGCTGAGCTTCAGGAGAAAAGAACGTATTGTTAGACCCACCCCCCTGCCTAACTTTGAACTACCCACATGAGAGAGAAAAAGCTGTTATCTCATTTGTACCTCTGTATCATGAGCTCTTTTTCTGTAGATGATCAATCTCCCCTAATGAATACAGAGAGGTTGCCATAACAGGCCTTCAGAGAAAATGCAGAATTAGCTGAGTGGAAAACACATGTGGTAATAATTCTTATCCCAGAATGAAAAGCTGACTCTCATGTTATATAATGTAAAGTAGTTGGTTAAATTCCCACCTATAGTCTCTTGTAATTCAACTGACATCCCCACCAAAGTTGATAATGTTTTAGAAAAGAACTCTTGGTTGAGAGTGAGAATTTCAAAACGTGAAGTCTACTCTTTATGATAATCAATGAAGTCCAATATATAAGAGAAACACATCTGTCTAGGACTTCTGAGCTGGAGGCAGATAGAGAAAATATGTTTAATGACCCCAAATTGCTGAGGTCTAAATCAAGAAATAAATAGATGTCA
>NW_006300006.1:0-251 GCF_000327345.1 Myotis davidii
CACTTCCCCATCCGCCTGTGTCACTGTGAGCATAACTACTGCCACCCAACTGACAGTAATAGTCGGCCTCGTCCTCGACCTGGACCCCGCTGATGGTCAGGGTGGCCATATCCTCCGATTTGGAGCCAGAGAATCGGTCAGGGGTCCCTGAGGGCCGAAGGTCATCACCATAGATGACCAGCACAGGGGCCTGGCCGGGCTTCTGCTGGTACCAGTGAAGAATTTCACTTCCAATATCGTCTCCCCCACAC
>NW_006300007.1:0-493 GCF_000327345.1 Myotis davidii
AAAAAAAAAAGCAGTGGTACTTAGGCATTCAGTAACGTTTAGGAATCAAATCTAAACCAACCATATTGTGGCATTTCCTTTATATCTATTTCCTAAAGTATTTAAAATACATGTCATTTTAAAAAATGAGCTTGGTTGCAACTATTTTGTCCTCTCTTAGTCAACTAAATGATGATATTTTACCTATTTTTTAGTGATAATAATTTTTGGCTCCTGCCCCCTCCATTAGATCCAAAGTGCTCTCTTTCACTTACTCTATCCTACATGTAATAGATTACTCCACATACATATTAAGCTCACATCTCCCTTCCTGAGAATTTTCTATCACCCAATTAGCTAGCTGAAATGCAAGTCCATCCTTGGCTCCCTTTGCACTGTCCCCAGGCCGGCCACAGCTGATTGGACCAACAGAGAATACTTGACATAGGATAGACTTTAAGACACTCAGTGAAATTTGAATTTCAGATAAACAGTGTGTAATTCCTTAGTGTAT
>NW_006300008.1:0-271 GCF_000327345.1 Myotis davidii
CAATAAAATATATTTAAAAAAAAAAAAGGTGCAGAGAGGGAGGTACCAGGGCACACACATTCTAGCTCTTCACATATTCTAGAAGAGGTGCCTCCCCGGACTCCCCGCCACCTCCTCTAACTTGGGAGAGGACAAAAGTACCACCATGAGCTCGACCAGTGTGGCTCAGTGGTTGAGTGTTGACCTATGAACTAGGAGGTCACGGTTCGATTCCCGGTCAGGGCACATGCCTGGGGTTGGGGGCTCGATCCCCAGGTGTGGGGCTTCAGCC
>NW_006300008.1:9698-10051 GCF_000327345.1 Myotis davidii
AGGAAGGTCATTTGAAGAAGAGTAAGATGCACAGATGTTCAATAATTAGAAGTTTGCTCTGCCCTATAGCGAGGTGATAAAAAGTTATTTCTGGTGACAACTCTTATTACGGGCAAGGCCCCTAATTTAAATTCTTCTAGGTAGTTAAGGGGGGTGGGGCAGAAATTTTTCTTGAGCCTGAGGGGGTCTCGGTTGCCTTTAGCTCAAAATAATCCACCTAGCACAGAGGAACATCTTGGGGTGACTCGTTCTGGTCTCCTATACTCTCAATTAAAACGTAACACGTTGTTCTAGCCAGTTTGGCTCAGTGGATAGAGCTTGTCGGCCTGTGGACTGAAAGGTCCCAGATTTGA
>NW_006300009.1:0-324 GCF_000327345.1 Myotis davidii
TTTTCTCTGGTGGTCACCTTTATTTGGGTTATTGATATCATGAATACATTTGTGTTTGATGCTCTGTGCATGCTATCTTGTTGAGTTGTATTATATGCCTTTAAGTCAATGCAGGGGAGAGAAAGCTACATAACAGACACCCTGAGAGGAGTGATCATGAGGAGACAAAGAAACAGCCCCAATATGAAAGAAAAGGAGGAATCAGGAATCACTGGAAAATAAAGTAAATGAAATGGAGGCAAGCAATATTTCAGAGAAAGAATTCAGATCAATGATCATTAGGACACAGAAAAAAGGATGGAAGACAAATTCAATAATATGTGT
>NW_006300010.1:0-482 GCF_000327345.1 Myotis davidii
TAATAATAATAATAATAATAATAAATATTATAATTGGTTAATTGTGGCCAGTCATAATTCAAGTTCAAAATAATTTAAGAACTGTATCCTCAATGATTTTGAGATTTAGTTTATTACTCAGGGTTGAGTTTGAAGTCAGAAACCACACAACTGTCACAACTTGAATATTGTCACCAAGAGCTGAGGTTCCAGCACAACACGGACCAGAGACTGTAGCACTTTTCCTGCTCTCTGGGTCCCAAATAGGGAGGAGATCATGATGAACTCATCCAGCTGTTACTCTTCCTTGACAAATAATGGTGCTTTACAAAAAAATTATTTTAAACCTGGCCCTCTTTACCACACTAATAAATGTGAGTGTGTGTGTGTGTGTGTGTGTGTGAGAGAGAGAGAGAGAGAGAGAGAGTGAGAGAGAGAGAGGATGCTCAGAGTTTCTTCAGAGAAGCCATGGGTCATGGAAAGAGTATCTGGCCAGGACTCAC
>NW_006300011.1:0-343 GCF_000327345.1 Myotis davidii
ACAGGAAGCAACCACGGACCCCCAACATGGCAACTGAAGGGCTGGATGGCCTGCAACCCTCAATTGCCATGGCAATCAGAGGGCGGAAGTAGGGTGTTGCAGGCCAGGCAGAAACCATAGTCACCAGGGTGCCGGGGTTGATGGCTGTCCTGTTTCTGGCGATCGCCATGGCTATCAGATGGCAAGAGGGGAAGAGCGCATGCCAGGCAGCAACCCTGGACCCCAGCCATGGACATTGGAGGGTGGGAGGGCAGAGCGCACGCCATGAATCAACCCCAAAACCCCACCATGGCAATTGAAGGCTGGGACAGCCGCGGCACAAGCCAGGCAGCAGCCCCGGACC
>NW_006300012.1:0-302 GCF_000327345.1 Myotis davidii
TTATTTATTTATTTATTTATTTATTTTGTTTTTATAGATTTTATATGTAAGTGAAATCACATTGTATTTGTCTTTTTCTGGCTGATTAAATTCACTTAGAATAGTACCTTTTGGGTCCATCCATGTTGTCATAAATGGCAATATTTAATTTTTTATGGCTGGGTAACATTTTAAAGGGTGTCCCAAAATTCACGCAAGAAGTAATTTTGATAGAAAACACAGGTTTATCATTAAAAATTATAAATTTTTTACTGATTCTTAAATTATAAAGTATAGGTTATGTATGGAATAGCATATCGGGT
>NW_006300013.1:0-679 GCF_000327345.1 Myotis davidii
GAGTCATCATGAGTCTAGAAAGGGCAAAGCAAAGCATAATATTTATGAGGTGTGGGTTTTTTTCTTTTTTTCTGGCTAAGGTAGATGCTTCCATGCTGTAGCTTGATAAGTACTGGACAAAGTTTGTGACGTGATCATTTAAGCTTGGTAGAAACAGCCAAGGGAGAGCTACTAAGTGAATTTTGAAGACTTAGCATTGAATACCTGGGTTCAAGTAATAAACCTATGTCGGTCTCTTAAGTCATTTAAGATATCTACGGCAACGGAAAGCAAAGGTGAGAAAGCTACAAGATGCTGATGAAAGAAAGCAGCAGAGGCCTAAGCAAATGGAGACACACTGAGCTCCTAACTGGAAGCAGTGGTCGGATTAAGAAACTCTGTGGGCCCTGGCCTGTGTAGCTCAGTGGTTAGAGTGTTGGGTTGCCTACCAAAGGGTAGCGGGTTCCATTTCCATCAATGGCATGTAGCTGAGTTGTGAGTTCAATCGCAGGCCCTGTTCAGGGGCATGTGTGGGAGACAACCAATTGATGCCTCTTTCATATCTATCTCTCCCTCCCTCCCTTCCTCCCTCCCACCCTATGTAAAATCAATGGAAAAATTCCTTCAGGTGAGGATTAACAGAGGGGGGGGGGTATTCATTTTTTTTAAAAAGAGGCTGTTTAACATGAAAAGGATGTAG
>NW_006300014.1:0-513 GCF_000327345.1 Myotis davidii
GGACCTCCTGGTTCCTCGGCCGGCGCCAACCACTGAGCCGCACGGGCCGGGCCCAATTCCCATTCCCCAGGCTCCCTGTGCACAGTTCGGCCGTTTTGGACGCAGCGAGGGGGGCCCGGCCCCAGAGATGGACACACGGAAAGGCTGTTCTGAGACGAGATGCCCTTATGTCGGCCTGGGGTGGATGAATTGCTGCAAGGATGTGCGGAAGGACGGGCGGAAGGACGTGCGGAAGGACGTGCGGAAGGACGTGCGGAAGGACGTGCAGAAGGACGGGCGGAAGGACGTCCGCTCTTTCAAAGCAGAAATAATAATAATAATAAAAAAAGCCAACCGCACACTCAGATGTCCTCCCGACGGAGCTGCTCCGAGCGGAGGCGCTGAGGTCACGGCGGGGTCACCGCCTCACCGGGCAGAGATGCCCATCAGGGGGACCTTGAAGCCAAATGGCCTAAAGGGGGCTGCCCCGCCCCGGCTGGGGTGGCTCAGTGGTTTAAGCGCCGACCTAGGAAC
>NW_006300015.1:0-419 GCF_000327345.1 Myotis davidii
GGGACACGACCCACAGGTTGAGAACCACTGCTTAAGGAGATGACCAACAATGTTCGTAAACTCAAGCCAGACCTTTTCTTATGTCTTATAAACTGAGATTTCCCGCTACCAGATTGATATTTTTGTATGGATGTCTTTCTGGAACTTTAAACTCAGTATTTCTAAAACAAAAGTTATTTCCTGCTATAATCATCCCTCCCCAAACAAAAACTTGCTTCAACTGATTTCACTTCTATAAAATTATACTACCATTTTAAAGCTATTTCTGTTTGAATTTTTAGAATAATAATCCTTTCCTGTTGTTCCTATGTGCAATCACTTATCAAATTGTATACATTCTACCCCAGTAATATCTCTAAAGTCCACTTCACTCCTGTTGTCATCATCCTGGATCAGCTTTTCCTTATTTTTTGTTGTTG
>NW_006300015.1:3332-7877 GCF_000327345.1 Myotis davidii
TGCCTGTCCCAGGGGACGCAGCTGTCTGCAACGCGGTCTCCCTCCGACCCTCTGGGCTCAGAGGTCCGGCAAACTTTCCTGCCTAAATCCCCGGTTTTTTTTTACCTTTCCAAGGGAGTTCTGCCCTTCCCGGCTGCAAACTGTCTCACCAGCTGAGCAATTTCACCAATTCGGGGTGGGTGCTATTAGTTTCAGCTGCTCACTCCATTTGCTCCGGGACACGACCTGGGACGAGTCTGCCTATATCGCCGCCATCTTCCAGTTTTCTTGATTGGCAAATTTTCTTTAAATGCTTTGAATATGTCATTCCACTCTCTCCTGGTGTATAGAATTTCTGATAAGAAATCTGCTGATAGTCAGATGGGAGTTTCCTTTGTAATCTACAAGACTTTTTCCCTGGCTACATTTTTATTCTATTTTTATTATTGATGTTTGACATTTTTATTATAATGTTTCTTGGAGAGGTCTTTTTGTGTTGAGATTATAGGGTGTTATATTAGATTCATGTTTTTGTATGTCCAAAGGTTTCCTCAGTTTTGGAAAATTTGAGGGTATTATTTCTTTAAACAAATTCTCTGGCACTAACTCCTTTCTTTTCTTCTTGAAGCCCACTAATTCTAATATTTGCTTTTCTTATTGGATCGCATAGCTCTCATAGGCACTTAACTCATTTAAAATACTAGTTCCTGCTCTTTTAACTGTATTAATTTTATACTTCTATCCATCAAGTCACTTATTTTTCTTCTATATATTCTGCAGTGCTATGGAGGCTCTGTATTGCATTTTTCATCTCATTGAATGAATTCTTCAGCTCCAGAATTTCTGTTATTCTTAAATAATTTCTATCTTTTCAGTAAAGTACTTCTACAGTTAAATAATTTTATACCTAATTTTATTTATTTATTTACTTACTTATTTAATTCAACTAGTGTGGACAGATGATAAATAAATAAAATACAAATTATAAGAAGCCACGAGGAATAAAATTAAGGTAACTTATTACAAATGAATTTATGTCTGGAAAGGTGGGGAGCTCTTTAGCTAGGATGTTCAACTTTCAGAACTGAAGGAATTTAACTGAAGAAAGAAGATAGCTGTTAGTAGAACATTCTAGGCAGTGAAAATAGATACCACAAAATATTTTTAAAGAATTTTTAATCCCTCAGATCAATTAATTTTGGGGACAATATTATGCTCTTCATCTGAGTTGACTAACTGATAGAAGGTCATCAAAGGGAAAAGTTTCTTCCTCTGAGAACAAAAAATAAAGAAGTTGAGGTGGTACACTGACCAATGTAGTCACTTCCTATATCTCGCTGCTTGATCCCCTGTGTTGCAGGTATTATGCCTTGTCCATGCACTCCCAAAGAACCATCACCATAACTTTTTTCCTAGAAGCTTCTGCTCCTTTTGCTATAGGTATAGACGCCAGTGAATGGTTTATATAACCCAAAAGGAGGTATAGATGTTCTTCCATTAGAATGAAGTGGTTGTTTTATAAAATGGAATGAGCATAGAAGAGACTACTGGGATTTATGGAACATATGGAATGCTTAGGGCAAAGTGTCATCACTAGTACCTCTGATATCCATGGAATGATAGAGACTACACATTTTTGTCACATTGGTTTTCCACAATAAAAAAATATTTTAGTATGTGGCAACCCAAAATAATGACTAGATTTTCTATCTACCTTGAAGTTTGACAAGGATATGTAAATAATTTTAGCCAGTGAATTGCAGGCAGAAAGGATTTCACATATGAAAGGATTTCACATATTCAGTCATCCCCTTAAAAGGAAAAGCCATACCCACCCTTCCCCAATCTTACTAAAATTAATGTTTATGTGATAAGATCAAGCTGTACAATTAAGGAAACACCCAATAAATGTTGGAGTAACAAGACAAGAGCCTAAATATTTAAATATCTTGCAAAAAAAAATCCACCAACTGGCCAAGTCTCTTAGATGAAAGAAAACTATATTTCTTTTTAGTTTAAGCCATAATGCTGTTAATCAATGCTGAACCTATGGCCTGCTCGTCAAGACAGATTCAAAGGAAAGAAATGAGAAATTTCCAAGAGAAAGTTTAGAAAAATCTAGCCAACTCACTAAGAACAGTATTCAGAGTTTACAAAATTTTGACTTAGGTCTCAGAAAAAATGTTAGGGTATAGCTTTACATAGATGCATTCTAAAACTTTTATAGTATTAGAATTTAGTGAATAATTTCTACCAAAATGTAGACATTCAAGCTGTCTTCAGTGGAATTTTTACATTTAGTGGAGCTTAATGCACTGGACTCTTTCCTATGGGAACCATAATGTATTTGGATCAAGAAATCCTTGAACTGAATTCAGAATTAGTCTTCATCACACTTCTGAAGTACAAGGATGGCTTATCTAAGAAATATAGAGTCAGGTTAACAGATGTTTTTTATCTAAATTGTAACTTGTTGATACTGATCAAAAGAAAATGTTTATACTTGGAACTTAGAGTTTGATTTCATTACTGAAAAACATATAAAATCAGTTCTTAATCCTTAACCCATTTGAATAATTTATTAAACAGTTTATTTAAATGTTTATATTATTTTAAAATATTTAAAGGTGGAATTATATAATATATGCAATGTAATTAGCATAGTCTCGGGTTAAAAGATTGAGTGCAGCCAAAGAGGAAAAAAGATTGGCCGTGTACTGATGTTCGTTGAAACTGAGTAATAAGTATATGGAGGTATACTATATTAATTGCTCTTCCTTTGAATATATATGAAAAAGCTAAACTTATTTAGTGATTAAGGGAACTTCAAACCATTATTAGCCCAGTATTACATGTTTTAATTTAAGCAGGCATGGTGTGTAAAGTTTAGAGTAAGACAAATTACTTCAGATCTAAGATGGTGGTAGAGTAAGTAGCAGTTACAGTCACCTTTATACAAAACAAATCTTCAATTACAACTAAATTATAGAGCAATCACCCTGAGTAACCAACTGAAGTCTAGCTGAGCAGAATTTTTAAAAAGAATTGAGTTTATTGGGTGCCATTGGTCAATAAAATTATATACGTTTCAAGTGTACAATTCTATAATACATCATCTGTATATTATATTATGTGTTCACCATACAAAGTCAAGTATCTTTACATCACCATTTATTTCCCCTTATCCTCTTCTATCTCCCCCATCCCCTTTTCCCTCTAGAAATCACCATACTATTGTCTATATCTATGATGTTTGTTTTGGGGGTTTTTTGCTTAATCTCTTCACTTTTTTCTCCCAGTCCCCCAAAAAACCCTCTACTCTGAGCAGAGTTTTATATATAACCTAGGATTTACAGAACCCACATTAAAACTGGTAGGAAGGGTAGATACCTGGAAAGGGCTGGCCCAGTACCCAATTGCAATGGTTGAGAATGCAGAGAGATATCACAGCTGCAAAGATACTGAGGAGTATCAGGTCTCAAACATATGACAAAGTCCCTAGCCAAGAGCATGAGATATGGAAGGAGGAACTAACATGGCATCTAGCTGTGAACATTAGTGGTAATTGGATCTGCTATGGAGAGATGAGAGTCTTCTAGAAACCCAGGCAACCTCTTAAAGGGCTAACATATAATATTTTGTTCATGGACACTCACCCTGAATATCTACAAAGGGAGAGTGGCTCAGAACAGACTGAAATTGTATACGGAGAGACTGGGTTGTGTAGCTCCAGGGAGAGAAGTGAAGGGACAAGTGTCAGAGTCCCTGTGCTGAATATCTCTCCCAGATGGCCTAGAGATGCCATATTTCTTGGGTAAAGCACTCCTCTCCATATAGCATAAGAATTAAAGAGCCTACGAGTCCCAACCACCCATATCCCTGTTGCCCCAACCTGTGAAGCTCAATCCTTACATAGGAGTAAGCTTCCTGGACCCATGGTGCAAACTTTCTTGGAGTCTCTTGAGGATGTTTGGACAAACTCAAGGGGTGTCAGAAACGAAGTTGTCAGGTTCTGATTCAGGGGCATTCCCCTGACCCCACCCAGGTGAGACTGATGAGTGCCATCCCTGATGGGAGATCCAATAACCCTACCATCCTGACTCACAGGAGTCCTGCTTATTCAGAACACACACCTTGCAGAGGAGTCAGCTTACTGCTGCCTGCCTGGGACTGTGATGCACTCTATTAGAAGTTTTGCAAAGAAGTCTGGTCAAACTTGGGAAGAGACTGAGTGTGTAGCTCTGTGTCTGTGGTTATTTTTCCCTTGTCCACAAGACCAGCGCCACCATTCCTGTGCAGAGCCCACCTTCACACAGACAAATATTGGTCTGCTTGAGTCTGATGGCCTCACTCTGACAACTCCCTGAGACTCTGCTTCACCACAAAGATCCATGGCTACTCAGCAGGTAGCAGCTGGCTTTAGTTGTATCCTGGGACTTCCACTGAGTACACCATTGGTACCGAGTTTGATTCTGTGTTAACCTTGTTAGCACCATTCACACCTACCTGGTGACTCACTGAGAACTTACCTCAACTAACTACAGTATGTTCAGAGGCTCTTTCAGT
>NW_006300015.1:7902-13053 GCF_000327345.1 Myotis davidii
TGGTCTTGAACTTCAAAAAAAAAAAATCAGAACACTACCAAATAGCTCCAGAAGCAGCACACCCAAAGGAAGATCTCATCAGGCATCAGACATTGTCGGGCAAATTTGGTTTTGGGGGGTCATTTCCCACACAGAAGCTTATACACTATGGTTGGGGTCAATCTTCATAGTCAGCCAGCCTGAGGGTAACACCCATGAATGACCTAACAGCAATCAAGACTCAACTAAAATAAGATAGCTCACATAACACACAAGAAACATTCATGGAGCACCTGGCTTAGGCAATCAGTGAGACTACGTGGCTCAGACCCACAAATTATCTACTACATGGTGCCATCAAACCAAGAGTGGGAGACATAACAGATCTACCTACCAAATAGAAACAACTACATAGGGGCAGCCAAAAATGGGGAGACAAATAAACAAGACCCAAATAAAAGTAGAGGAGAAAAATCTTCACCAAAAGAAATAAAAAAGTAGCAAGCAATCAACTAGATACAGAGTTCAAAACAATGTTTATAAAGATGTCTAAAGATCTTAGAGGAAGAATGGATAAAATCAGAGAGAACTTAAATAAAGAGATAATGAACATAAAAAAGTGCATAGAGATCACAAAAAAGAACTAGTAAAGATAAAAGAATACAATATTTGAAATAAAGAATACACTAGAAGGAATCAATAGCAGATTTAATGTAGCAGGGAATCAAATCAGCAATATAGAAACAAGGTAGCAGATATACATGCACAGAGCAGTGAAAAGAAAAATAAATTTTAAAGAATGAGAATGAATTAAGGGGACTCTCAGACAACATCAAGCATAACAACATCTACATTATAGAGGTACCAAGGGAAAAATCACCCATTCGAAGAAATAATGACCAAAAACTTTCTGAAGTAGGTTAAGAAAAAAGACACACAAGGTCAGGAAGCACAGAGAGTCTCAAACAAGATGAGCCAAAATATATCCACACCAAGTCACACACACACAAGCAAAGGTTAAAGACAAAGAGAGAATCTCAAAAACAGCTAGAGAAACACCATTAGTTACCTACAAGTGAGCTCCCAGAAAACTTCCATCTAATTTCTCAACAGAAACATTTCAGACCAGAAGGGACAGGTATGAAATATTCAGTCATGAAAAAAAAAGGATATACTACCAAGACTATTCTACTAAGTAAGTCTATCATTTAAAATTGAAGTAGAGATAAAAAGCTTCCCACACAAGAACAAGCTAAAAATATTCTTTACCACCAAACCAGTATTACAAAAAAATGTCAAAGTGTGTTCTTTAAAAGGACAATAAAAAAAGATAACAGAGAACAGAGTTATAAATAATAAAATGGCAATAAATATGTATCTATACATAATCACTTTAAATGTATGTTGCTAAAATGCACCAATCAAAAGATATAGGGTAGGGCAGAGTGGCTATTATCAGAAACCTATACATCCCGGGAATCTACAACAACAACACCCAGGGAACAGCTGCAAACCCAGGAACACCTGATCTTAAGCAGTGTGAATACATGGACTCAGAGAAGCTCTCCAACTTCTCAAGGAAAGGTCAGATTTCGCCTAGGAAAAGGTGAGGTCTGTGATCCAGGCTGGAGAGGGAAACGTGCACAACTGGAGCTAGTGGTTCCAAGGAAGTTGGTGCCCCACAGAATCCTCGGCTATTGGAGCTAGCACGACCCGCGAATGTGGAAGGGGATTCGCAGGGCTGCTAGCAGAAGGGAACTCTAAAAAACAACCCATAGCTGGACTGGGCACAAAAAGGCAGCCTGAAATTGTAAGTGTGCTGGCTGCTTAGTGCCAAGGGGAAAAAAAAACATGCAGAGAGATGTTCACAGAATTGCATGCAGTGCCAGAGAGTAAAAGACAAGAGTTCACTCTGGCTCTTTTATTCTCTTTAAATTGTTGCTTTTGGTTACTAAGCCCAGTACATAGGATCACCCAATTGAGGACACTCTCAGAGACTGCAGGGGAAAGTTGATTTTGTGGAACCTGGGAATCAGAGCAGGAAGTAAAGATCAGAGAACCAGCTCTGGGAAAGTCTATTCTCCCAAAACAGTATTAAGTGCAACAGGGAAAACAAAATCTAAATATTGGCTAGAGAGGACTTATAGCCCCAGAGTTCAGCCCAGAAACACTACCACCCAGGGATTGAATCACAAATGGACTCTTGTGTAAACACAAATAAAGCAGTCTAAGAAACAAAGAAATACTGCCTGCTGGAAAATCAGGGCCGTGGTTTACAACACAGAGGAGCAGTGGAACGCAGGAAACTTCAATACTTTCCTGACTACTGGACAGGAAACAGGCGTGCCAAACAGAACAGTAGAGGAAGTGAATTACCTTCACTACTGCACATTTTTTATTTTTTTCATCTTTTACTTAAGAAACTAATTTTTTTTCTTTTTTCCTCACTTGATTTTACCTTTTTTGATTATCATATTTTTATTTTTAATCAGTATTATTACTATTACTATTTTACTTTTTTTTAAAGTGTCGTTTTATTTTATTTTATTTTGGGATTAGTGTTTTACATTTTATTTCCATTTTTCCTTTAGCATCATTTCACTCTATCTCAACTTTACCTTTATGCCAACACTCTCTTCCTCACTTTTTCCCTTTTGTTGTCCTGTTTCTCTTACCCTATTCCTACTTTTTACCCCCTGTTAAAAATTCACCCTATTTATATATTTAATTTCCGATACCCTCCTCTAAGTTCATACATACCTCTCTCTTCTCTTTCTTCACTATGCTAATTTTTTTTCACTCTGCCCTTTTTTTTATTGTTGTTCATTTTTTGTTGTTATTATAGTGTTTTTTGTTCTGTTTTGGCTTTTTGTTCTATTTTTTGTTTTATTTTGTTTTGTTTTCTCTTGCTTTCTCTCTGTCCTATTGTTGTTTGCTTGACTTAATTAGATTGGTTATTGTTGTGTTTGTTTGTGAGATTGTTACTGTTTTGGGGTTGTTTGTTCATTTTTTGCCTCTGTTTTTCCTCTCCTTGCTTGTTATTAGTTTTTGTTTGTAATTTGCATTCATCTCTGGGTGTTTGTTGTTTGTATCTTTTGGGATTAGTGGTTGTTCTATTAGAGTTTTCTCCCGATATAAATAGTCTCCCCCCACCCTCTCTATTTTATTAATTTCTTTTCTCTCTTACTTTTTTCTTTTTCTCAATATCATTTTTTCACTCTTTTTTCCCCTCTTATCCCCAATTTCTCTTTTCTCTGGTGGTCACCTTTATTTGGGGTTATTAGTATCGTGAATACATTGGTGTTCAGTGTCTTGTGCGTTGTGCCTTGTTGAGTTGTATTTTTGTGCCTTTAAATCAATGCAGGTGAGAGGGAGAGCTACATAAACAGATACCCAGAGAAGAGAGATCATGGGGAGACAAAGAAACAGCCTGCATATGAATGAAAAACAGGCAACACCAGAAAAGGATGTAAATGAAATGGAGGCAAGCAATATGTCAGAGGAAGAATTAGAGAAATGGTCATAAGGTCGCTGAAAAGAATGGAAGACAAATTCAACAATATGTGTGAGAACCAAAAGGAAATGAAGAAGAACCAAGAAGGAATGAAAAATGACATCAGTGCTATGAAGAACTCAATAGACAGCATCAACAGTAGACTAGAAGAAACTGAGTGCATCAGTGAGCTAGAAGACAAGATAGAAAAAAAATACCCAAACAGAGCAGAATCTAGAAAAAAAATATTTAAGAAAACAGGAGGAGAGCCTAAGGGAACTTTGGGACAACACGAAATGAAACAACATCCACATGATTGGGGTCCCAGAAGGAGAGGAAACTGAGCTAGGAATAGAAAACCTGTTTGAAGAAATAATGACAGAAAACTTCCCTGATATTGGGAAGAAGAACCAGAAGCTTCACAGAAAAAAAAGGACTAAGGGAATTTATTACCACCAAACAAGCAATGGAAAAATGCTAAAGACACTGGTGTAAAAAGAAGAAATTTAAAGGGAAGAAGAAACACAGGCATGAAAAAAAAAATGGGGACAAACAAGTACCTATCAATAATAACTTTAAATGTAAATGGGTTAAATGCCCCAATAAAAAGATATAGGGAAGCTGAGTGGATAAGGAAACATGATCCATATGTCTGCTGTTACAGGAAACCCACCTCAGAACAAAAGTCTCACATAGACTGATAGTGAAGGGATCAAAAAAGTTTTTTCAGGTGAAAGGAAATGAAAAAAAAAATCTGGGGTAGCAATACTCACATCTGACAAATTAGATCTCAAACTGAAGGCCATAACAAGAGATAAGGAAGGCCACTTCATAGGACAAAAGGGAAAAATCCAACAAGTAGAAATAATTCTGGTAAACATATTTGCACCCAACATAGGAGCACCCAAATACATAAAAAACTTCTGGAGGATATCAGGGGAAATGTTGACAAAATAATCATAGTAGGGGTCTTTAAAACTTCACTGACATCACTGGATAAATTCTCTAGCCAAAAAATCAGCAAAGAAACAACAATCCTAAATGACTCACTAGGTCAGATGGATTTAATTGACATCTTCAGAACATTTCAAAACAATACCATGGAATATATGTTCTTCTCAAGCGCACATGGGACATTTTCAAAAATACACCACATATTGGGTCACAGGCAAAGTCTCCCCAAATTCAAGATGATGAAAATCATATAAGCATCTCCTCAGACCACAATGGTTTAATATTAGAAATAAAGTACAATAGGGGAGAAACTAAGATGGCGGCATAGGGGAACACCGAGATTGCTGCCTCCTACAACAACTTCAGAAACGCAATAAAAGGACAGGACAGTCAACATCCAGAACTACAGGAAGGCTGGTGGAGTGGAAATTCTACAACTAGAAGAAAAGAGAAAACCACATTGAGGGTCAGGAGCTGCGGAAGTAAAGTGCAAAGGTACAGAGGCTCAAGAGCGCGGAAGGGGGCTGGTACCTGAGGACGCGGCTGGGGAGGGAGTCACAAGCTCCCAACTGCTCTGAACTCCGGTTCCGGGAAGTCTCTGGGGACCCAGGACGCATACGGGGAGAAACTGGACTGTCTGGCAGCGGGCAGAACTCGGACCTTGAGGGCGGCTTTCCCTCAGAGGTGCTTGCAGCAATTAAATTATCAGGACACTGAGACGCGAC
>NW_006300015.1:14737-20815 GCF_000327345.1 Myotis davidii
AATATATTTTAAAAAAAGAAATAAACGACAATAAAAACAATCAAAAAATTCACACACTTGGAAGCTGAACAGCATGACATTAAGCAATGATTGGGTTACTAAACAGATTAAAGAAGAAATTAAAAACATCCTGGAAATGAATTACTATGAAAACACAACAATGCAAAATCTATGAGACACATTGAAAGCAGTCCTGACAGGGAAGTTTTAGCTCATACAGGCCTGCCTAAAAAATAAAAATAAAAAATGCAGGAAAAAATGCTAATAAATTATCTAACTCCACAACTTACAGAATTAGAAAAAGAGCAACAAGAATAGCCCAGAATGAGCATAAGGAAGGGAAGGAAGGAGATAATAAAGATCAGAGCAGAAATAAATGACATAGAGACAAAAAATTTAAAATGATCAATGAAACCAAGAGCTTGTGCTTTGAAAAGATAAACAAGATTGATGAACCTCTTGTTAGACTCACCAAGAAGCAAAGGGAGAGCACCCAAATAAACAAAATCAGAAATGAAAGAGGTGAAATAACAACAGATCCCACTGAAATACAAAGGACTGTAAAAAAAAAATACTATTAACAACTCTATTCCAACAAACTAGACAGCCTGAAGGAAATGGACATATTCTTAGAAAAATACAGCCTTCCAAAACTCAATCAGGAAGAACCTAAAAATCTCAATAGGCTGATAACTAGGGAGGAAATTGAAGCAGTCATCAAAAAGCTTCCATCAAACAAAAGCCCTGGGCTGGCAGCATCACAGGGGGGTTTTACCAAACATTCAAAGAACTAAAACATATCCTCCTCAGACTATTCTTAAAAAATCAAGAGGAACAACACTTCCAAGCTCATTCTATGAAGCCAACACTACCCTAATACCAAAACTAGATAAAGACAACACAAAGAAAGAGAAGTATAGGCCAATATCCCTCATGAACATGAATGCCAAAATCTTCAGCAAAATTCTAGCACATATGATCCAGCAGTATATCAGAAAGATCATACGTCATGACCAAGTAGGATTTGTCCTGGGGATGCAGGGATGGTACAATATCTACAAATCAATAAATGTGATACATCACATAAAGGAATTGAGACATAAAAATCACATAATCATAATTGACGCAGAAAAAGCATTTGACAAAATCCAACACCTTTTCTTCATAAAAACCCTCAGGAAAGTGGGAATGGAGGGATCATACCTCAACATAATAAAAGCCTTATATGACAAACCTACAGCCAACATCATACTCAATGGGCAAAAACTAAAACTATTTCACCTAAGAACAGGAACAAAACAGGGATGCCCACTTTTACCACTCCTGTTTGACATAGTACTGGAAGTGCTAGTGATAGCAATTAGAAAAGAAGTAGAAATAAATGGTATCCAAATTGGAAAAAAAGGCATAAAACTGTCATTATTCACAGATGACATGATACTGTACATAGAAAATCCTAAAGACTCCATCAGAAAATTATGACTTAATAAACGAATTCAGCAATGTAGCAGGATGCAAAATTAACGCAAGAAAACATATGGCACTTTTATCCACCAAGAGTGAACTTACAGAGAGATTTAAAAAACAATCCCATTTAACATTGCACCAAATAAATTAAGATACCTAGGAATAAAGTTAACTAAGGACATAAAAGACCTGTACTCAGAAAACTACAGGACACTGAAAAAAGAGAGAGAGAAGACATAAACAAATGGAAGAACATACCATGTTCATGGATTGGTAGAGTCAATATCATTAAAATGTCCATACTAACCAAAGCAATCTATAGATTCAATGCAATCCTCATTAAAATACCAACAGCATATTTCACATACCTAGAATGAACTCTCCAAAAATTCATCTGGAATAAAAAAAGATAATGAATAGCTGTAGCAATCCTGAGAAACAAGAAAAAAGTAGGAGGGATCTCAATTCCAGATAATAAGTTATACTACAAATCCACTGTTCTCAAAACTTTCTGGTAATGGCTCAAGAACAGACATCTAGACCAATGGAATAGGATAGAGAACCCAGAAATCGACCAAAACCACTATGCTCAATTAATATTTGAAAAAGGAGGCCAGAGCATAACATGGAGTCAAGACAGTCTCTAATAAATGGTGTTGGGAAAATTGGACAGATACATGCAAAAAATTGAAATGAGATCATTAACTTACATTATACACAAAAATAAACTCAAAATGGATAAAGGACTTAAACATAAGAAGGTGAACCATAAAAATATTAGAGGAATCCACAGCCAGCAAAATCTCAGACATATGCCAAAGCATTATCTTTACCGATATAGCTCATAAGGCAATGGAAACTAAAGAGAAAATAAAGAAATAGGACTACATCAAAATAAAAAGCTTCTGTCCAGCAAAAGAAATCATCAACAAAACAACAAGAAAGCCCACTACTTGGGAGAATATCTTTGCCAGTGTTATGTCAGATAAGGGTTTAATCTCCAACATTTACAAGGAACTCATACAACTGAACAAAAGGAAAATAGACAACCCAATCAAAAAATAGGCAATGAACCTAAATAGATACTTTTCAAAAGAAGACAGAAAGAAGGCCAAGAGACATATGAAAACATGCTCAAAGTCACTAATCATCTGAGAGATACAAATCAAAACGACAATGAGGTACCATCTCACACCTGTCGGAATGGCTATCATCAACAAATCAACAAATGTCAAAATGACAATGTACTATCTCACACCTGCCAGAATGGCTACCATCAACAAATCAACAAAAGACAAGTGCTGGCGAGATGCAGAGAAAAAGGAACCCTTCTGCACTAATGGTGGGAATACAGACTGATGCAGCCATTGTGGAGAACAGTATGGAGTTTCATCAAAAAACTAAAAATGGAACTCCCATTTGACCCAGGGAAATATATCCCTAGAATATATCCCAAGAAGCTAGAAACACCAATCAGAAAAGATATGTGCACCCCTATTTTCATAGCAGCACAATTTACAATAGCTAAGATTTGGAAACAGCCTAAATATGCATCAGCAGATTAGTGGATTAAAAAAAAAAGTGTGGTACGTCTACACAATGGAATACTATGCTGCTGTAATAAGGAAGGGACTCCTACTATTTGCAACAGCATAGATGACCCTGGAGAGTATTATGCTAAGTGAAATAAGTCAGTCAGAAAATGATAAATATCACATGATCTCACTCATTTGTGGATAATAATGAACAACATAAACTGATGAACAAAAACAGAGACAGAGAAGCATTGATCAGATGCTCAAACCTCATAGGAAAGGTATGGGAGGGTGCAGGTAATGGGGGAGATCATCCAAATGACTTGTATGCATGCATACAAGCATAACAAATGGAGACAGACACCAGGGGAATAAGGGCATGAGGAGGGTTGGGGAAATTGGAGGATACGAACACATATGTAATATCTTAATCAAGAAAGGAAGAATAGCCGAGACCGGCTTGGCTCAGTGGATAGAGCGTCGGCCGGCGGACTGAATGGTCCCGGGTTCGATTCCGGTCAGGGGCATGTGCCTTGGTTGCGGGCATATCCGCGGTGGGGGATGTGCAGGAGGCAGCTGATCGATGTTTCTCTCTCATCGATGTTTCTAGCTCTCTATCTCTCTCCCTTCCTCTCTGTAAAAAATCAATAAAATATATTTTTTAAAAAAAAGAAAGGAAGAATAAAGAAAGAAAAAGAAACAAAAAGATGGCCCAAATAAAATCAGAAATGAAAGAGGTGAAATAACAACTGACACCACCAAAATACAAAGGATTGTAAGGAAATACTGTGAACAACTATATGCCAAAAATCTGGACAACCTTGATAAAATGGACAAATTCCTGGAAAATACAACCTTCCAAAATTTAGTCAGTAACATGCAGAAAGCATGAATAAGCCAATAACTACTGATGAAATAGCAGCAGTAATTAAAAAAGAAACAAACAAGAAGACAACAACAAAAACTCCTAGCAAACAAAAGCCCTGGCCTAATTGGCTTTACAGGAGTTTTACCAAATATTCAAAGAAGAATTAACATGTATCCTCCTGAAACTATTCCAAATATCCAAGAGGAAGAAGCACTTCCAAGCTCTTTATATGAGGCCATAATTATCCTAATTCCAATACCAGTTAAAGACACTACAAAGAAAAAGCGAATTACAGGCCAATATCCCTGATGACATAGATGCTAAAATCCTCAACAAGATATTAGCAAATCAGACCAAGCAATATATTAAAAAGATAATACACCATGACCAAATATGATTTATTCCAGTGATGCAAGGCTGTCACAATATTTGCAAATCAATAAATGTGATAAACCACATAAACAAAGTGAAAGACAAAAATCTCACAATCATAATAGATGCAGAAAAAGCATTTGACAAAATCTAACACCCATTTCTTATTTTAAAAAATCACAGGAAAGTGGGAATAGTGGGATCATACCTCAACATAATAAAGACAATGTATGACAAACCTATAGCCAACATCATGCCCAATGGGAAAAAAACTTAAATAATTTCCCCTTAGAACTGGAACAAGATGGAATTATCCATTTTCACCACTTTTATTCAACACTAGAGGCCCGGTGCATGAAATTCATGCATGAGGGGAGGCGGTCACTCAGCCCGGCCTGCACCCTCTTCAATCAGGAACCCTCGGTGAAATTAACATCATTAAAATGTCTTTCACAATCTGGGACCACTGGCTCCTAACCACTCACCTGCCTGCCTGCATGATCACCCCTAACTGCCTCTGCCTGCCAGCCTGATACCACTAACTGCTCCCCTGCTGGCCTGATTGCCCCTAACCACCTCTGCCTGACAACCTGTTTGCCCCCTAACTACTCCCCACTGCTGGCCTGATTGCCCCTAATTGCTCCCCCCTTTCAGCCTGATCGCCACATAAGTGCTCCCCACTGCTGGCCTGATTGCTCCTAACTGCCCTCCCCTGCCAGCCTGATCACCCCTAACCGCCTCTGCCTTGGCCCCCAGCACTGTGGCTTTGTCTGCAAGATGTCCAGTGTAATTAGCATAGTATCCTTTTATTAGCAAAGATAGTATTGGAAATCATAGCAAAAGCAATCAGACAAGAAGAAAAAAATAAAAGGCATCCAAATTGAAAAGGATTTTATAAAACTGACATTATTTGCAAATGACATGATATTGTACATAGGAAACCTAAAGACTCCACCAAAAAACTACTAGATATAATAAATATTTTGGCATTGAAGCAGGATACATAATTAACACCCAGAAATCTATGGCATTTTTATACACCAATAATGAACTCTCAGAAAGTGAAATTTTAAAAAAGTAATCCCATTTACCATTGAAACAAAAAAATCAAGATACTTAGGAATAAACTTAACCAATGAGGTAAAATAGTTGTTCTCAAAAAAATATAGAACATTGAAAAAAGGGGTAGAAGATGATATAAACAAGTGGAAGAATATAGTGTGTTCTGAAATTGGTGAAATTAACATCATTAAAATGTCTATACTACACAAAGCAATCTATGGATTAAATAAAATCCCTTTTAAAATACCAATGGCATACCTCACAGTTATAGAAAAACACTCCAAAAATGTATATAGAATGAAATAAAACCCTCAATAGCCACAGCAATCCTGCAAAAGAATAACTCAGTTGGAGGGATCATAAGACCCCATATCAAGATATACTACAAAGCACTTTAATAAAAACAGCATGGTACTGGAACAAGAATAGACATATAAATCAATGCAACAGAACTGAGAACCCAGAAATCAACCCAAGCCATTATACTAAATTAACCTTCCATAAAGGAGGCAAGAGCACACAATGGGGTAAAGACAGTCTCTTCAGTAAATGGTGTTGGGATAATTTGGCAGCTACATGGAAAAAAAAAACCTTGAAGAAAATATAAGCAATAAAGTATCAGACATCTCACATAGCAAAATTTCCACTGATACAAAGCCTAGCACAAGAGAATCAAAGGAAAAAATAAACAAATGGGACTACATCAAAATAAAAAGCTCTATACAGCAAAAGAAAACAGCCTCAAAATTAAAAGGGAACCCACTGTATGGGAGA
>NW_006300015.1:21286-23384 GCF_000327345.1 Myotis davidii
CATCCCCCAGGGGCTCCTGGGCTGCCAGAGGGATGTCTGACTGCCAGCTTAGGCCCAATCCCCCAGAGAGCAGGCCTAAGCCAGCAGGTCGTTATCTCCTGAGGGGTCCCAGACTGCGAGAGGGCACAGGCCTGGCTGATGGACCCTCCCGCCTCCCTGAGTGCACAAATTTTTGTGCACCGGGCCTCTAGTACACTAATAAAAGGGTAATATGCAAATTAGACCAGACATCTCTCTGGACAAAGCCACAGTGGTGGGGCCAAGGCAGAGGCAGTTAGGCCGGCAGGGGAGAGCAGTTAGGCACTATCAGGCTGGCAGGGGAGAGCAGCTAAAAGGATTAGGCTGGCAGAAGAGAGCAGTTAGGGGCAATCAGGCCAGCAGGGGGGAGCACTTAGGGGGTGATCAGGGTGACAGGGGGGAGCAGTTAGGGGGAAATCAGGCTGTCAGTGGGGAGAAGTTAGAGGGAGATCAGGCCAGCAGAGGGGAGCAGTTAGGGCAATTAGGCAGGCAGGCAGAATGGTTAGGGGCAATCAGGCAGGCAGGCAGGCAGGTGAGCGGTTAGGAGCCACTGGTCCCGGATTGTGAGAGGGATGTCCAACTGCAGGATTGGGCTTAAACCAGCAGTCGGACATCCACCGAGGGGTCCCGGATTGGAGAGGATGCAAGATGAGCTGAGGGGACGCCCCTCCCCTGCACAAATTTTGTGCACTGGGCCTCTAATATATGCAGTATATATGATATTACTAAGCCATAAAAAAGGAATCTTACCTTTTATGACAGCATGGATAGACCTGGAGAATATTATGATCAGTGAGATAAGTCAATCAGAGAAACACAGATACTGTATTATTTCACTTAGCTATAAAATCTAAAAAACAAAACAAAATAAATGAACAAACAAAATAAAAGAACAAACAAAATTGAAACAGACTCATAGATACAGAAAATAGATTGATGTCTGTCAGAGGAGAGGGGTGGTTGGGGACTGGATGAAGAAGATTAAGGGATTAAGTACAATTTGCTAGTTACAAAATAATCACACGGATGTAAAGTACATCATAGAGAATATAGTTAATAATATTGAATGTAAACTTTAATTGAAAAATAAAATTTAGGAAAATCTTAAAAAACCCCAATTACCTCATGCTTTTATTCCTTGAGCTTAAACTTAGACCAGTATTGTTTCAAATTATTTACGTTTATTTTTATTCTGATTATATTAACATTTCAAAGGTATGAAATATACCAATCTTTGTAAAAGATGTGGATATTCAACATTGTTTAGAAAAAGCTGAATATAATATTCTCCATGTTGACCAGTGTCAACTTGTAGACCAAAGATCCTAGGTCTGACTCTCAGCATTGCTTCTGAAGTTCCTGCATAGAGAAGACTCTGGGGTCAGGGAGATAGGTATAATGGCAGACACCACCCTCCAAAGAGTATTTGGTCTATTATTCACTGAAGAGATCCAAGAAGGAAAATGCAAGGTCTTAAACAAGGTCTATACCTATGGATGAATCAGCAGGTGTGCAATCGGGATAGATAAAGAAAACTTAGTCAACAAATAAAAGAAATATGATCTTACAAAAATCAAATATATGTTTAAAGCTGAGAAAAATCTGCTGAGGAAGTGGTCTGTGAAGTTCATGAAAATTATTACTCACTGCCTGCCCCCAAACTTAATATCCCATTCTTTAATAACTGAGGAATAAGTGAGTTAAAACAATAACATTTACTTGACAGTTTATCTCTCACTTCTCCACATACCCCCCAAATATGGTTATGAATATAGTGAAGTAATTTTTGACCTGGCTTCAGGAAGGCACAGAGGAGATTATATATATACTAGAGTCCCAATGCATTAAATTTGTGCATGGGTTGGAGGTGTGTCCTTCAGTCCAGCTTCCACCCTCTCCAATCTGGGACACCTCAAGGGATCCTGGTGGGATTGGGCCTAAGTGGGCAGTCAGACATCCCTCTCACAATCCAGAACTGCTGGCTCCCAACCGCTTGCCTACCTGCCTGCCTGATTGCCCCTAACTGCTTCTGCCTGCCAGCCTGATCACCCCCTAACCACTCCCCTGCCAGCCTGATCAA
>NW_006300015.1:23576-29486 GCF_000327345.1 Myotis davidii
TTGACTGCCCGTTTAGGCCCGATCCTGCTAGGATCGGGCCTAAACGGGCAGTCAGAGGGATGCCTAAACGGGCAGTCAGACATCCCTCTCATAATCCAGGACTGCTGGCTCCCAACCGTTCGTCTGCCTGCCTGTCTGCCTGATTGCCCCTAACTGCTTCTGCTTGCCAGCCTGATCACTCCCTAACCACTCCCATGCCAGCCTGATCAACGCCTAACTGCTCCCCTGCCGGCCCAATTGCCCCCAGCTGCCCTCCCCTGCCGGCCTGTTCACCCCTAACTGCCCTCCCCTGCTGGCCTGGTCCCCCCCAAATGCCCTCCCCTGCAGGCATGCGTCCCTCCCCTCCTAACTGTCCTCCCCTGCAGGTCTGGCCCCTCCCAACTGCCCTCCCCTGCTGGCCTGATTGCCAACAACTGCCCTTACCTGCTGGCCATCTTGTGGTAGCCATCTTGTGTCCACATGGGGGTGGCCATCTTTGACCATATGAGGCAGCCATCTTGTGTGTTGGAGTGATGGTCAATTTGCATATTACCTCTTTATTAGATAGAATCAGACTAATAGATACAGAGAATAGATTGATGGTTGTCAGAGGGGAGGCAAATATATTTTATATATGGATTATATCTCCTATCTAATAAAAGAGAAACATGGTAGTTAGCATATATCCGCTACCCTTCCCATTGGCTAATCAGCGAGATATGCAAATTAACTGCCAGCCAAGATGGTGGCCGGCAGCCAGGCAGCTTGAAGCTAACATGAGGCTTGCTTGCTTCAGTGACGGAGGACTCCAATGTTCCCCGCCTGCCTTGCCGGCCTCTGGGCTTGCAGTTTGAAACATTGTTACAAATATAGAAGCTAAACGAAACCCCAGAAACCTGCTTTCAGCCCGCCAGGATCTCAGAGCTGGAGTTGATATGGCGTTTCGATTATAGAACCCAAACAGACAAGATACCTGCTTTCAGCAGCAGAGGCCTCAGAGATGGAGCCAGAGCTAAAGCTGGCCCAGAATTAAAAAAAAGAAAAGAAAAAGGGGAGCAGTTGGGAGCTTCAGTCACTCACCAGCCTGAAAACAGCCCTCAGGCCCTCACCCAGACTGGCCAGGCACCCCAGTGGGGACCCCCCACCCTGAAGGGTGTGTGACCAGCTGCAAACAGCCATCATTCCCTCACCCAGGCTGGCCAGGCACCCCAGTGGGGACCCCCACCCAGATCCAGGACACCCTTCAGGGCAAACCAGCCAGCCCCCACCCATGCACCAGGCCTCTATCCTATATAGTAGAAGCGTAATATGCCTCCCAGCATCGGAATCAGCGGAGCTATGAGGCCTCCCGTCACTGGCATCAGCGTGACAGGGGGCAGCGCCCAAACCCCCTGATTGCCCTGTGGCTCTGTGTGTGACAGGGGGCGGGGCCTCAATCTCCCTATCCACCCTGCTCTGTTTGTGACAGAGGAAGGCACCCCAAACCCCCTTCCACGGGCCCTGCTCTGTGTGTGATGGTGTAGAGCCATAACCTCCCCATCAGTGCTGCCCTGAGTGAGACAGTGGCAGCGCCCCAACCCCCTGATCGGCCCTGCTCTGTGCATGACAGCGTACAGAGCCCCAACCCCCCTAATGGGCCCTGCTCTGTGCATGACAGGGGGCAGCGCGCCAACCCCCCGATTGGCCCTGCTCTGTGGGTGACAGAGTGTGGCACCGCAATCTCCCCATCTACCCTGCCTTGAGTGTGACGGGGCGGTGCCCCAACCCCCCAATCAGCCCTGCTCTGAGCCCAACCAGGGGCTGCACCTAGGGATTGGGCCTGCCCTCTGCCACCTGGGAGTAGGCCTAAGCCAGCCAGTCATTATCTCCTGAGGGGTCCCAGACTGCACGAGGGCACAGGCCTGGCTGAGGGACCCCCCCTCCCCCGCCGAGTGCAAATTTCTACTTAGAAGAGCATTTACCACTTCCTAGGAAAATCTTTCTGCAATAGCCAAAATGTGTAATTCCTAACATATTGGTTGTTACAGAAGATACCCTAGCCTCCTGAAAGCACTGGGGATATAGATGAGATGAGGAGGGTGTTACTAAAGTGCTAAAAAGATAACTAAGATGAGAGGAGGGTCAGAGACAATTATTCTGAATTCACTTTTTTAAAAGTAAACCTGTTTTGGGAAAACAAAGGGGGACAATGGAGGGTGGATTTTCTTTCCTACCAATGCACAATAAATTCAGATGGTCAGTTCTTAACAACCTTTAAGACTAAAGAAAAACATTTCCTCTGTCACCTCATTTTCTTTTCTATCCACGGATTGTATACTCTAGCAAATATAGGGCTTTAAGTCATCCATATAAACTTGGTCAAAATGTGATGGTAGGGTATGAATGCTAAAGAATTTATGGGAGGAATAGATAAGGAGTGGGATAGGATGTCTCATATTTCCACTGGAAGAAATCATGCACCTCTTCAGGGAGAGAAAAGGAGAAAAGAGCCTCATGGTATTCTTATCCATGTGTGTGAACACTGACAAAGATATGTGTATCAGTTTTGCTTAAAAAGTGACTTCTGGAGACAGAAAAGTTCTATGTAATTACAAAGACCATCTTTATTATTAAAATGTATACTATAAATTATAGACATAAATACATCCCAGGTGCAACATTTTCACAGTGTCTTGGGAGCAAAAACAAATTGATAAAATAAAAATGAAGTTAAACAAGAGTTCCACTTCTGCACTCATTCAAACCATGGTAGCTTGATTTGTTGTTCTTATGGCAGATGGCTCTTTTCATGGAATTACAGCTTAATAAAATTAGCTCCTTAACTGGGTGAAAATGAAAACATATAAAACATTTGAATAAAACAATAATGAGACTAATAATAACATGGGAACCCTCTATATTCAAATTCTGTTTTGGAATAATTATGTATATATCTTGGGATTAAACTCAAATAACTTTATATAGAAAGTTTGTGCTTATTTATCATGAATTATATATTATTGTAGTTAAGGGTGTTTACTTTTTGCACCCTGATTTTATTGAACCCAGAGAGTGATAATTGGGAGGTTTAAAGAAAATATTCTCTAAGGAAAGGAGAAGCTCAGAGAGGAAGCTGTTTAGATAGAAGCTGCGCAGTATTTCTCTCCTAGTTTAGATTTTTCCCCCCTGAAAATCAGGTCCAGAGGTGGAAGGGTAAAAGTAAAAAAGAAAGCATATATCTGAACTGATAGCCATACTTGTAGGTATATGTCTTAGAATGTAGCATCTCCATTAATGTAAGCCAATTAGGTGATCATATATACTAGTGGCCTGATGCATGAAATTTGTGCATATTAAAAGGGGATTAATTAGAGAGAATATTTTCATATTGCTATTTGCCCTTTCTTTATAATATAAGTGTCAGAGATGAAAGAAAATTAGTAAAATGTATATGAAAATCTTCCTCCTGTCAGAGACTGGGGTGCACCACCAGACCCAGAGTCAAGACCCCGCCCACCCACGTGTGCCTCAAAACAGCGTGAGACCCAGACCCGGCCGGCCCCCACCCATTGGGCTAGATCCAGACCCAGTCAGTCTCACCCTTGTCAAGCCCCGCCAGGTGGGGAGTTCATCCTCAGGTCCCCTGGCCCAGCACCAGGGTGGAGGTGCAGCCTGAGGTCCCCCAGCCAGGGCCAGGGGGCACACCTTGAGGTCCCCCATCAAGCCCCACCACATAGGGGACATGGCTGGAGATCTCCTGTAATGCCCCACCAGGATGGGGGCACAGCCTAAGGTTCCCCGTCAAGCTCCGCTGTGTGGAGAGTGTGGGCTGAGGTTCCCTGGCCCGGGGCAAGGGGATCAGCCTGAGGTCCCTTGGCCCAGTACTGGGGCAGTTGGGCACACCCTGAGGTCCCTGTCAAGCCCCACTGGGTGGGGGGCACAGCCTGATGTCCCCTGTCAAGCCCCACCAGGTGGGCGGGGGGCACGGCCTCAGGTCCCTTGGCCCAGTGCCTGGGCAGGGTTGTGGCTTGAGGTCCCTTGGCCTGGTGCTGGGGTGGGAGTGCTGCCTAACGTCCCCTGGCCTGGCACCGGGGTGCGAGGAGCAGCCTGAGGTCTCCTGGCCCAGCATCAGGGCAGGGGCACACCTTGGGGTCCCCTGTCAAGCCCTGCCAGGTGGGGGGTGTGGCCTCAGGCCCCCAGGCCTGGCGCTGGGGCAGGGGGTGCAGCCTCAGGTCCCCTGGTCTGGTTCTAGGGCAGGGGTCATGGCCTGAGGTCCCCCAGCCTGGCAACAAGGCAGGGGGCATGGCCTGAGGTCCCCCAGCCCGGTGCCAAGATGGAGGGGAATGGCCTGAGGTCCCCTGTCAAGCCCCATGCGGGGAGGGGCACAGCCTCAGGTACCTGCTAATTGCTTGTTAAGGCTAGTTATGGGAACTTAGCCTTCATTCTGGGTGCAGCCATCTTGTGTTACAGAAACTCCACCTCCACTGTGGCTGCAGCCATCTTGTGTTACGGAAACCCCACCTCCACTGTGGGTGCTGCCATCTTTGTGGCAGAGTGACAGTCAATTTGCCTATTCTCTCTTTATTATAGAGGATATATATACTGCAAAACACTGTTGTAAAACCCACTTCTTCAAAATATTTTATCCTCCAGTCTGCTTCAGTGTCTTTATTTCCTCCATTCAAAGTTACGGATTAATTATTTGAGTTAAGGTTTATTCTTAAAACCTAAAATTTAGATATCCTTGGGAAAATTAATATTATGCTAACATGAATCATTAGCACATTAGTGTGAGTAAATTGATCAGATTACTGATTTGAATAACAAAGGAATGAGACAGAGAATAAAACAGATTGATAGGGAGGAGGGGTAGATAAAGAAAGTCACAGTGCCTTAACCAGTTTGGCTCAGTGGATAGAGCATCAGCCTGGGGACTCAAGGGTCCCAGGTTCAATTTCAGTCAAGGGCATGTACCTTGGTGCAGGCACGTCCCCAGTAGGGGGTGTGCAGGAGGCAGCTGATCGAAGTTTCTCTCTCGTTGATGTTTCTAAGTCTCTATTCCTCTCCCTCTCTGTAAAAAATCAATAAAATATATTTTTTAAAAAAAGAAAATCACAGCACTGAATAAAAACTTAGATAGATAGGCCTGGGGAGTAGGGCCAGTCCTAGTTAAGCAGCATAAGAATATGGAGATTTTTGCTCGCCTTGAATGATAAAAATAACCAGTCAGGGCTTCTGGGCTGCCTACTAAGTGGACTCTAGCCTAAACCATTTCTGTAAAAAGTTTAATAATCTCCTGGACATATTTCCTCTCCCCTTTAGAAAAGATATGTTCCAAAAAATGGTGGTAGAGAAAGTGGATGCTGCACGGACATGATCCCAGGAACAAACTGGAATTACAACTAAAATATAGAAAAACTTCGTGAATAATCAATGGAAGATTCACAGGAGAGAACCTTGATACTTGAGGGCTGAAAGTGGAGACCACATAGAGACTGGTAGGAGGGGCAGAGGCACGAAAGGGCTGGCCAGGTGCCCAAAGACAGGAACTGAAGTCCTGGAGAGATATCTCAGCTGTTTGTGTGTGTGTGTGTGTGTGGTGGTGGGGGGGGGTAGGTCCCACTGAGAACTCTGGGATCTAATGCTGAAGCTGCTGGACCCCATAGCAGAGAGCACCAAAAACTGAGAGGAGTATCCACATAGCATATGGCTGTGAAAAGCAGTGGGGGTTGCTGTCTGTCAGGGACTGACAGCTAAAAATTCAGGCACCCTCTTAAAGGGCCAAGGCACAAAATTCTGTGTGGAGCCACCCACCTTGTGCTCCAGTAGAAGGAGGGCAGAGTGGACTGGAGCTTTGTGCGCGGAAGCCAGGATTGGGGACTTAGGGGTTAGAGCTCAGAAGGCAGAATAGAAAACAGTATTTATGGAATCTCCTTTGTTGATTCATTCCCT
>NW_006300015.1:29562-31754 GCF_000327345.1 Myotis davidii
GTGAATAATCAATGGAAGATTCACAGGAGAGAACCTTGATACTTGAGGGCTGAAAGTGGAGACCACATAGAGACTGGTAGGAGGGGCAGACGCGCAAAAGGGCTGGTGGGGCTCCCACAGAGAGCAGCTGAAGTCCCAGAGGGATATCCCAGCTGTGGGGGGTTGCCACTGAGAACTCTGGGGTGTAACCCCCAAGCTGGGTCCCCCAGCAGAGAGCACCAGAACGGATAGCAGAGAGCACCAAAAACTGAGAGGAGTATCCACATAGCATATGGCTGTGAAAAGCAGTGGGGGTTGCTGTCTGTCAGGGACTGACAGCTAAAAATTCAGGCACCCTCTTAAAGGGCCAAGGCACAAAATTCTGTGTGGAGCCACCCACCTTGTGCTCCAGTAGAAGGAGGGCAGAGTGGACTAGAGCTGTGTGAGCAGAAGCCAGGACTGGGGACTCAGGAATTAGAACATGGAAGGTAGATACCCCCAATTTCCTGTGCTGAGTCATTCTCTCATGCAGTGGAGAACATCTCCCCTACACAGACATTAGCTATACAGGTGACCTTCCCTGGAAGGGGGAAGACAGTTTACACACCCTATCGGAAAACATCTTGCCCTGAGGCGACTTAAGAGACTAAAAATAACAATTAGCCTCTAGGCAGAAGCAACTTCCCCAGCTATGGAAAAGAATAAAACTCTCCCCACACCTGAGGATGATTGCCTGGGGCCACTCAAGTTGGAATCCTATCAATCTGTAGGCAGAGAGAGTCTCTGGAGGCTTTAAGTCTTTGACTGATCAAATTAGTCAAAAACAGCATTCGACACTGCCCTGCACTAAAGATTGAGAGGCACAGAGTATCTACCTAATACATAGTAACAAACCCAAACAGACAGCCAAAATGAGGAGACAAAGAAACAACCCTCAAATTAAAGAACTAGAGAATTCTCCAAAAGGAGACATAAATGAAGCAGAGATAAGAAATTTATCTGAAACAGAGTTCAGAGTAATGATAGTAAAGATGCTCAACAGCATGAAAAAAGATATAGTAACTCTAAGAAAGGAACAGTCAGAAATAAAGAATGATATAACACAAATAAATAACACACTGGAAGGAATACACAGCAGATTATGGGAAGCTGAGGATGTAATCAGTGAATTACTAGACAGGGTTAAAAAATAACTCAATCAGAGAACAACAACAACAACAACAACAAAAAATTAAAAAACAGGAGGACAGTTTAAGGGAACTGTGGAACAATGTGAAGTGTAACAATATTGTAATAGCAGGTGTGCCAGAAAAGACAGAAAGGGAGAAAGGGATAGAAAATGTGTTTGAAGAAATAATGGCAGAAAACTTCCCTACCTGGTAAAGGAAAAAGTCACACAAATTCAGGATGCACAGAGAACCCCAAGCAAGAATAACCCAAACAGGCCCAAGCCCAGACACATCATAATTAAAATGCCAAAAATTAAAGACAAAGAGAGAATCTTAAAGGCAGCAAGAGAAAACTGTTACCTGCAAAGGAGCTTCCATAAGGCTTATACCTGATTTCTCATCAGAAACTCTATAGGCCAGATGGGAATGGCATGAAGTTCTCAAGGTAATGAAGAGCAAAGATCTGAGACCCAGATTACCATATCCAGCAAGGCCATCATTCAAAATAGACAGTCAAGTAAATATCTTCTAAGACAAAAAAAAAAAAAAAAAAAAAAAAAAAAAAAAAAAAAAAAAAAAAAAAGAAAGGATATTCTGATTCTGGAGTGGAAAAAAGCTAAAGGAGTACATGAACACCAAGCCAGCATTACAAGAAATGCTAAAGGGACTGCTGTAATGAGAAGAAACAGAGAGAGAAACCTAAGCATACAGAATTAAAATGGCAATAAATAAGTACTTACCTATAATAACACTAAATGTAAATTTAATAAATGCTCCAATCAAAAGGCATACGGTAGCTGAATGGATACAAAAACATGGGCTAACTATATGCTGTCAGAACAAAATACACACACAGGATGAGAGTGAAGGGATGGGAAAAATATTTCCATGCAAATGGAAAAGGGAATAAAAGTTGGAGTAGCAATACTCATATCAACAAAATAGACTTTAAAATGAAGGCCATCACAAGAGACAACAAAGGTCATTACATCATACTAAAGGGATCAATCTAACAGGAGGATATAACCCTGATAAACATATATG
>NW_006300015.1:31849-32444 GCF_000327345.1 Myotis davidii
AAATAAGGAGCAGATGACGGCATAGGTAAACACTGGAGTTTGCTGCCTCGAACAACCACTTCAAAAATACAACTAAAAGATGGAACGGACATCACAGGAAGGCTGGCTGAGGGGAAATTCCACAACTAGAAGGAAAGAGAAAAGCATACCGAGACTCAGAGGGGGCGCAGTATGGAAGTAAAATACTAAGGTGCGGAGATGCATGCGGAATGGGCTGGTGGCTGAGGGTACAGTTGTCGTTTTCAATTGGGAGGGAGGCTCAGACTCTGAGCTCCAGTTCTGGGCGAGTCTTTAGGGACCCAGACTCAAACGGGAGAAGTGGGACTGACTGGCATCGGTCAGAATGAACACGAGGGCAGCTTTCTCTCTGAGGTTTGCAGTGGTTGCTGGGACTCTGAGAGGCAGAGCCTCTGGGGACGGGACTGAGAGCAGCCAAAACTGCTCCCTCCAATTGCTCTGTTGATCCCCTGTGACCCGCCCCACCCAAGCCCTGTGCAGAGACATTTGCCAGAGAGCCTCAGGCAAAGGCTAGATTAGCACCTCCCTAGAGGACAGAAGTTTTCCCACTGCAGACACAGCTGATTCTCACAGCCAG
>NW_006300015.1:34024-34314 GCF_000327345.1 Myotis davidii
TAGAGGAATTTAACAAAGAGATGGACAACAATACAGTCATAATAGTGGACTTTATCACCCTTTTGACTTCACTGGATAGATCTTCCAGACAAAAACTTAATAAGGAAACAGAGATTCTAAAGGACCCACTGGATCAGATGGATTTAATTGACATTTATAGAACATTTCACCCCAACACAGCAGAATATACATTCTTTTCAAGTGCATATGGATCATTCACAAAGATAGACCACATGTTAGGACACAAAAGAAGTCTCTACAAGTTCAAGAAGATTGAAATCATATCAAGC
>NW_006300015.1:34542-35218 GCF_000327345.1 Myotis davidii
TGGGTTGCGGGCACATCCCCAGTGGGGGATGTGCAGGAGGCGGCTGATCGATGTTTCTCTCTCATCAATGTTTCTAACTCTCTATCTCTCTCCCTTCCTCTCTGTAAAAAATCAATAAAATATATTTAAAAAAAAAACTTCCTGGAAATAAATGAAAATGAATACATAATGACCCAAAATCTCTGGGACACAGCAAAATCAGTCCTACGAGAGAAGTTCAAAGCACTACAGGCTTACCTCAATAAACAAGAAAAATCAGCAATAAACTATTTAACCCTATCACTTAAAGAACTAGAAATAGAACAACAACAAAAGCTCAGAGTAAGTAGAAGGAAGGAAATAATGAAGATTAGAGCAGAAATAAATAACTTAGAGACTAAAAAGTAATACAAAAAGTATCAATGAAATTAAGAGCTGATTCTTTGAAAGGATAACAAAATAGATAAACTGTTAGGCGGATTCATCATGAAACAAAGAGAGAGGACCCAAATAAGTAACATAATAAAAGAAAGTGGCAAAACATTGATATACATGTAAAATAATTGCTATGTTATTAAACAATGAATGGGATACCAATGATATCAAGAAAGAAATAAAAAACTTCCTGGAATCAAATGAAAATTAATGCACCCAAAATCTCTGGGACACAGCAAAAGCAGTCCTGAGATAGAAGTTC
>NW_006300015.1:35262-43097 GCF_000327345.1 Myotis davidii
CGGGCACATCCCCAGTAGGAGATGTGCAGGAGGCGGCTGATCGATGTTTCTCTCTCATCGATGTTTCTAACTCTCTATCTCTCTCCCTTCCTCTCTGTAAAAAATCAATAAAATATATTTAAAAAAAAAACTTCCTGGAAATAAATGAAAATGAAGACATAATGACCCAAAATCTCTGGGACACAGCAAAATCAGTCCTACGAGAGAAGTTCAAAGCACTACAGGCTTACCTCAATAAACAAGAAAAATCAGCAATAAACTATTTAACCCTATCACTTAAAGAACTAGAAATAGAACAACAACAAAAGCTCAGAGTAAGTAGAAGGAAGGAAATAATGAAGATTAGAGCAGAAATAAATAACTTAGAGACTAAAAAGTAATACAAAAAGTATCAATGAAATTAAGAGCTGATTCTTTGAAAGGATAACAAAATAGATAAACTGTTAGGCGGATTCATCATGAAACAAAGAGAGAGGACCCAAATAAGTAACATAATAAAAGAAAGTGGAGAAGTAACCACTGACACCACAGAAATAGAAAGGATTGTAAGAAAATACTATGAACAATGATATGCCAACAAGCTGGACAATATGGGTGAAATGACAAATTCCTAGAAAAATACAATCTCCCAAAACTGAATCAGGAGGAATCAGAAAACCTGAATAGGCCAACAACAACTAATATAAAAGAAGCAGTAACAAAAATAAAAAAACTCCCACAAAACATAACTCCCACCAAGTCTGGATGGCTTCACAGGGGAGTTTTACCAAACATTCAAAGAAGAACTAAAACTTATACTCCTCAAGCTATTTCACAAAATCCAAGAATAAGGAACACTTTCAAACTCTTTTTATGAGGGCAGCATTATCCTAATTGCAAAACCAGATAAAGACACTACAAAGAAAGAGAATTACAGGCTAATATCCCTGATGAACATAGATGCTATTATCCTCAGCAAATTATTAGCAAATAGCATCCAGCAATATATTAAAAATATCATACACCATAACCAAGTGGATTTATTCCAGGGATGCAAAGCTGGCACAATATTTGCCAATCAGTAATGTGATACATCACATAAACAAATTGAAAAACTAAAATCACATGATCATATCAACCAATGCAGAACAAGCTTTTGACAAAATCCAATATCCATTTTTTGATTTAAAAAAAAATCTCAGCAGACTGGGACTAGAGGGAGCATATATCAACATGATAAAGGTCATATATGACAAACCTACGGCCAACATCATACTCAATGGGCAAAAAACTAAAAGCATTTCCCCTATGAATATGATCAAGGCAGGGATGTCTGCTTCACCACTCTTATTCAACATTGTACTGGAAGTCCTAGCCACAGTGATCAGTCTAGAAGAAGAAATAAAGGGCATCCAAATTGGAAAGGAGAAACTAAAACTCTCATTCTTCACAGATGACATGATACTGACAATAGAAAACTCTAAAGACACCATCAAAAAACTGCTAGGTTTAATAAATGAATTTGGCAGTGTAGCAGGATACAAAATCAACACCCAAAAATGTATGGCTTTTTTATACACCAATAATGAATTATCAGAGAGAGAAGCTAAATAAAACAATCCCATTTACCACTGCAACAACAAAAAAATTAAGATACTTACGAACAAACTTAACCAAGGAGGCAAAAGTTACGAGGAAAACTACAGGACATTAAAAAAGAGATAGAAGAAGATATAAACTAGTGGAAGAATATACTGTGTTCATGGATTGGTAGAATCAACATCATTAATATGTCCATACCACCCAAGACAATCTACAGATTCAATGTACTACCTATTAAAAAACCAACAGTGTATTTCACAGAGCTAGAATAAATACTCCAAAAATTTATATGGAATCAAAAAAGACCCCAAATAGCTACAGCTATTTTGAGAAAGGAAAGAAAGTTACTACAAAGCCACTGTAATCAAAACAGCCTGGTACTGGCACAAGAACAGGCATATCAACCAGTGGAACAGAACAGAGAACCCAGAAATCAACCTGAGACATTATGCTCAATTAATATTTGACAAAGGAGGAAAGACCATACTACGGAGTGAAGCCAGTCTCTTCAATAAATGGTGTTGGGAAAATTGATGGGATAGATGCAGGCAACAAAATGAAACTAGACAACCAACTTACACCATATACAAGAATAAACTCAAAATAGGTAAGACTTAAATGTAAGTTGTGAAACCATAAAAATCCTGTAAGAAAACATAGGTAGCAATATCTCAGACATCTCCTGTAGCAATATGTTTACAGATACATTTCCTAAGGCAAAGTAAACTAAGGAGAAAATAAACAAATGGGACTACATCAAAATATAAAGCTTCTGCAAAGCAAAATAAACAATCAACAAAATGAAAAGAAAGTTCACTGTATGGGAGAACATATTTGGCAATGATACATTTCATAAAGGATTAATATCCAAAATATATAAAGAAATCATGCAACTTAACAAACGGAAGACAAACAATCCAATTAAAAAATGGGCAAATAGACACTTCTTCAAAGAGGACATACAGATGGCCAGGAGACATATGAAAAAATGCTCAAGGTCTCTAATCATCTGAAAGATACAAATCAAAATGACAATGAGGTACCATCTCATACCTGTCAGAATGACTACCATCAACAAATCAATAAATGACAAGTGCTGGAGAGCCTGTGGAGAAAAGGGGACCCTTTTACACTGCTGGTGTGAATTCAGACTGGTGCTTCCATTATGAAAAATGGTATGGAGTTTCCTAAAAAAATTAAATATGGAACTGCCATTTGACAGTGATCCCACTTCTAGGAATATGTCCTAAGAAACCTGAAGCATCAATCAGAAAGAATGTATTCATCCCTATGTTCATAGCAGCACAATTTACAATAACTAAGATTTGGAAACAGCTCAAGTGCCCATCAGTAGATGAGCAGATAAAAAAGTTGTGGTACAGTTATACCATGGAATACTATTCAGCAATAAAAAAGAAGAATCTCTTACCCTTTGAGACAGCATGGATGGACCTGGAGAGTACCATGCTAAGTGAAATAAGTCAGTCAGAGAATGGCAAGTATAACATGATCGCACTCATATGTGAAATCTAAGTAACAAAATAAACTAATGAATAGAGTGGATCCAGAGACATGAAAGCATGGAACTGAGTGCAGAATCTCAGAGGGAAGTTGGGGGGATGATGGGTGGGGAGGAGGTAATCTACCAAAGTCTTTGTATGCATATATGCATAACCTATGGACATAGACAATAGGGTGCTGAAGGCTTGGGGCAGGGGGGTGGGGGTGGAGAAGGTTGGAGGGGTCAATGGGGGGAAAAAGGGGACATATGTAATACTTTCAACAATAAATATTTTTTAAAAATTGGTTTTGTTGGCTTTAGAAGGCTATGTGAAAACAATTTTTGAAGCCTATGTGAAAAACAATTTATGCTTTTTGTTTCACTTTTTTGAACAATTATAAAATCTCCAGATTGATGCACACAGTTTGGGGCCCAGTTACTCAAGAGTAACCATGGGAAACTCTTGGTGAGC
Organism: Myotis davidii; assembly: GCF_000327345.1. Lineage (NCBI taxonomy): Eukaryota > Metazoa > Chordata > Mammalia > Chiroptera > Vespertilionidae > Myotis > Myotis davidii. The sequence continues at coordinate 38,817 of NW_006300015.1, forward strand.
ATTTTGTTCCCTTAAAAAAAAAAGAAAAGAAAAGGTATGTTCAAAGTGAGATTCATAGTTAATAAAATTAGATCATTTGTCTCACCAAATAACAATAAAAAGTATAATCCATGCTTATGTAGAAAATAGTCAACACATTTCATATAGAAAACATTCTTCCTTTATAAGTACCCACAAATTCTTACTTGTAATCCCATTACAACACTGAATTATATACAAAAATAAATCACTTTAAGGTAGACAAACCAGATATAGTTATAGTTACCCTTTTTAAAAAGACAATTTAACACTTATTTAACACATAAAAATGTACAATACAATTAATAATTAGGAGTTAAATAAATACACTGCAGCTAGCAGCACAAAGTCAGTCTTCTAATAGGGTATTATTTTAATAACAAAGAACAAACAAAATTAACACTTGTCCAGATAAAACTTTAGAAAATTTTCTATTCATTTCAGATATTATAATTAATTTTGATTCCAGTAGTTACCCCCACCAAACATACTAGTATCATACATATTTTGAGTTGAGCATTTTTTAAATTTAGAAGTTTTTGCAAGTATTGTAATATTTAGACCTCAGGTTTAATTACTATTCATATCCTGCATTTATTTCCTGAATATTATACCAAACAGGTAGCAGGCAAGGCATTGTAATGGGTGTCCAATGGTGTTAAAATTAATCTTATGCACTTTTTTTAAAGGTGAAAGAGTTGACTTCTCTAGCTGAAAGGAGGTAACCTGTATAGACCTCAGAATGGTATGTCTGAGGTAAAGCTAGATCAAACAAATTACTGAAGACTAGAATCCACATGCCTGGCTGTTTCCAAACCCTACTCTGGCATGTGAATGTGGCTTAAAGGTTGCCAACTATCTTAAAGTAAGAAATACAATGTGGTGAAGTGTTAAGAGGTGTACCCAAATCTACTTCATCTTCTTGTTCTGGCCTAAGCTTAGTGATTAATTAGTACCCTACTTTTTCCATAGGCTCAGAAAATATAGTAACCTATCAGAGGTACCTCAACATCACTCTGGAAGCATAGTGGAATCTCTCTTGCTAGGCAGGTTTATTAATCTCCAGATGTTCTTTGTAAATAGTTATAAAAATGTCTGTAATTGCCACCTGTCTGCTGCCTCCTGGACATATAGATGCAATTTGAGTCACACTGTATGAACTTTGGCAAGCTATCTTCCCTGAGTAGATTCAATATGGAAGCTTATATAGCAATAGAAAGTTATTTTATTTGAATGTTTCTTGTCCTTACTTTTAACATACCAAAGACCCAAGTTCAGATTTTCATTCTATGAACAGGTGTGACAGATGATGTTTCATATTGACACCAAAATGAAGGAAATAGCTATTTGAGTCTTCAAATGCTAGAGTGTAATCATACACAGGAGATAGAAATGATCCCATGTTTATAGCACTTTATTTTCACAGAATAATATATGGTCCATCATACTTAATATATAACCAAAATACAATATTGGAATATAAACTGAAATTACCAGTATAAATATAGGGTATCCCATAAATGTATACATTCACTGTGAATGATTATAAAGGCAGTGTTTATTAAAATGCATTTCATTTTAAAGACAAATCAGCTGTTAAAGTACATATACATTTTTGGGACACCCTGTAGATAACTACACTGACTCTAAGTACTCAGTGCCCAAACTAAGTGCTTATGATGACACCAAGGCAATCACCTCTTTGTGTTTGAGGTTCATAGATAAACCTGCTGACTCTAATTGAGAGCATATGTGTATAAGTTTATACACACTGAAATTTTATAGTTCAATTCTTAAAGACTTGGTGACAAATTACTACATGGACATGTCAACATTAATGATGGTAGAGTATAATGCTCTAAATAGGTTCTATTATAAAGATGTGAATATCTCATATAGGTAAGACAGAGTGTAACTAAAAAATTCTTAGTGCCTCTGGTGATTACTTCCCAGTAGCTTGGAGTATTAGAAATGTGTTCTGATATTCTGAATATATATATATTCATTTCAGGCCACAGTCATTTAGCATAATTCAGTTGTCAGGGTAGAAGTAGTATGTTGGCTTACAGAGGATTTCACATGGAGTTGGATGCTATCTTGCAAATCTTGTCTTGAAAGCCGTCTTCTGAACTCATTAGTGGTGAAGTAATATATGATTGGGTCAAGGCAAGAATTCAGACTAGCAAGACACAGGGCAACAGAATGAAATATCAGAATCACCCTTCTGGCTAAGCAGCTTTTAATTTCATTGGACTTGACCAAGAAATCTAAAGGAAAACTGAAGTGATAAGGTGCAAAGCAAATTAAAAACACTCCTGCACAGGTTAGAATCATCTTCAAGGCTTTCTTTTTTTCTCCAAGGTCTTGGGCCACAGGATATTTATCTTGCAGTGATAAAACAGCCTTCCAGGTGCAATATAGGACAATCAGAAGAGGAGTAACAAACCCAATCAACTCGCCAATGGTCACCATGGCAACAGACTGGGCCAGACTGACATCCCTGGTAGGAAGATCTACAAAGCATTTGGTTCTGTTGCCTGGGGTGTCATCACTTATTCTCAGGAGAGGAAAGAGCAGACAGGCAAGGCAGATGATCAGCCATCCAGCAATGCTTATGTATAGGTCATATTTCTGTTTGCAGTCATGGAAGCGAAAGGGGTACATGAGAAACCAAAATCGTCGCACACTGATGCAGACCAAAAAATAGATGCTTGCATACATGTTGACATACTTCAGGTAGAAACAGAACATGCAGAGACCAGGCCCAAATGGCCAGTCATGATTCAAGTAATAAAAGATCCTCAGTGGCAGGGAGAGAACTTGTAGTAAGTCAGCAATGGCTAAGTTTATCATGAATATCACTGCTCGTTTGGTTTCTTTCATATAGCCATAAAATATCCACAAGGCTAATATGTTTCCTATGAGACCTGGCACAAGAATGACAGTGTATGTCACTGCATAGATAAAGTATCGAAAATCTGTATTGTATCCATCTGGCCCATCACATGTGTTATTAGCAGGCATTTTTCTTCTCAGAGAAAGTTTATTTGCCAAATGGTAGTTCAAAACCTAAATTTACAATCAACTACTGCTCTTTCTTAAAGATTAACCATCAATGGGTTAAAGAGACTGACAATAAAATAACCCCCTCCTTACTGTAAAGGTATGAACCTCTACACATGATTTTCAAAGAACTATCTGCATGTTTGCTTTGGATTTGTCTACAGTAATGACATGGAAGTCTAAGTGTGCAAGCACAGATAACAAGCTGTTATAATTTTCCCCCTTTGTTTACTCTGTTATAAGGCCTTCTGGGACATCACAACAGCTGATTATTTCCCATTTCAATCATTAATATTTCATGTAGCAGTTTTTCTAATTCCCATATGATGATAGCCGTCACTTTACAGGTGTTTTTCAGGTTTTCTTTTTATGGCTCACATAGAAGAAAGGTTTGCTTTAGTATTCAGTGGGTCTGCAACTCTTCAGAGATGATCCATGTGGATAAGGCAGAGCTGCAAGTGAAGAAAAAAATATTATTGACTTGCACTTTTTGCAAAAAGAAAGAAAGAAAGAAAGAAAGAAAGAAAGAAAGAAAGAAAGAAAGAAAGAAAGAAAGAAAGAAAGGAAGGAAGGAAGGAAGGAAGGAAGGAAGGAAGGAAGGAAGAAAGAAAGAAAGAAAGAAAGAAAGAAAGAAAGAAAGAAAGAAAGAAAGAAAGAAAGAAACGAAAGCCCAAGTGTAGAAAAATCTGTTTGAGTAGGAAGTTCTGATGTGAATGAGGGCGATAGTCCACTGTTTCGATAAGCACATCAAAGTATAACTAGAAGAATGCTCAGAGGCAACCTAGCCCTTTGCTATTCAAAATATGATCCTGAACCAGCATGTCTTGAAAGCTTGTTAGAAATATAAAAGACTCTCCTGCCCCTCCCCCATACCTGCTGAGTCATGATCTACAGTTTAACAATAACTACAGGTCATTCTTTTATGTAACTAGGGGCCCGGTGCACGAAATTCATGCACTGGGTGTGTCTGTGGCGGGGAGTGTCCCTCAGCCCCTGCCCCCTCTCACATACTGGGAGCCCTCAGGCATTGACCCCCATCACCCTCCAATCGCAGGATCAGCTCCTTGCCCAGGCCTGATGCCTCTGCCAGAGGTGTCAGGCCTGGGCAGGGGACCCTCATTTTTCCCCATCACTGGTTCTGCCCCCAGCCCAGGCCTGATACCTCTGGCCCCGGCGTCAGGACTGGGCAGGGGACCCCCC
>NW_006300015.1:43629-45160 GCF_000327345.1 Myotis davidii
CACTGTCAGTGGCAGGGGGCTTCTTCCTGCTTTCCCTTTCGCCTCCCTGCATTGTGCCTACATATGCAAATTAACCGCCATTTTGTTGTCAGTTAACTGCCAATCTTAGTTGGCAGTTAATTTGCATATAACCCTGATTAGCCAATGAAAAGGGTAGCGTCGTACACCAATTACCATTTTCCTCTTTTATTAGTGTAGATAGCATTTGAGAGGCTCTAATTTAGACCTTTGTTTCACAAACCTCACCAATCATCAGACTCACTTGAGGACATTTTTAAAAATACAGCTTTCCATAGCTTTCTTGGTGTCTCCTTCAGAGATTCTGAGTCAATATGCAGGGCCCAAAATTCAACATTTTAAAAAATCTCCCCCATATAGATTTAGATACAGCCAACCCAGCATTTGTCCTTGCGCCATTATTTAGGGGACACTGAAATCAATAAAAATATATTTTTAAAAAATACTTTGCATTGGCAGCTCCTGGTGCCTAAAACACTTTAGCCAAATTATTTTCCTGTTTTACTCTCTCACTTCCTTTAGATATTTACCCAAATTGCACCTTTCCTTGAGGTTTTCCTTGATCTTCCTACTTAAAAAAATGTAGCTCTCTTCCAGCATTCTTCATAAACTTTTAGCAGTATTTATTTTACCTATTATAAATCATAAATAACATATTCTATGTTTTGACTTATTTATTTTATTTATATTTATTTTTCCCTGTAAAATTTTAAGTGTATAAGGACAGGGATTCTTGTGTGTTTTGGCTACTTATTGTATACCAGAACCAAGGAATGTCCAAGATAAAGTAAGTGCTCAGTATTTGTTAAATGAAATAATTTCAGTGAGTACAAATTTTTGGCTACAAAAATCAACATAACAAACAAAAATCTCATATCTCAAAACTGCAAGCCAGATTCTGCTCTAGACTTCCTTATTGCTATTAAGTTAACCACGATTTTCCAGATCCTGTCAAAGTCTCAAAGACATTGACTCTTTGTCACTTATTCTCCACTTCCAAATAAGTTCCAGTGGAGGTGATAGCATACTACTAGTATATGGGGGGAAATGTATGTTTAGGAGTCAGAATAACCTGGGTTAAATTCTTGCTGTTTTAATCAATAGCTGTGTGACCCTGGGTATATCACTAAATCTCTCTGATCATTAATTTTCTCATTGGTAAAATGAAATTAATCATAGTATCTAACTTTTAGTCAATTTGAGAATTAATTGAGCTGCTTATGCAATTCATTTATCATAGTGTACATAATAAGTGCTCAATAAACGTTAGTTATTATACTTATTGTTACTATTTTCTGTAAGTGTTTTATTTCTCACTAGAGGCCCAGTGCACAAATTTGTGCACTCGGGGGTGGGTCCCTAAGCCTGACCTGCATCCTCTCCAATCTGGAACCCCTTCGGGGATGTCCTATCAATCCAAGAGTTTCTGTCTGTCTTTGCAATCATATGAGCAAATTGTCTGAGACACCAGCTCAGTTTGAATAATTGCTCAAGAATAATAGAGGCATGTGCC
>NW_006300015.1:46038-47096 GCF_000327345.1 Myotis davidii
TCCTCAGTCACTGAAGCAAGCCAGCCTCATGTTCAGTTTAAGCTTTCTGGCTGCCAGCCGCCATCTTGGCTGATAGTTAATTTGCATATCGCCCCTGATTAGCCAATGGGAAGGGTAGCGGTCATACCCCAATTACCATGTTTCTCTTTTATTAGATAAGGATGATAATTTCATTTTTTAAAGTTTCATTGTTTAGCCCTGACTGGAGGGCTTATTTGGTTGGAGCATCTTCCAGAGGTCGGGGCACATGCCTATGTGATGTGTTTGATCCTGAGTTGGGATGTGTATAGAATCAATTTCTCTCTCTCTCTCTCTCTCTCTCTCTCTCTCTCTCTCTCTCCCTCCCCCCCACCCTCCCTCCCTGTATCTCTCTAAAATACAAAACAAACAACATGTTCCCTCCCTGTATATCTCTAAAATCAAAATCAATCAACATGTTCTTGATCCTTGGGTGAGAATTAAACATTTTTCATTGTTTATACTCTAGTTCAGGCCCTTATTACTTAATTTGTCTCCCTACCTCATCTTTTTCTACTTCACTCTACGTAATGCTGTTAGATATAATATTTTTCTAAGACAAGCTCTTTAAAAAGCATTAATGGCTCCTTATTGTCCAACAAATCACAAAGTACATAATCTGGCATTCAGTGGCTTCCTTAAATATAGTGTCATCTAATACTCCCCTAACATGCCCAGCACTCCAGCCAAACTGAGTGGCTTAGAGTTTAAATTAACTTTTTCCCACCACAAACAGAATTTGCTCGTTCTACTGCCTCAGCCTGGAGCCTGGAATATCCTATATAATAAAAGCCCAGTGACCATAACGGCAAAACGACCAGAACGGCCCTTCAATCAGTCACTAGGAAGTGCACTGACCACCTCTTGGTCCCTTTCCCTGGCCAACAGGCTCCCATCACCTGGGGACCCAGGGTTGGGTGGTGGGGGATGCAGGCAGTGCCAGGCCAAGGCCCCCGCCCTGCCACTTGCCCCACACACAGAGGTCAACCTGCGGCAGGGGTGGGGCCAGCAAGTAGGGAGGAACAGGGGACCTCTCTGGT
>NW_006300015.1:47116-60725 GCF_000327345.1 Myotis davidii
CACTGCCCTATGGCGTATGGGGAACCAGGGTTGGTGGTGGTGGGGGTGGGACTGGTGAGTGGGAGGAACGGCCGACCTCTTGGTCTCTCCCACAAGCCTTCAGGTTCTGATTGCCCAATGGTGAACAGGGAACTGGGGTGGGTGGCAGGGGATTCAGGTGGTGGCAGGCCAAGGCCCCTGCCCCACCTGTTATCCCACACACAGAGGGTGACCCGCGGTGGGTGCTTTGGTATCACAAGTGGGCGACCTCTCAGTCCCTTCCCCTCAGTCATCAGGCTCCCATCGCCCAGTGCAAACTGAGAACCCAGGTGGGTGGCAGTGGAGGGTGGGGAAGCTGCTGGCAGCTGGGAAAGATGGCCCTGATAGCAGGCTAGGCCTAGGAACTGAACCTGTGCAGGATTTCTTGTGCTGGACCTCTCTAGTATGCATATATGTGGGGAAGCACAGGACTTGGTTAGATGTCTATAAGGAGGATTCTCCAAAAGATTGGGGGCCTTTAGGGTGACTTGCTGAAAGCAGCAGCCCCTACCTTGACTTTTCCAAACAAGTCTGATCCCCTGGTGTTTTGCTAGAATCTCTGTTTGGTCTTTTAGACTCAACCTTGTAGAAGCATATGCTTTCTCAAGTATACTTACCCTGCTGATTTTATCTAGAGGTTAATTTCAATTCAAGCTGTTGTGACAATAAAAGCCTAAGAAGGCAGGCAAACAGGGTTTTTTGCTCCTAAAGCAAAACAGCCCCTTAGCCCTCTCTTTCACAGAAACATGTGTCAGAGTAATCTATTCATCTCTCACTCAGGGTCTGCTGGTCAGCCCGGGCAGCTGGTGCCCTGTGTGAGGAAGCCAGGAATGCAATGAAACGCGGTGGAACCCTCAAAAACCAAGAGGAAGAAAATGAAAGTAACTGCACAGTAAGTCATTGGAATCCACTTGGGATTCCCAAGTTTGAGGGAATTCTTTCTCAGCTAAGATTTCATAATGGGACAACAGTTGTCCACAGAACAGCAGCAATATATCAGTGCTGAAACAGTTATTAAAAGTAGGCGGTGCCTCTGTTACAGAAGAACTGAAAAGCTTATTAAAATTGGTATAATTTATAATCCTTGGTTCCCTGATGCTGGAACGCTAGACCTTAATCTCTGGGAACAAGTGGGCAGGAATCTAAAGAGAAATCAGGCCCAGGGAAAACGAGTGCCCTCACCATCATTAACTATGTGGGCTTTTGTTTGAGCTGCATTATGCCCACTTCATATTGAAAATCAAAAGCCTACAGAGCAACAGGAGGATTTACTACCACCCCCTCCTCCTGAAGCAGAGCCTGTGGAGCCTGTAATACTTAAAGCCCCGCCACTGGAGGAAATATTTCCTGATCCTCTGCCTCCGGTGTGGGAAGGCTCATCAACCAGTTACGGGGTCCTGTGTCAGGCAAGCCATGTTAGAAGGAGAGCTTTTAGCTTGCCCAGTTATTCAAGATCAACAACGTAATAGAGTTTATGAGCCTCTCTCCTTTAATACCTTTAAAAAAATAAGGAAAAGTGTTAGAGAAAATGGAGCTAACAGTCCATTTACAAAAGGACTCCTTAATGCCTTGTCTGAAAATTATCACATGACTCTTTGGGACTGGCAGATTTTGGCCAAAACAACTCTGGATGCCAGTCAATATCTATTATGGAGAGCAGAATATGATACAATCTGTGAACAACAGGCTGTTTATGGGTGTTCACTAGCCACCACACCCGGGAGCCTTCTGGGCTGCATTCTAGCTGTAAGTCCCGGGGCACTGTAAGACATCTGAAAGATCCATAGAAAGGACTCTGATTTATTAAGTCTTGTCTATAGGTTGTGCACACCTATAAATACTGTATGTAGGGTGTCTCTGTTAACTGTTGTTTTGTGTCTTTGTTGTTGTTTGGTTTAATTTGTTTGGAGATGGGACATATTTCACTTTGCTAGAGGCCCCAGCTACTTGTGGCAGGCTGAACACATGGCAGGGATCATAGGAACTTCCCAGCAGCTGCCAAGAACTCTTAATCTTGGGGTCCTTCCTGCTCTCTCTCTTTCAAGACATCAGCCACTAGAAACTCTTAGCTAGTATAAGTTCTTATCTGTCTGTAATGTAATTTGGTTACTGATTAATATTCTTTATTTACTCTCTTATCTTTAGGGGATTTAGTTTGCACTTTGCCATTTTATAAATATAGGGAATCCTCTGTCTCTACTATTTAGACTTTATGCCACTCAGAACCCATTTACTGTACTGGGTTAGTGTGAAATAAGATTCTAAGGCTAATGTCCCAGTCCACCCTTTTGTGAGTACTCATTCATTTACTGTGTTTGTTTGTTTTTTCTATTTTTAAGATCTCTTCTTATATACGAGGTTCCATATCATTAGTCTACTCAAAAAGAGAAAAATATGGGAAACAATTATTTAAACTCCCCAAGTATTTATCCTAAAGGGCTGGAGCTACAGAAGTGCCCTTGAATAGGCTGCACAAGCGGCATCAGTGGGTTGGGGTGGGGGAGCACTCTCCTTGTAAAGGAAAAAAAATAGTACTTTTACAGTAAAGCCATTAGGGGCCTGGGAGTTGCTGCAGTCCTGGGAACAAACCCCAGGACCTGATATCTCCCCATACACACCCACCCTTTTTCCAGCCTCCTAAGAGTTGTCAAGGTCATGTTATCTCTGTTATATTTCCTAAGAATGTAAGTATATTTCCCATTAGAAAAATAAGCCTATTTCTAAAAGTAAAGGAGGAAAAAAGTTTTTCCTGTATTTGCCTAAGAAGCAAAGATTATATATACACTGAGTATCCAGATTATGACCATCTGACATTTGTAGGCAAATTAGCTATACTCTAGCACTGAAGTTGCTAGAGGGCCAGACCATTATAAATAGGGAAGAAGGTGATTTTTTTCTGAAGATATGGGCAAACAACATGATTTAACAGCCTTTGAACGTGGTCTCCCTCATGTTTTTGAAACCACTCCTGCACAATACGAGCACCGTGGCATGGCGCATTGTCTTGTTGAAAGAAGCCATCTCCATTGGGATATGCGATCAACATGATAGGATGAACTTGATCAGCAACAATACTTAAGTATGTTGTGCTATTCAGACGTTGTTCCACATGAATTAAAGGGCCCAAATCATTCCAGGAAAACATGCCCCAAACCATAACACTACCCCCACCAGCTTGAAGGGTTGTACTCATGCATGTGGGGTCCATGCTTTCATGCTGTTTCTGCCAAATTCTCACCCTGCTATCTGCATGATGCAACTGGAAACGTGATTCATTGGACCACATCACTTTTTTCCAATGTTTGACTGTCTAATCCTTGTGGTCCTGTGGGAATTGGAGACATTTTATCTTGGTAACTGCAGACAGCAAAGGTGTTCGAACAGGCCTTCGGCTTCCAAATCCCATATGATGCAGTGTACGGCTAATTTTCCTACAAACATCAGGTGGTCATAATAATTTGGCTACTTAGTGTGTGTGTGTGTGTATATATATAGAATATTCCAGGCTCACAGAAATGATCCTCCTCTCGATTAAAACAGCAGTACATATAGGTGTTGGTTCAGCCCATTCCATGCCTCTACTCCTCCTACCAGTCTCAGTGTGCTTTCTTCTTTACTTCTCTAGTTGTAGGACTTCCATTCAGCCAGCTTTCAGGTAGTTCTGAGTGATGGTTGTTCTGTATTTCAGTTGTAATTTTAATGTGGTTGTGGGAAGCAGCGAGTACAAGCATTTACCTATACAGTGGGGCCTTGACTTACGAGTGTCCCAACTAACGAGTTTTTCGAGATACGAGCCGTCTCTCAGCCGATTTTTTGCTTTGAGTTGTGAGCTAAAATTTGGGTTACAAGCCAGCTTCAGATACCCCACTGCTAGTTGGCGCAGCGAACGTCACAGTGAATGGCACAACATCAGCCCAGCATCACGTGTCTCACTCATTCACTTTAAGCGGTTAGCCTTTAGTTGAAGCATCAGTGTTGTGCTCGCATTTGTGCTTGCAGTTATTTTGCAAAACTTCGTTTTTGAGGTGTCTGGAATGGATTAATGGCATTTCAATACATTGTAATGGTGAAAATTGATTTGACATACGAGTAATTTGAGTTAGGAGCTCCATCACGGAACAAATTAAACTCGTAAGTCAAGGCCCCACTATATAGGTATGCTGCCATCTTGGTTCCCTTAAGTGAATTTAAAGTCAGGAGTACCCTCCTGAAGTCTGTACTTTTTCTGTTGGTCATTCCCTATTGGCCACATTTCAATGTATTTTCATTTAGTACGCTGTGGCATGTACTCTTGAAATGCTCCCGATTACATAATTTCACTTAAGACTCCTCTGTCTTCCTCCTGGGAGACCTGATGATGCTTTCTCTCTGTTTACATAACATTTTCTAGTAGAAAAATTTGCTTGGGATGTTTGGTAAGGCTTTCAAGCATAAAAAAAGTCAATTGCACTATGATGAATATAAATACTCATTTATCTAAGAGTGATAAAGATAAACATGAAGGTGGCATTTTTTTTAGAGCATACCCTATTTTTTGAGATTTTTCTTTTTCAGAAAATAATCCATATTATAACAGGCACTGGAAGAGTTTTCATTTTTGAATGAGATATTCATTTGAAGAAACACGCCAGGCTCCTTGAGAATTTGTTTTCTTGCTTCAATATCCTATTCTTTCTTAATTTTACTAAATTCCTTGGGAAAATGAAAAAATAAGAGAATGAAAATAAAACTGAGGGCCTGAATTTAGCCTGATTTTTAGCAATCTACAGGTCAGACACTATTTCATTTGGAGTTCCCATGGGAAACTATAATTTTTATTTATGAATATTTAGTTATCCAAACCTGAAACTTCATTAAATTTTACTTTTTATATAATTCCAAAGTATTACAATTTCAGCAATTTTATGTTTGCTTGATTATCCAGGTAAAACTTGTTTCAAATGAAGATCAGGTATAGCTTTCTCTGTTATTTTACTGAGATGTCCTCTGAGGAAAATGTTATTATCTACGAAGATGTTAGAATTTCCCCCGTCAAAATGTGTTTCTGTATTTTAATAAAGGAAAATGAATTATTTAAATTTCTAGATCATAAAATGACCTAATTTCTGATGGTAATCTGTTAGTGGCAAGTAGACACTATATTTTTGGATATGGAGCATTATATGAAATGCTGAAGGGTATTCTTTAAGAAGAAGAAGAAGAAAAGAAAAAAGATAAAAATATGAACAACAAAATGACAACAAACACATGCCTATGAACAATTGAATCTAAAAATAAAAATAAATGAATAAGAAATCTAATGAAAAGAATGAACTGGTGAATAAAATAGAATCAGAGCCCTGGCAAGTTTTGCTCAGTGGATAGAGCGTCAACCTGCAGACTGAAGGGTCCCAGGTTCAATTCCATTCAAGGACACCTGTGTGAGTTGTGGGCTCAATCCCCAGTGGGGGTGGTGTGGGAGGCAGCCGATCAATGATTCTCTCTCACCAGTGATGTTTCTATCTCTCTCTCACTCTCTCTTCCTCTCTGAAATCAATAAAAAGTGTTTTTTTTAAAAAACAACCAAAATACACAAATAAATAGAATCAGAGGCATGGAAATGGAACAGACTGATGATTCTCAGAGGGAAAGGGGTGAGGGGGGGGACGAGATTAAACAATGATCTTATATGTATATATGCATTACCTATGGACACAGACAATAGGGTAGTGAAGTCCTGGGGTGGGGCAGGAACCGGGTGGAGGGGGATATGGGGAAAAAAGAGGGACATCTGTAATAATCTCAACAATAAAGATTAAAAAAGAACAAAAGGAAAAGAAAAAGCTTCTGGTTCCTCCCAAGCCTGAAATACATAATTCTACGTATCAAAGATGCTTTCTCTCTCTTGTTTGTGACCCACACTTGCCTCTGCATTTGCACCTTCTCTCTCCATAGACATGTGGCCTTTGTAGCCAGGTTGCCCAAGGCTCCAGGCAAGAGCCTCTGTACAGCAGCAAAGCCATGGATTGCAGCTGGGAACACAAGTAAAGCTAGCTGGATGTTGAACTGGTACTAAAGGTTATTTCACAGAATCACTTGACATTGACTTTATTTCTGTTCCTTATTTTCCATGGTGAGACAGATAGAGATGGGACTTTTTTTTTATTTTTCCATCACAAATAAAAATTACCACCAGACCTCATCCAAGTGGGTTTTGGAAATACTTTTCCTCAAGAACGCCCCCTCCACTGGCAACATAACCCAATACAGTTTAATAAAAAAATATAAATTAAAGAATAAAAGTAACAATATGGGGAAAGAAATAAAATTATCATTTTTATGAATAATATGATTGCATAGCTAGAAAATTCAAAAGAATGAAGAAAAACATTACTACAATTAACAAGAAAATTTAATATGGTGGCTGTAAACAAAATAAACAGAGTGACATAACTTTCCTGTGTACTACTATTAAATAATTAAAGTATAATTGAATCAACCACATATACTAGTATCAAATATAAGGTACTTAGAAAAAAATGAGCAATAAATAAGAAATCTACATAAATAAACTACAAACTTCCTGAAAGCCATAAAGCATATTTCAATAAATTAGAAGTCATGTACTGTTTTTGGATAAGAATAAAAAATATACAGATTTGGAATCTTTCCAAAACAATTTTAACTTGTAATATAAATTTAATCAAAACTCTAAAGAGATCTTATCTTAATTTGAAAAAATAACTATCATGTTCATAAACAAATCAGAAATCAAAGAATTTCAGGAAAATTTACGTAAAGAAATTAGTTTACATAAAGAGATATGTGACAAAGAAAACATGGAAGATAGAGAGAACCGACTGTTTGCTGCCAGACAGGAGTGGGATTGTGTGGCTGGGTGAAATAGGTGAAGGAATTAAGAAGTACTAATTGGTAGTTACAAAATAGTCATGGGGGTGTGGAGGACTGCATGGGGAGTATAGTCAATAATATTGTAATAACTATGTAGGGTGCCAGGTGGGTACTTGAAATACCAAAGGATCACTGTGTAAAGTATATGTTGTCTGGCCACTCTATTGTACATCTCAAACTAATACAAAATAGTGTTGAATGTATAATGTGATTGAAAAATAACATTTCATTTCTTTAAGAAATAAAGAATCTCAATTGATATGTTTCTATTAGTTGATCATTTTTTTCAAGATAAGAGGTTGATCTATCCTTCCCTCATATTTCCCATAGTAATTTATGTTAAAAAAAATACATCCCACAAAATTTTGAGCTTCTTACCATCTAAGAATGTTTTATGTTTTGCAGACTTTTATAATCTTCCACCTCTAAAATGCCAGCTGCTTTACATGTAGTAGGAACTCAAGTAGGTTCAAGTAAGTGTTTTGAACATCTAGAGCAAAGCTCAATCTAATGGAAAGATCCCTTTTTGTCTCACATATGCTATGTTCTTTTGTAAACACTTTTAATAGAGCTCAATTTTGTTGGCTATTGTTTAACTTATGATTCATAGTGGATCTCAAGTTTTTATTTATACATAGTTAAAATGTTAGAGAAAGTAGCAGATCCCTTTTGATAGCACACAATTGAGAATTGCATGTAGCCAAATATCTGACTGTCAGTGTCTCCATTGTTTATCACTTTGAGTATGTGTATCTGAACTTTTCATCTAAAACACAAGTAACCATATTACAAAGATCAATTTTATACATTAAATTTTAAGTACTTTCACTTTGTAGATTTGATGAGAATATCGTAAGTTATATCACAGTAGGAAAACTTCACATAGTATTTCCTGTTCTCAGTGCTGACATAGCTGTGGGAATTTTCCTCAGTTTTTCTGAATGTTCACCTTGTTTCTCATAACAGACGTGAGCATTTGGAAAATAAAAGGGGTTTTTAGGGATGTTATAAACTTCCAAGATTACATAAAATAAACTAAAGTCTAAGATAAACAGATCATTCTGGCCCTTTTCACAGTTTTGAAGTCCTTTCCTTGCCTTTATTTTTCTTTGAGAGTGTACCTTATCTACTGTTTCATATGATTAATAAGTTGTGAAAGTGGAAATCTAAACCAACCTTATAGACTCTGATAAAAACGGCAAGAGTGGATTGGAAAATTAAGCCAACCTCTGGGGCCTCACCTCAGTGTTCTTGATTTTGGGTGTAGGTAGCTACTTAATGTGGTATATATTTCAAAGTTTGCCCAAAAGCTCTTCTTTAAGAAAAAGAAATATTCTACCTGCCATAGTTACTTATGTTTTACTCATATTTTAGGGCCATTTTCTCCACACTATATTACCCCAAATCTATAACATTTTGTTTTAAAGAACAAAAGGGTAATGTGGAAACCTCTCAGTAGACTCTTCAAAAACTACATAAATAACCCTGATGGAAAATATTTGAAAATTTAAGATTTTAAACATTAAAATGCAAATTGTAAAAAGGAATTGCTTAACACTTAGTGATTTCCATAAAACTACTCATGGTAATTACTTTCAAAATGCCCATAGAACATTTTATATCCTAAGAGCAAAGCAATTAGTCTAAAATTGGGAATCTCATTCTTAGATTTTATATAACAGATAACAGATTCTGTCCTTAGATCAGGATTTGATACAGGCATTGTACAAGACACTGAACACTGCTATGCCAGGTAATTGAATATAATCCCCTCTAGTGACAGTTTTGTTTTTACTGGACTTGTCTTGTTTTCTGGTTCTTGCTGCATTGCTTATCTGGTACTCCACCCAAGCAGGATTCTGGTTGGTTACTTCTCAATTTTCTACCATTTTTTCTGTGCTTGGGAAAGTAATCTGATAAATTAGGCAGAGTTTACTTTGTCTCTCACTTAAAAATATAAACCTCCCAAGTCCTTGAGTCACTGCTCAAGGAGTGACCACATGTCAGAAACCAGAAGTTTTCCTACTGTGGTCCTATACTTTTAATTCCAGCGTTTCAGCCCTCCTGACTAGTAGAAGCAAATTGAGTCTTCTGAAAATTCTTGACTATGAGGGGTATCTTACTGGTTACTGACACTGAAGTCTCATCCAAAAAAGGAGATGACTGCCCTGGCTGTGTGGCTCAATTGGATGGAGCATTGTCCCATACACAAAAGATTGTGGATTTGATTCCCAGCCAGGCCACATGCCTAGGTTGTTGGTTCTATCCCTGGTTGGGGCATGTATGGGAAGCTACTAATCAATGTTTCTCACATCAATGTTTCTCTCTCTCTCTCTAAAAAAATTAAAAAAATAAATAATGAAGTTGGCTGGATGGATTTAGTGACTAATATTCCACCAGTGATGGAAACTCTATGACAGGTACATGCCTCCTGGCTAAGATGGAAGCAGATAAGGTGGCACATAATTTTAAATACACTTCCTTTCCTTTGTAAGCGACCATATTTGAGAAAAGAATTATAATTTTAAAGTGTTAGAAAGGTAGGTATCTGTTTCTCTGCATCTGTCTCCAAAAGGAGGATACAGAGATGAAACAGGGGGAGTCCTAGACTACCCTCAAAGACTCTAGTGCCAAATCTACTGTACTCATTATACAGAACCCAGGCCAAAATATGGAATAAGGATGTTCTAGGTATGAAACTTCAAATTATATTGTAGGTTCTCATCAGAACTGTTGTCACATTTCTATAAGATGACATCAAATATACTGATTGAAAAAGGTGGTGAAAATTGAGTCTGATGAAACTCTCATAAGACACTCTCTCTTCCTCCCACACCAACATTTTAGGTACTTGATTCTCAAAGACCTGGAAATTTTACTCTCCTCTAACAGAGTTGAAATATCCTGAAGGAACATAGACCCAATCTCAAGTCAAACCTGGTATCATGTAAGTCTCTAGAGTTTGGTGCATAGCCAACATTTGACTGGAATTTTGCATAATTGTGTTCACTGCATAAGGTTCTGTTACTAAATAAAGTAATTTTCCAGTGAGTGACATTATTTGCAATATTTAGTTCATTTTTGATTACTTTATTTCACTGAAGTGAATAGTAATACAATTCAATATTAGAATATAATAAAGGAGGACTGGACATGCCAATGTTGTGTGATTTTGTTCTTTGGGTTTAAGAGAAGAATATATATAGAGAAAAAATGGTGGTTGAACAGGCATACATGTCATGCTGGGGCAGTGGTGAAGGATTAAAGAAAAGATAGACAAAGAGAATATAGCTGGGGCTCGGTGGATCTCCTATGCCTGGATGAGGCCACAGGGAAGGATCCAGCCAGCAAACTAAGGCTTTATTTTATAGTCAGAGAAAAACAAGGTAGTGGTGGACATAGTTACAATGTTATTGGGAGTTTCACTTGTTTTGGCAGCACTTGTTGCATCTCCCACAGCCCATTAGCTACCTAGGAAGGATATGGGGTGGGGGGGGCATAAGGTCAAGCTTAATTATGCTAAGAGGGCTCTGCCCCTAAGCTGGGACTTCTTTGTGGCTCTGCCACAGGTCAATCCAAGGCTTAATTTTAGAGCCGCTCCCTGTAGCTAAGTATCTACAAATTCAAAAAGATTGAAATTATATCAAGCAACTTCTCAGACCACAATGGAAATGAAATTGGACAGAAGCTACAATTAAAAAAGCTCAAAAACAAGTGAACACATGGAGGCTCAATAGAATGCTATTAAACAATGAATGGCTTACCAAGAAGATCAAAGAAGAAATAAAAAGCATTCTGGAAATAAATGAAAATTAATACACAACAAACTAAAACCTTTGGGACACACAGTGAAAGCAGTCCTGAGAGGCAAGTTCATAGCACTACTGCCCTACCTAAAAAAACAAACAAGAAAAACTGGTAATAACTTATCCAACACTACAACTTAAAGAATTAGATAAAAAAAACATCTAGAAAAGCCCAGAACAAGTAGAAAAAAGAAAATAATAAAAATCTGAGTGGAAATAAATAACATAGAGATCAAAAACAATACAAAAGATCAATAAAACCAAGATCTGATTCTTTGGATGGAGAAACAAGATCGGTGGTCCTCTAGCCAGTCCCATGGGGAAACAAAATAAACAAAATCAGAAATGAAAGAGGTGAAGTCACAACTGACCCCACAGAATTACAAAGGATTGTAATAAAATATTATGAATGACTCTATTCCAACAAACTTGACAACCTACAGAAAATGGGCATATTCCTACAAAAATAACAACTTTCCAAAACTCAATCAGGAAGAGTCAGAAAAACTGTTTAGGCTGACAACTGCTGATGAAATTGAAGCATTAATAATAATAATAATAATATAAAAACTTCCAGCAAACAAAGCCATGGTCTAGACAGGCTCACAGGGGAGTTTTATCAAATATTCAAAGAATAACTAATACCTCTACTCCTCAAACAATTCCCAAAAATTTCAAGAGAAAGAAACAATTCTAAACTCTTTCTATGAGATCAGCATCCCTCTAATTCCAAAATCAGTTAAGGACACGACAAGGAAAGAGAACTACAAACCAATATACCTGGTAAACGTAGACCCTATAATCTCAACAAAATTTTAGCAAACAGGATCCAGCTGTACATTAAAAAGATCATGCATCAGGCCCTAACCTGTTTAGCTCAGTGGATAGAGCATCAGCCTGCGGACTGAAGGGTCCCAGGTTCAATTCCGGTCAAAGGCATGTACCTTGGTTGCGGGCACATCCACAGTGGGGGTGGGGGGGTGCGGGAGGCAGCTGATTGATGTTTCTCTCTCATCGATGTTTCTGTCTATCCCTCTCCCTTCCTCTCTAAAAAATCAATAAAATATATATTTTTTAAAAAGATCATGCATCAGGACAAAGTAGGATTTATTCCAGAATGCAAGGCTGATACAATATTCACAAATCAATAAATGTGATACAGCACATAAAAATTATGCAAGACAAAAATCACATGATCATATCAACCAATACAGAAAAAGTATTTTACAAAATCCAACATACTTTTTTGATAAAAACTCTCAGCAAAGTGGGATGAGAGGGAACATACTTCAATATATTAAAGGCCATTTTTTGATTGGGTCATTTGTCTTCCTTTTGTTAAGTTGCATGAGTTCCCTGTAAATGTTGGAGATTAAGCCCTTATCAGAGATATCATTGGCAAATATGTTCTCCTATACATTGGGTTTTCTTGGGCAATGGATCTAAATAGATATTTTTTGAAAGAAGACATAAGGAAGGCTAAGAGACATACGAAAATATGCTCAAAGTCACTAATCATCCGAGAGATGCAAGTCAAAATGACAATGAGGAACCATCTCACACCTGTCAGAGTAGCTATCATCAACAAATCAACAAATGACAAATTCTGAGGAGGATGTGGAGAAAAAGGAATACTTGTGCACTGCTGGTGGGAATGCAGACTGATGCAGCCACTGTGGAGAACAGTATGTAGTTTCCTCAAAAAATTAAAAATGGAACTTCCATTTTATGAAGTGATCCTACTTCTAGGAATATGTCCCCAAAAAATAGAAACACCAATCAGAAAGGATATATGCATCCCTATGTTCATAGCAGCACAATTTACAATAGCTAAGATTTGGAATCAGCCTAAGTGCCCATCAGCAGATGAGTGGATTAAAAAACTTTGGCACATCCACGCAATGGAATACTATGCTGCAGTAAAAAGGAAGGAACTCCTACCATTTGCAACAGCATGGAAGGAGCTGGAGAGCATTATGCTAAGTGAAATAAGTCAGTCAGAGAAAGATAAGTATCACATGATCTCACTCATTTGTAGGCTATAATGAACAACATAAACTGATGAACAAAAACAGATCTAGCGACAGAGAAGCATCATTAGATGTTCAAACCTCAGAGGGAAGGTAGGGGAGGGAGGGAGAAAAGGGGAAAGATCAACCAAAGGACTTGTACTCATGTATGAGGGGAAATGGGGGGGATAAAGACACATTTGTAATACCTTAATCAATAAAAAATTAAAAAAGAAAAATATATATTAAAGGCCATATATGACAAAACTATAGCCAACATCATACTCAATGGGCAAATACTAAAAACATTTCCCCTAAGAACAGGAACAAGACAGGGATGCCCTCTTTCACCACTACTAGTATTGTCAACATGGTTCTGGATATCTTGTCAACAGTGAACAGATAAAAATAAATAAAAGGCATCCAATTTGGAAAGGAGGAAGTAAAACTCTCATTATTGGCAGATTACATGATACAGTACATAGAAAACCCTAAAAAATCTACAAAAAAATACTACTAGACTTAATAAATGAATACAGAAAGGAAGTAGGATACAAAATTAATACTCAGAAATCCATAGCATTTTTATACACCAATAGTGAACTCTCAAAAGGAAAAACTAAAAAACAATCCCATTTACCTCTGCAACAACAAAAAATTATGATACTTAGGAATAAACTTGGCCAAGGAGGTAAAAGATCTGTACTCAGAAAACAACAGTACATTGAAAAAAGAGATAGAGGAAGATATTAAAAGGTGGAAAAATATACCGTGTTCATGGATTGGTAAAATCAACATCATTAAAATGTGTATACTACCCAAAGCAATCTATAGATTCAATGCAATTCCCATTAAAATACCAACGGCATACTTCAAAGACCTAGA
>NW_006300015.1:61107-61313 GCF_000327345.1 Myotis davidii
AAGAAGTGAAACCATAGAAGTCCTAGAGAAAACCATAGGTACCAAAATCTCAAACATATTGGCCATATGTTTACCAATACATCTCCTAGCACAATGGAAACAATGGAGAAAATAAACAAATGAAACTACATCAAAATAAAAAGCTTCTGACAGCAAAAGAAACCATCAACAAGACAAAAAGAGAGCCCACTGCATGGGAGAACATA
>NW_006300015.1:61734-67784 GCF_000327345.1 Myotis davidii
AAAAAGCTTCTGTACTGCAAGATAAATTATCATTAAAATAACAAGAGAGCCCTACATGGGAGAACATATTCGCCAACGATACATCTGATAAGGGGTTAATCTCAAAATAGAAAGAACAAAGTTGGGGAAATCACAATAACAGATATAAAGTTATATTACAAAGCTACTGTATTCAAAACAACCTAGTACTGGCATATGAATAGGCTTATATATCAATGAAACAGAATAGAGAACCCAGAAATCGACCCAACCCACTACACTCAATATTTGACAAAGAAGGCAGAGGTATACATTGGGGCAGAGCCAGTCTCTTCAATAAATGGTGTTCTGAAAATTAGACTGGTACATGCAAAATGATGAAACTTGACCACAAATTTACAGCATATACAAGAATAAACTCAAAATGGATACAAGATTTAAATGTAAGAAGTGAAACCATAGAAGTCCTAGAGAAAACCATAGGTACCAAAATCTCAAACATATTGGCCATATGTTTACCAATACATCTCCTAGCACAATGGAAACAATGGAGAAAATAAACAAATGAAACTACATCAAAATAAAAAGCTTCTGTACTGCAAGATAAATTATCATTAAAATAACAAGAGAGCCCTACATGGGAGAACATATTCGCCAACGATACATCTGATAAGGGGTTAATCTCAAAATATATAAGGAACTCATACAACTTAACATAAGGAAGACAAAAAAATCCAATTTAAAAATTGGCAAAGGACATAAATACACACTTCTCCAAAATGGATATATAGAAAGCCAAGAGGCATATGAAAAAAAAAAATGCTCAAAGTCACTTCACTAACCATCTGAGAGATACAAAACAAAACTGCAATGAGAGCCAAACCGGTTTGGCTCAGTGGATAGAGCGTCGGCCTGCGGACTGAAAGGTCCCAGGTTCGATTCCGGTCAAGGGCATGTATCTTGGTTGCGGGCATATCCCCAGTTGGGGGTGTGCAGGAGGCAGCTGGTCGATGTTTCTCTCTCATCGATGTTTCTGGCTCTCTGTCTCTCTCCCTTCCTCTCTGTGAAGAATCAATAAAATATTTAAAAAAAAAACTGCAATGAGATATCACCTCACACCTATCAGAATGGCTATCATCAACAAATCAACTAATGACAAGTGTTGGCCAGGTTGTAGAGAAAAGGAACCCCAGTTCACTGCTGGTAGGAATTCAGACTGGTACAGCCACTGTGGAAAACAATATGAAGTTTCCTGAAACAATTAATAATGGAACTTCCATTCAACCCAGTGATCCCACGTCTATGAATAGCTCCCAAGAAACCAGAAACACCAATCAGAAATAACATATGCACCCCTATGTTCATAGCCACACAATTCACCATAGCTAAGATTTGGAAACAGCCTAAAAATGCCCATCAGCAGATGAGTGTATAAAAAAAACCCCTATGGTACATTTACATAATGGAATAATACATGGCAATGAAAAAAGAAAGACCTCTTATCATTTGCAACAGCATGAATGGACCTGGAGAGTATTATGGTGAGCAAAAAAAGCCAATCAGAGAAAGATAAGTATCACATGATCTCACTCATATCCTGAATCTAATGAACCAAATAAACTTATGATCAAAAATAGACCCAGAGTCATTGAAGCATGAACAGACTGTTGAACTTCAGAGGGAAGGCTCTGGAGGGTGAGTGGGAAGAGGTTAACCAATGAACTTGTGTGATTATATGCACAACCTATGCACAGACAATGGGGTGGTGAGGGCCTGGGGAATGGAAAGGGGGACCAGAGCAGGCTGGAAGAAGTTATTGGCAGAAAAGAGAGAAAGTATGTAATATTCTCAACAATAAAGATTTAAGTAAAATAAAATAAAATAAAATAAAATAAAAGGGTAAATAAGAAAGCACCAGTCAAGAGATTTAAAGGAAATGAGAGATTATGGGTCTGGCAGGTTTTGAAAGATAAGAAGCTTAATCTGACCTGGGTGCCAATTAAATACTCTTTTTGTCAATTTCAAAAGTAATAATAATAATAATAATAAAAGCAGAACATACCTGCCCAAGGCACCTAGTGCAATACCCTACCCAGACCCCAGGACTGTGAGCTGTGAGCACCCACCAAAATCCCCTAGTGCAACACCACACCCAGGTCCCAGAATTGGTCACTGTGAGTGCAAGCCAGAGGCATCTCACATGCATCCACATCTGGACTCTGGGACCCTGCACTGAGTGTACACCAGAGGGAACTCCCACACTATCCCACCCATGTGTAGTGAATGCACACCAGAGGGACTAGCATGCCAAACCCAGACCCCTGGACAGTGCACAGTGAGTGCATGCCAGAGGGACCTCACAGACCACCCTGCCACAGGCGCCAGGACACACAGTGAAATGCATGCCAGAAGGCTCTGGGACCTCACAGAGTATCACACACAAGAGGAACTGTGCACATGCCCCCACCCATCCTGGGCATCTGAAGTGGACACTTGAGGGACCTGATCCATGGGAAAAGGGGGTATAACTAAGAGCAGAGTCGATAACGGCTTGAGTCTCAAGGCAGATCCAGCCTCTGGGCTAAAGTCACTGGGCTACTGCAGGCTTCAACTTCTTGGACCTCAATTAGGTTTCCCAGTGCCACAGAGACAGAAACTCTCATTACATAGAAACAAATACAAAGGGAGAGCAAAAAATGGGGAGAAAAGGGAACAATATCCAAAGAAAAGAAAAGGAGAAATCACCAGGAAAGGACCAAAATGAAATGGAGGCAAGCAATTTGTCAGACAAAGAATTCAGAGTAATGGTTATAGAGATACTCAAACATTTGACTGAGAAATACAAGCAGCTCAATGAGAATTATAAGGAGCTGAATGAAAAATTCACCAACATGGATAAGAATCAAGAAGAAATTCCGAATGACACAGCTGCAATAAAGAATATCCTGGAAAGTTTCAACAATAGATTATAAGGAGTTGAAAAATCAGCAAATTAGAAGACAGGATAGAAAAAAAACACCCAATCTGAACAGCAATTGGGAAAAATAAATTATAAAGAAGGAGGAGAGTTTAAGGGAGCTTTGAGACAAAATGAAATGAAGCAAAATTCATGTAACAGGGGAGCCAGAAGAGAGGGGAAAAGAAGCTAAGCAAGGAATAGTAATGCTGTTTGAAGAAATAATAACAGAAAACTTCCTTGACTTAAGGAAGAAAAAAGTCACACAAATCCAAGAAGCATAGAGAGTTCCAAACAAGATGAACCCAAACAGACCCACATCAGGACACATCATAATTAAAATGGCAAATGGCAATGACAAAAGGGCTGCAAAAGAGAGACAAAGTTACCTACAAGGGATCTCCCATTAGACTATCAAATGATTTCTAAACAGAAACACATCAGGCCATAAGGGAGTGTCATAAAGAGTACAAAATAATGAAAAGCAAGGGAGTGAATCCAAGACTACACTATCAGGCAAGGCTATGATTAAAAATTGAAGGTGCAATCAGGATTTTCACAGACAAACACAGGCTAAGTGAGTTTATTACCACCAAACCAGCAATGCAAGAAATCCTAAAGGGACTGGTGTAAGAAGAAGGAATAGAAAGAGTGGGAGAAACACAGACATAAAGAATAAAAATGGCAACGAGCAAGTACCTATCAATAATAACGATAAATGTAAATGGATTAAATGATCCAATCTAAAGGCATACGGTGGCTAAATGGTTAAGAAAACATGAACTATATATATGCTGTCTACAAGAGACCCACCTCAGAACAAAGGACTCACACAGACTGAAAATAAAGGGATGGAAAAAATATTTTCAGGCAATGGAAATGAAAGTACGCTGGAGTAGCAATGCTTATATATGACAAAATAGACCCCAAAATGAAGGCCATAACAAGAAGTAAGGAATGCCACTTTATAAGATTAAAGAAATCAATGCAACAAGAGGATATAACTCTGGTAAACATATATGCACCAAGTACAGGAGTACCCAAATACATAAAAAACTTCTAGAAGACCTCAAGGGAGAGATCGACAGCAATACAGTCATAGTAGGGAACTTTAATACCCCACTAACATCACTGGATAAATCCTCTAAACAAAAAATAAGCAAAGAAACATCAATCCTAAATGACTTAGTAGATCAGGTGGAATTAACTGACATCTTCAAAACATTTCACCCAAAGCCATCAAATACACATTCTTCTCAAGTACACACATGTCATTTTCAAAGATAGACCACATATTGGGGCACAGGCAAAGTCTCTTCAAATTCAAGAGATATAAATAATATCAAGAATCTTCTCAGATCATAATGGTATAAAATTATAAATCAACTACAATAAAAACAATCCAAAAAAAATCAAATACCTGGAGGCTAAATAGCATGCTATTAAACAATGACTGGGTTACCAGAGAGATCAAAGAAGAAATAAAAAGCATCATGGCAACAAATGACAATGAAAAAACAACAATCTCAAATCCCTGGGACACGGTGAAAGCAATCCTGAAAGGGAAGTTCATAGCACAACAGGCCTACCTCATAAAAATAAAACAAAACAAAAAAACCCTGATATTAAGTTATCTAACCCTACAACTTTGAGGACTAGAAGAACTAGAAAGAG
Source organism: Myotis davidii (assembly GCF_000327345.1). Taxonomy (NCBI): domain Eukaryota; kingdom Metazoa; phylum Chordata; class Mammalia; order Chiroptera; family Vespertilionidae; genus Myotis; species Myotis davidii. Next base: position 66,344 of record NW_006300015.1, read on the forward strand.
AGCAATAAGAAAAGCCCACAGTAAGCAGAGGGAGAAAATAATAAAGGTTAGAGCAGAAATAGAAAATAAAATACAAAAGATCAATTAAACCAAGGACTGGGTCTTCAAACGGATAAACAATATTGATGGTCCTCTATCCAGGCTCACCAAGAAACAAAGAGAAAGGACCCAAATAAACAAAATCAGAACCCAAACAGGTTAGGTCATAAATGACCCTACAGAAATACAAAGGATTGTAAAAAAAAATTATATATATGAACAACTTTATTCCAAAAAACTAAACAACCTAATGGAAATGGACATATTCCCGAGGAATATCACTATTCCAACAAACTGGAAAACCTAGACAAAATGGACATATTCCTTGAAAAATACAACTTTCCAAAACTCAATTAGAAAGAATGAGTAAACCAGAATAGTCCAATAAACACTGATGAAATTGAAGCCGAAAAAAAACACAAAAAAACCCAAAAACTAAACAAAAAAAAAACTTCCAAAAAATAAATGCCAGGATGGCTCCACAGGGCAGTTTTACCAACATTCAAAGAGGAACTAACACCTATCATCCTCAGAATATTACAAAAAATTCAAGAGGAATTTTTTGAGCACTTCCAAACTCTTTCTATGAAATCTGCATTACACTAATCCCAAAACTAGATAAAGACACTATAAAGAGAATTATAGTTCAATATCCCTGATGAGTATAATTCCTATAATTCTCAACAAAATATTAGCAAATGGAGAATCAAGATAATGGCATAGGTAAACACCGATACTTGCTGCCACTCACAACCACATCAAAATTACAACTAAAAGGCAGAACAACTACCACCCAGAACTGCAGGAAAGCTGGCTGAGTGGAAGTTCCAAAACTAGAGAGGTGAAGAAAGCACATTGAGACTGGTAAGAGGTGGAGAGGTGTGGAAAGTGCTGGCACCTGGATGTGCTGCTCTTTTAATCAGGAGGGAGATACAAGCTACTGCTTGTTCTGAACTCCAGTTCAGAGCAAGACTCTGGGGTACCCAGAAACATACGGAGAGAAACTGGACTGTCTGGCATCAGGACAGGAACGTGAGGGCAGCTTTCTCTCAGAGGTGCTTGCAGTTATCATTACACGGGGGAGTGGGGTGTGGAGACCTGGGGAACTCTCCGATGCAGGGCTGACTGGCAGCCATTGCTGTTTGCTCCTTCCTGGTGATTCCCAGAGACCCCACCCCTCCAAATTTACAACCTCACCCAAGCTGTGTGCATCAGCTTTTGCATATGAATGGCCTGTCCTTTATCCACCTAAAACCTGTCAAGCTGCAGCTGGGTCAGAGAACCCCAGAGCTTCCAAAAGAAGACCCAAGGTCTGGCAGCAGCAGCCTGCCTTGCTTCACAGCTGAGCCTCATCTGGGCACTTCCAAACCCCATACAAAGAGGAGGAATCTGCCGATGTCTC
>NW_006300015.1:67893-75615 GCF_000327345.1 Myotis davidii
CAAGGGCATGTACCTTGGTTGTGGGCACATTCCCAGTAGGGGGTGTGCAGGAGGCAGCTGATTGTAGGAGGCAGCTGATCAATGTTTCTAACTCTCTATCCCTGTCCCTTCCTCTCTGTAAAACAATCAATAAAATATATTTTAAAAAATAAATATCATCATTCTCCTCTTCAAAAAAAAAAGGGTTAACAACAAGTCTATGCAAAAAGCCTACAAAAAGGTGCACCAAGAGTGTCCACCTCAGCTGCCTGGGGAGGCTGAGCCACTGGGCCCTATAGGACACCTACCACACAAGGCCACTCTATCAACTCAAGGAGACTTAGCAGCTACCCAGTACATAGAAACAAATGCAGGGAAGCAGCCAAAATGTGGAGACAAAGAAACCAGTTACAAATGAAATAAATGGATGAAAGTAAAATACTGGATATAGAATTCATAACCGTGGTTATAAGGTTACTCAGAATCTTCTAGAAACCTCCAAGAGATTGAGTGAGACTCCCAAGGATATGAAAAAGGACCAATCAGAAATTAAGCATATACTGACTGTAATAAAGAATAATATACAGAGATCCAACAGCAGATTAGAGGATCCCAAGAACCATGAAATGCTGAAGGGTATTCTATAAGAAGAGGAAGAAGAAAAATGTAAAGATAAAAAAATTATGAACAAAAAAGTGATAACAAATACATATCTATCAACAAGTGAACCTAAAAATCAAATGAATAAAAAACCTGATGAACAGAATAGACTGGTGAATGTAATAGAATTAGGGGCATGGAAAGGGAGCAGACTGACAATTCTCAGGAGGAAGGGGTTGTGGGGGTGCAGGAAGAGATTGGATAAAGAGCTTACACTTATGGATGAGGTCAGTGAGGGACGGGGAGGCCTGGAGTGGGGTGGGAACCACGTGGAGTAGAGCTATGGGAGGGAAAAAAGAGGAACATCTGTAATAATCTAAACAATAAAGATTTTAAAAAATATTAACAAACTGCATTTAGCAATACGTTAAAAAGATCATACAACACGACCAAGTGGGATTTATTCCAGGATTTAAGGCTGGTACAATATCTTCAAGTCAATAAATGTGATACAACACACTAACAGACAACAGTACAAAAATCACATGACCTAATCTTTATCATTTCCTTTCAAAAATCACCAAGTGATACAGAAGTATTTGACAAAATCTAACACCATTTTTTTTAATACAAACTCTCAGCAAAGTGGGAATAGAGGCAACCTACCTCACCATAATAAATGCCTCATATGACAAACCTAGAGCCAACATTATACTCAATGTGCAAAAACTAAAATCATTTTCCCTAAGAACAGGAACAAGACAGGGATGCCCACTTTCACCACTCCTGTTCAACATAGTACTGGAAGTGCTAGCCATAGTGATCAGAAAAGAAGAAGAAATAAAAGGTATCCAAATGGGAAAAGAAGTAAAACTCTCATATTTGCAGATGACATGATATTGTACATAGAAAATCCTAAAGACTCCACCAGGAAACTACTAAACTTAATAAATGAATACAGCAGTGTAGCAGTATACAAAATTAACACCCAGAAATCAATGGTGTTTTTATACACCAATAATGAACTCACAGAAAGAGAAACTAAGAAATAACCCCATTTACCATTCCAATAAAAAAAAGATACATAGAAATAAACTTAACTAGGGAGGTAAAAGACCTGTACTTGGAAAACTACAGTTTGAAAAAAGAGATAGAGGAAGTTATAAACAAGTGGAAGAATATACCATCTTCATGGATTGGTAGAATCAACATCATTAAAATGCCCATACTACCCAAAGCAATCTATAGATTCACTGCAATCCCCATTAAAATAACAATGACATATTTCACAGATCTAGAAAAAACTCTCCAAAATTTACATGGAATAAAAAAAGACCCAGAGAGACACAGCCATCCTGAGAAATAAGAACAAAGTTGGAGGGATCACAGTACCAGATATCAAGTTATATTACAATGCCACTATTCTCAAAACAGCCTGGTACCAGCACAAGAACAATACATAGACCAATGGAACAGAACAAAAAACCCAGAAATTGATCCAAGCCATTATGTTCAAGTAATGTTTGACAACAAGGCAAGAGCACACAATGTGGGAAGCTGACTATTGTCTTCCTAGCAGAGAGGTGTGAACAAGGAACCTGGAAGGCTGGTGATCTTTGAAGCCCAGGCAAAGGTCAGAGCTGTGCACCCACTGTTAGTCGAGACAATGCTAGCTGAAGCAACTTCCCCATTTATTATTATGTAAATCCTTGCTGATGGGCTAGTCTGCCTGTTACTGAGAATTGCCCACCTAAGGGCTATGGGTGTATCCCAAACCAATAAAAGGTTGACCAAGCCTGACCACCAGTGGAAGTCCTTCCCCTTGAGTTGGACTTGCCCACTTGGCCCCCCAATATTTCTAAATTATTATTTCTTGTCTTGTCTCTTTCATTTGCATGCAGCCCTCTTCCAGATCCTGTACCCTAAACTACGCGGGACGTGGAGGAACAAACCATACACAATACAATAAGGTCAAGACAGTCTCTTCAGTAAATGGTGTTGGGAAAACTGGACATATCCATGAAAAAAAAATAAATGAAACTAGATTACCAACTTATACCATACACAAAAATAAACTCAAAATGGATAACAGACTTCAATGCAAGACTGTAAACCATAAAAATCTTAGAAGAATCCATACGTAGCAAAATCTTAGTTGTATTTCATAGCAATATGTTTATTGATACATTTCCTAGGACAATGGAAACTAAAGAGAAAATAAACAGATAGGAGTACATCAAAATAAAAAGCTTCTGCACAATAAAAGAAACCATCAACAAAATAACACGAGAGCCCAGTGCATGGGAGAACATATTTGTGAATGTTACATCTGGTAAGGGTTTAATTTCCAAAGTTCATACGGAACTCATGCAACCTAACAAAAGAAAGATAAATAATTCAATCAAAAATGGGCAAAGGACCTAAATAGAAAGTTTTCGAAAGAGGACATACAGAAGGCCAAGAGGCATATGAAAAAATGTTCAAAGTCACTAATCATCTGTGAGATACAAATAAAAAAACAACAACAATGAGATATCACTTCAAACCTTTCAGAATGGCTATCATCAACAAATCAACAAATGACAAATGCTGACGAGGATATGAGAAAAAGGAACCCTCGTGCATTGCTGGTGGGAATGCAGACTGGTGCAGCCTATGTGCAAAACAGTATAGAGCTTCCTCAAAAAAACTAAAAATGGAACTCCCATTTGACCCAGTAAACCCACTTCTAGGAATATATCAAGAAATCTGAAAGACCAATCAGAAAGGATATATGCACCTCTATGATCATAGCAGCACAATTGACAGTAGCCTAAGTGCCAGGAGATGAGTGGATTAAAAAACAGCTACACAATGGAATACTAAGCAGTGGTAAAAAGAAAGAACTCTTACCATTTGCAACAGCATGGATATACCAGGAGAGCATTATGCTAAGCTAAATAAGTCACAGAGAAGGGTAAGTATCACACAATCTCACTCATTTGTGGAATATAATAAACAACATAAACTTATGAACAAAAATATATCCAGAGATATAGAAGCATTGAACAGACTGTTAAACTTCAGAAGGAAGGCAGGGGAGGATTGGTGGCTTTGGTAGGTATAGATCAACCAAAGAACATTTGTATACATATAAGCATAACCAATGGACACAGAAAATAGGAGGGTGAAGGCCTGGGCTGTGGGCCAGGGGCAGGCTGGTGGAGGTCAATGTGGCCATAAGGGAACACATGTAATACTTTCAACAATATTTAAAATAATAAAATAAAATAAAATAATAAAACAACCGAAGGACTTGTATGCATGCATATAAGCATAACCAATGGACATAAGACACTGGAGGGTACGGGAGGCCGGGGGAATGTCAAGGCAGGGGAAAAAAGAAGACATATGTAACACCCTTTGTAATACTTTAAGCAATAAAACAAAATTTAAAAAATAAAATAAAAGCAGAATATATATATACATTTGGGTTTTTTTTTTGTTTCTTTCCTTTTTTGCAATGTATAGTATGAGTTGAAAAGTATGTATAAAGGCCAGAACATCCCTTTTTGCCCAAAATGTTTTGCAAATTATCTTAGAGAAATACTAAGAGCTTCTACTTTGGGTTGAGCCAAAGGACAGAGTGGCACCTTCTAGCTAAAATAGAGAAGCAAACAAGAAATCTCATCTGGCAAATGCAAATTTTTCATGCCTTTCTGTCACAGTATCAGTAATACCCAGTAATATTTCCGGAGGAACAAAATTCATATTTATCTCTGTTTGCAACATTTTGACATGAGTAATAGCCCTACTTCCTTTTTTTTGTGTTAAATAGCATAACTTTTTTTTATTTTAGACTACCATATTTCTGCAGATATCTTTATCAGATACAGTTTGAAGCATATCAGGCACTTATGAAAAATCCTCCAAGTGTCCACATTATGATGGCCTAAAAACTGACATCCAAAGCTCTATTTTCTCTTTCTAGCCAGATCTCAAATTATACTTTTCAAAATGCTCTAGGCTTCCACACTGCCAGGCTGTCCTTGAATATATCATGTACCTAGATATCTCTGTGTGTTCGTTTTTAATATATTTTTATTGATTTCAGAGAGGAAGGGAGAGGGAGAGAGAGAAACCAATAATAAGAGAGAATCCTTGATCGGCTGTCTCCAGCACACCTCACATTGGGGATGGAGCCTGAAACCAGAGTATGTACCCTATCTGGGAATTGAACCATGACCTCCTGGTTCATAGGCTGACTCTCAATCACTGAGCCATGCTGACAGGGGGATCTCTCTGTTTTTTTTTTTGTTTTTTATTTAACCTACATGTTTTTATGTCCTAGTTCCTCATCCCCACCTTCCCACTTTGATAGGAAAATTCTTGATATAAAGAAGAATTTTGATGATCTCATACCCTCCCCCAAGTCTTCCTTGAGTCACTCAATTTGAAATTACCTCTCTTTCATTTGACTTCCCACAGCATATTGCTCATATCTCTCCTATAGCCTAATATGTTTCATCCTTTCTGATAGCATAGTTAATCATCCATATATCCACCAGATTATAAGCTTATTGAGAGTAGGGATTCTGTCCTAATCATGTGTGTATCTCTCACAACACTTAGAGCAGACTTATCTACACTAATAAAAGAGAAAGATGCAAATTGACCATACCTTCATGATGCCCACCAGCCAATCAGGGTTGAGTATGCAAAATAACCCAACAAACATGGGGGTTAATTTGCATACACAGGCACTGAGCAGCCGGGGGCAGGGAGGGATGCTTGAGTCATCACCATGGCAATAACACAGGCATATAGTACCACCCCAGCTGCTCCGGGCCTATGGGCAGTGTGAGAAGGCAGAAAGGTGGCTCCCGACGGGAATGAAGGCAGAAAGGAAGCTCTGGGCTGGAGCGAAGGCAGTGCCTGCAGCCAGGGGAAAGAAGGCCCATTCTTACAGAAATCTTCATGCATTGGGCCTCTAGTATTAAATAGATGCCCATTAGCAGACATTTAGGAAATATTTGTTAAATAGTTAGTACAAATCGCTCATCATGTTTTCAGAAACATTCTTAAAATTTTCCAGTTCTGTGTAATTTTTGCAGTTTGTCATTTAAATACTCTAAGTTATAAAATCTAAACACATATTTAGTAATTTATAGCTATTGTTTTAGTTATTTATATTTGTCATTGCAAAGCATTTGGAGATTGCAGAGGCTACTTTTTAAAGAACTTTCCATTTTTATTTACTGAGAATTATAACTTTTTCTTTATAAAATTGTCTATTTTCTCAACAGGAAAATTTTCTCTTCCTTATAGATAAACTGCAAATGAATAAAATAAGTGCTCTGAATGCCATTCATTGAACTAATTAGAATTTTCTCAATGGTTACCCCCAAACAATCACAATATATTAACTAAATGCTTGGGAATAAAATTGAAGAAACAAAGAGAAAACACATCATCACCATAACAGTGGTTCCCACTAGCTTAATGTCCATATGACATTTTAAAAATTACCCAACTATAAATTACCCATATTTATCTGCAATCTATAATCTAAGCCTTAGATTCTAAGACATAGAGCAAGACTCAAAACACACTTGTTGCCTTTTTAAAAATTCTGAACTCCTGAGAATATATATTTGAGCAGCCACATGGTATTATGATAAAAAGAAGTGCAAATAAAAGTCAGTTTTAAAAAGGTTTCACCTTCTCACCACACACACACACACACACACACACACACACTCAAATGGAGTACAGCACACTTCTTTGTGGCAATGTGGTGCTATTTTTACTTTCTCCACCACAGCCTGCTGCCTTTTTATGGCAGGAAATGACAAGTCCTTCCCCTACATAGCCAGGGAACACAGCAAGTATCTGAAAGTATATTGAACAGGCACTGGTTCCCCAAATGTGCAGCTGTAAAAATATATATGTTTTCTTATTAAATTTACCTGCTTTTCTCACTTTTATTTCTGACATAGGCCAAGAGTTTACCTCACTATGTCATTATCTACTCAGAGAGCAAAGCTGGACTCTTGGATGCCTTTAGGCCTAGAAAATTATTTTGGCCCAGGGTGAGCTTAGACATAATTTAAGCATAAGCTTGTTATTTATTTCTTTATAATTACATTCCCTTAAATGCATTGTTTTGAAGGCTAAAGAAAACACTGTTTCTAAATATATAGCATTACATCTTTGCAGTAGAAAAGTCTAAAATAAAATATCTACATCCCCATTCAAAAAATTAGAAGAAAAGAAAATTAAACTTAACCAAGTGGAAGGTAGTAAATAATATAGATAACAGAAAAATAAATTAAAAATAGAAAAATAATAGAGCAAATCAATGAAGCAAAAATCTGTTGTTGTTTTTTAAAAGTTTAATACAATTGGCAAATCTCAAGCATGGCTGACAAAGAAAGGAAAAAGCAATAACAAAAATCAGCAATGTCTGAAATAAAACAAAGGATATCACAAAAAAGATGATAATAATAAAGAATAATAAGAAAACATTAGAAATATCACTATACATAAATTTAATATCTTAGAAGTGGACCCATATCATCAAAAGCATAAACTACCACCACTAACCCAATATGAGATAAATAATTTGAAGAACCATATTACTAATAAAATATTCTATCAAACTTTTAAAGAATTAATATCAATTCCTTACAACCTGTCAGAAAATAGATGATAGAACACTGCTCAACTCATATTATGAAGCCAGTGTTATTCTGATATCCAAGCCAGACAAAGACTGAACACAAAAAAGTAAAAAAATAAATAAGCCAAGCTGGTGTTGCTCAGTGGTTGAGCATCAACCTAGGAACCAGGAGGTAATGGTTTGATTCCCGGGGTGTGGTCTCAATCCCCAGTGGGGTGGGGGGAGGAGGGGAGGACCCAGCCCATCGATGATTTTCTCTCATCATTGATCTTTCTATCTCTCTCTTTTTTCTCTCTAAAATCAATAAAAACATATTTAAAAATAAATAAAACTATAGGCCAATATTCCAGTGAATACAGTTGCAAAAAATACATATTATCTATAATTTATTTAGACAAGGCTTCTCAGGTGGCATTTTAAGAAGGTTAAAACAAAAGGCTAGTATTCTTAAGGGCAAAGTTATCTAAAACTGAGAACTTTCT
>NW_006300015.1:75659-101941 GCF_000327345.1 Myotis davidii
GGGAATATCATTGATATCATTAATAACTGAAAGTTTTATTTTTTAATTGAATTTATTAGGATGACATTGCTTCGCCAAACCATACAGGTTTCAGATGTACAATTCAATAAAACTTCATTTGCTCACTTCATTGTGCACCTGTTGCCCCAAACAAAGTCTCCCCTGCCCCTGATTCTCTTCTCTGCCTCCAATTTAGACTACTACTGTTTCATATAATCTTCACTGTAACATTGTTCTGATCTACATTATTTTTTGCTTAGTCCTAGCTCTATCTGACTTTCTTAATTATTCTCACAACCTCTCCAACAGACTATGCCATCAACATATCCTACATACCACACCAAGGTATTCATTACCCCCAAAGAATCTCCTTTGCCTAGGAGAATGAATGGTATTCTTTATCTGGAATCTCTATAGCTGAGAAAAGTCATCCAAGAAATACAACATAGCACACTAGTACATATTATCTTCCTGGACTCCATCAGTGGTTTGAGAGTTTAGAACATGGGATTTCCCATAGTGATAATATTTTTAAAAAATAAACATTAGAAAGAAAACATCCAAATGAGTTTTCCCTCCCTAAACTGTCACTTTGATGTGTTTTTATTATTTTTTTCATTTTATTTAGTTTTTTAAATCCTCGCCTGAGGATATTTTCCCATTGTTTTTTTAGAGAGAGTGGAGGAGTGAAATATCAATGTGAAAGAAACACATCAATTGATTGCCTCCTGCAAGAGCCCTGACCAGGGCCTGGGCAAGGGAGGAGCCTGAAACGGAGGTATGTGCCCTGAAATCAAATCTGAGACCCTTTAGTCCACAGGCCTATGATCTATCCACTGAGCCAAACTGGCTAGGGCAAAGCTGCCACTTTGAAAAGCTACATGCTTATTTCAATTATACTCCTACTATTAAGGAAAATTTTGGAATTCTCTTAAAATTCTACTTTACAGCCTGCATCATATACTCCACAATAATCTCCATGGTGACAAATCTTTGTGGGGTTTTTTGTTGTTGTTGCTGTTAATCCTCATCTGGAGATATTTTTTTATATATTTTTCAGAGAGTGATAGAGAAAGAGAGAGAGAGAGCGAGAGAGAGAGAGAGAGAGAGAGAGAGAGAGATCCCAAGATTGGAAAAGCTGGTGGCTTAGCATTAAACACAATGAGAAACCGTGCTACAGCCTCCCTCACACCTCTGCAATCTAGGTATGTGCCCTTGACTGGCAATGGAACTCTCAACCGTTCAGTGCACAGGCCGATGCTCTTACAGCTGAGTTCCACCAGCCAGGGCCAAATCTTTTTATTTTAAGGGTAGTTAAATTTTGGGATATAATCAAATGTCATTTAGAACCAAGACTGAATAATGAAGTTAAGGATGAAGAAGACAATAAGTGGGGGATAAATGGTGGTAGAAGGGGACTTGATTTGGGGTGGTAAACACACAATACAATATACAGAAGATGTATTGTAGAATTGTACACCTGAAACCTGTATAATTTCATTAGCCATTGTCACCCCAATAAATTCAATAAGAAAATAGAAATACCATTTGTGTTCAAAAGCAAGGTATGTTAAGGTATGACCATACTGTGTTGACTCAAGCCAGTATCAAAGATAACTCCAAAGAACAAATTATGAGAACATTTGGTGAAACACAGCATCACTAGGGTAAGCAAATATCTTTGGAAAGTCATCATTTGAAGTTAAAAATTACTTGAAAATATAAATATTGATGTATTCATTTAAATTAGTCTTAGCAAAGGCAACTTAGTGTAATGAAACTATGAGTTTGAGAGTAAGAAGTCTTGAGCTCTTCCAACTCTGTCATTGACTGTCTTATGATGTTGGGCAAGTCAATTTCCCTAGGCCCTCATTTCTTCTTTTAAATATGTAGGTTAAACCAACTAACCTTAAGGACTCTTTTAGCTTTAATATTTTGTCATTTTACTCTGATTTTTAAATAGCCCTAGTATTTCATGCTCTATACATGTTCCCATTTACATGCAAATATTGTATAAATAATTAGGCCTCATTTGTATTTGTCAAAAGCATTGCCTCTGCAGTCAGTCTTTCTGAATTGAAGTTCAGGCTTTGCCACTGACTGCCTGTATGACTTGAGCAAGATACTTGGTACAAATTGGTAGTTACAAAATAGTCATGGGGCCCAACCAGTGTGGTTGAGTCTCATATCATGAACTGAGAAGTAGCAGTTTCCATTCCTGGTCAGGGCACATACCCAGGTTACAGACTCCATCCTCAGTAGGGGGCATGCAGGAGGCAGCCAATCAATGATTCTCTCTCATCAATGTTTCTATTTCTCTCTCCATCTCCCTTTCTCTCTCTCTAAAAAAAAAATCAATAAAAACATATTTTTAAAAAATAGTCATGGAGATGTAAAGTTCAGCATAGGAAATATAGTCAATGATATTGTAATAACTATGCATTGTGCCAAGTGGGTACTTCAATTATTGGGGGTCTCACTTTGTAAATTATATAACTATCTAAGCACTATGCTATACAACTAGAACTAATATAAAATAACATTTAGTGTCAACTGTAATTGAAAATAAAATAAAAAGATTCTCTATCTAAACAATCTCATTTGTAAAATGAGTGCCTACCTCTATGAGTATTTAATAAGTTAACATTTCTAAGTTTTGTTAGTGTTATATAATTGTACTAATTAAAATGAATAAATTCTTATCATTTCAATCATTATAAAATAATTATATGCAAACATAAATTCTGGCCCTCCATAAATGATTGCAGCTAATGTTTCCAGAAGGACATAATTCAAACAAATTGCATAGGTATATTTTTATCCTTATTAATAAAATATATATATATTATTATTTGTTTTGTCTTTCTGTTTGTTTGTTAGTGGTAGTGATTGTGTATTTCTCTTTCTCTTAAGCCTGAGTTTGTATCATGATTAAGAACTTTAATGGCTATTAATAAATTAAAATGCATTGAATTTCCCTCAGTTAATTTGAATTTTGTATCACAAGAGGTATTCAGTCTCCATCAGCACTTTAATTTGTTAATATCTCCAAAGGAGGTATAGTTCTTTACTTAAGCCAACCCATAATTACTTCTGACAATAGAAGTATGCTATTAGTTCTGTAGGCTACTCCACTGAGTATTAATCATTAATTTAAGAGTGTTGTAAGCATAGTATGCTTCAGACAGGTGCCTGATTTTTTTCTCCTTATTTCACTGAGCTCTCCTAATATACTTATCCTGAATACATCTTGGAATAATTATTTCAAGTGGTCTTGAACAGAAGCTCTTTTCCTTTTTATGGGAAAATGCAAGTAGAAAAAGGATAGAGTGGCTTCAACATATACATAAACTCATATAAAACTAGAGGTCCAGTGCACAGATTCGTGCACTGGTGGGGGTGTGTCCTACGGGGTTTGGCCCACTGTGGGAGCACCGCTCATCCTGGTCAGTCAAGTGGCTGTGGACCTACCCTGACCATCAGGGTCGGCTCCTGCATTGAGCGTTTACCCCTTGGTGGTCAGTGCATGTCATAGGGAATGGTCAAACGGTCCTTCTGCCGTTTGGTCACTAGGCTTTTATATAGAGAAATATTTAAGTTAAACACACGCACTCTGTCTTAACATACAGAGAGTATTGTACTATAAGGAGTTATATCATTAAAATCCTGACCTCTTGATTAGGGATATAACTGAATGTGACTATTCTCCATATTTAAGTGATATGTGCAGTTATTTTGTTCATGATTTTTTAAACTGAGCCCTAATATTAGACAAATCCCCTTTCAATATTTAGATACCTAAAATGGTGCTACAGTAATACAGTTCTCCTAAGAATAGGCACCCATGAAAAGGAGCCAAAAACAAACTTAACAAACAATTCCCTTTCTCAAAATCTACATCTTTCAAATTTGTCCTTAGATGATGTCTTAAGACTCATTGAATTTTTTAAAATATATTTTATTGATTTTTTACAGAAAGGAAGGTAGAGGGATAGAGAGTTAGAAACATTGATGAGAGAGAAACATCGATCAGCTGCCTCCTGCACACCTCCTACTGGGGATGTGCCTGCAACCAAGGTACATGCCCTTGACTGGAATCAAACCTGGGACCTTTCGGTCCGCAGGCTGATGCTCTATCCACTGAGCCAAACCAGTCAGGGCCTCATTGAATTTTTAGGTTACTAATCCATGAATAAACACTTGCCTAAAATCCATGTGATTCAACTACAACTACTATAGTCTCCCTTCTCAGCAATGTCATCCAGTTCCTTGAAACACACACACACATACACACACACACACACACACACACACATTATTCTCTACTATATGAAAAGAGTGGCCAATATGTACTGAGATTTATATATTTATCCTAAAAGATTAGCATTGAAATCATTTGTGTAATATGTATATAGACTTACTTTCAAAATGGGAATAAAAGATTGGATAAGGTGAGTGACACAAAATTTAAGGAATTGCTAAAAAAAAACACTCAGTAATAAAGATACAAATATTTTAGTGCAATGTTTTTTTTTAAAAAAAAATCAGAATTAATGCAAATCCATGATAGTCATAATATCAAAGTAGTAAATACAAACAAGATCAATATGACTGATTTTTACTTTTCCCTCAGGTTCCAATATGACTTGCAGGACACTATGAAAAAAATATTACATTTTATCAAATACTCCAGAAACCACAGGCTTTCATGTTCTATAGGATTATATTAATGTGCTGTGAACACCTGCCCATTATCTGGTAATTTTTCCAGTGGACAAATTTGTGACAGGTAACTAGTGAGGTCTCTCTGTCCCTGCCCAGGGCCCACAGAATGAAAGAGTACTCTTTCACGGATTATATGAAAACAGAAGTCAAGACCATATTTGAGCACCTACTGTTTTCTCCAGTGCTGGTTGAACTCCTTAATCCAAGCAATAGGGTCTCCTGAAGAAGCCATGGGGAATCTGGCTGGATTAATTTATTCATGCCTGAAAGAACATAAAAGAACTGTGAACAATTGCAGATTGAAGGAGATTTTCAATGGAAATTGCAACAGGTAGAACCTGAGACCCTCAAAATGTATTACCATAGGTAAAAGAGAGTATGAAGCGTTACACTTAGCCCTTAGTAGTAGCAAAGTAGAGTGAGTGGGAATTCCTTTACCATTTGACATATCTCTTTGAATTGGCAGCCTTAAAAAGGGTGAGAGAAAATAGGAATGTCAGTGGCAAGGTTCACAAGTCACTGACTGCTCAAAAGGAGCTCTTAAGTATGATGAGTTATCTTTGAAAAGCCCCACAGCTTCTAGTCAAACTCACAGTACAGTTGAAGGGCAGAAACGGACTTTATTTTTCTCAGTTGGAGATCTTTTCTGAGGTCTCATGACTACAACTCTTTTATTGGTTATTGAATGTACATGAAGGGAGATCCAGTTGACTACTAACTGTCAGCAAAGCTGGTGCTAAGTGGTAAATTATCTTCTATACAAAACTGCCTTATAGGTACCCTTGCAATGTTTGTAGATGGTGTCCTATGTGGGGTGATTTGGGGGCATCAAAAATCATGTCCCACTTCTCTCTGCTCCACTCTACCCAATGATCTCTTGCCAAGTTTTGACCTTATCTCTAATAATCTTCTAATAAAGTGAAAATTCTACAAGAAGGATTTTTATATTAATCCATCAACTGCAATCAATTATATAAGGTATTTTTCACCATAGAAAGTGGGTGGGAGGAAATATAAAGTAAGGTACATTTTACTTGGTAAAAGAGGGGAAATATAGGAACCTTAAGGGGCAATCTTAGGTGGTGAAACATAGTAAAATTATCTGAAAAGCCAGATTTTATCATAAGAGTTTACAGGGAATTATATAAAAGGGAAGAAAGGACAATTAAATAGAAGGCAGGCAATCAACTTAATAGTCTAAGCAAATATGCTTCAAGTTAATCCTTTCAACAATCTCTACGTCATTTCATTTACTATATTTCATGAACAAGAGTTAGGCAAGATATCAAAAAATAGGTTTCAGTTTAGGGGTCACTTCATCAATTTCTTCTAGAACAGCCATATACACTACAGTCATTTTGTTTTACTTGCATTTTGTTTAATCTCCCAAGACAGGTCACTTGGTAGAAAGCTGATAGAAAGTGGGTGTATGGGGAAAGAGCATTGGTCAGAGACATAAGCTTCTAGTCTTGACCTTATCACTAATTAGTAGTGTTACCTTGGTAATGTCTGTTTTAGCACTAGGACTCAGTCTTTCATCTGAAAAAATGAAATTGTACTAAGTCATTCCTCAGATTCCTTTGAGTTCTGATAGTCTAAGTCTAGTAGAAAGTTTGAACTGGTAGATAAGCCCACTATTATGTAAAATGTGGAAAAGATATGAAGAAATACTATCTTTCGTTTCCAATGCTTTATCAACTCAAGTCTGATGAAGAGTTATCACACCACAAAAATAACTGCCTAATCTCTATATCCAATCTAAGACCCACAGTCTCAGATGCCCTTTCCTGATTAATACAGATTTGTTCCTGTCATGTTCCCATCAAAACATTCCTTAGGGCCAATGTATCTACTTTCAAGTTCAAAACCACTGCTATTTAATAAATAGGTTTAAGCTAATGCATAGTGACAGAGAAGTGGAAGATTTTATCTGGACCTTCAAAGAAGGTGTGCAGGCCTTTTCTCAGTAGCCTTATTTTAAAAAATTAATGGAAACCAATTGTAGACCCAAACAGAAAGGAGGACATTAGGGGAGATGTTTTAAATAGGTTGGATCCCTCATTTCATACACTGAACCCTGCTCAGCAGCCTACACATGGACAAGTTCAGTCAGAGCATACTTATTGAGCACCCGAGGCAAAACGCTGTTTTCATTGATGAGCCCAAAGTTGACATAGATAATTATTCAATGGGACTTTTTATAATGTTTCAATCTCTTTTGATGCTTAGGTCTTTGCAAACAAGGTAACTAAGGACTAGAGAAAGTAAGGAGTTCATCCTGAGTTATATAGCAAGTTAACGGCAGAGTGGACTAGAGTCTAAGTTTTAATTCAAAAGCCTGTGTTCCTTTATCCACATCACACTTCCTCCCAACTACACATTGTCTAATATGTGTGTGGATATTTCTCTTCCCCATCTATAGTTACACCATTTGAATGTAAGCCTTACTTATGTTACTACGTGTATGGAAGCCAATGGTTTTTACTATGTGCAGAAAAAAAATCAACACCTACATATGCCTCTTCCCTATCTCTCCTTACATACAGAAACAGAGACACACAGACATCAATTTCCCCTGGCATGCAAGACTGAGATAAAATAACCAAAATGGGACAAATGCTCTTTTTCCTTTTCAACCCCTTTCCTGCTGCTACAATTTTCTAAATTATCAATATAGGAAAAATAAATGAAGTGATGAGATGAGCAATGTCTTGTTGTAAATCAAGTCACTATGTTGGATGTTGCTGGAGATTAAAACAAACAAACAAACAAACAGCATGCTCTGTCTCCTAAAAACCTGTAGACTAGCATCAGTGACACAGTATACAAAGCAAGAGAGAAATGAGTGAAATCAATTGCTAAATTGAGTAAGTCAAATGCTAAGCTCTATAGAAAGCTGCCATATATTTAGGATACAAACCTTAATGAGTCTGGGATATTTCATATGGCATTTCTAAGGGTAGTGATTTCTCTAATTCATAAAACTCATATTTCCCTTTCTTATGTATTCAGCTGAAAGCCTTAAGCATTTAAGCCGCAAGCTTGACCAAGAATAATGCTCCCGTTTACTGAAGGAAATCTGGCAAGTGCAACTTAATTTTCCAAGTATGATTTCAGTCCAATTACACATAACCTTTTTCAAATTGTACAGAGAAGCTCTGACCAAAAGGATGCAAAGTACCTATTAGGCATCTTGAAGGAGAGATGCCCTCAATCATATGACTAGAGAAACTGAAAAATGGGGAGGCTTACTGCCTTGTTCAGGTTTATACCCCTAGCCAGTCTCAGAGAAGCATAACTTGAAGCTCAAGCCTATGACTGTGCCTACTAAAAGTATAATTTTAAAAAGAATTAAGAAATGGATATCCCAAGACCCTTCCTCTATTTCCTCTTGGACAAGGAAGCATAGACATGGGGTGGGAAGATTGCAGAGAGCAGGAGGATGTGGGGAATAACCAACATTATCAGGAGATAAACTATGCTAAAACCTTGTTCCTGTGTCTGCTTTAATTTTTAAGCCAGATTTCTATAGCTGTTTGGGTTAGCTAAACTTAAGTAGGAGAGCTAAATTTCAGTTAATTATCTCTGTAATGTAGCCATGGATTGCACTCTGAATCTGGGATGGGAATTCCATATCTCAAGTTCTTGGTCTTAAGGAAAAATGACTCATAAATATAAATATAGCTCTACACGCTTATGTTTGGTGTGTAACATTGTGTATGTGAAGAATATCATAATTTTCCTCCAATTCTGATACTATATAGCCAATATAAAGTGCAGTAGGAGGCCAGTTGACAAGTATACATATAAATCAATTTATTTCCCCAGACCTATTTAGGAGAATTTCTGTGTACATTTTCCTTGCGTTGATTTTAACTTACATTTAAAATCACATATTCTGTTCTAGTTTGTGATATAGCCTTACATGTGGAATTCAGAACCTTTGTTCTAATCTTAGCATAACATAGATTGTTAGATATAAAAAACTTTTTTTTCCCAAATGTCTAATATGATATCCTTTTTGCAACACATCAATTTAGTGTGATCATGGCGACTCTCTGTTTAAGGCAAAATACGTTGTCATCAACACATACTTCTTCTAAATCCCTACTTTATAGTCAGATGTAATATGTTCTACTTTATCCTCTCCAAGTAAATAAGCTCCAAGCGGGCTAGGGCTATACTTTATTTAACTCCTATTATACCCTTCTGCACTGAAAAAAATAGTAAACATACTATAAATACTGGTTAAAGAGAATTAAAATGTTTCATTTATTCTTTGTATGATTTCCTTTTTTATCCATTTTATTCCTTATTTTATGTGTTCTATCACCATTTCATTTTCTAGGTCACCCACCCTAAATCTAGTAAAAATAAAACCTATTTTTAAATAATTGTATACTGATTCTCTCTGTTATAAACTCTTCTGATTCTCAAATGGAAAAGGACAAAGTAGTGAAATATGGCTTTATCATATAGAGACAGCATGGCATGATGGAAAGAGCTTTGATAATCAACAGAACTGAGTTTGAAAGTCAACTAAGGCAGTTAGTTATACAACTTTGTGAAAGTTATTAAGTTCCTTAACATTGGTCTCCTCATCTATCATCTATAACATAGGGGAAATTAAATAGAATTATTATCAAAATAGGAGATCGTGCCAAATGCTTAGTATTTCATCACAATAAATAAGAATCATTATTATCTTTGAATATAAGGGAACTCAAAATCAAAGTTACAGCCAGTATTAGATATGTTTCTAAAATATTTCTAACAATTTCTCAAATGTAACACCACATGAAAAAGATGGGTAAAATATTACCTCTATATCCACTATATTAAAGTAACACACATATTGAAGATCCCACAGCATCTTGGGAGGAGTCAGCATGAGTAACCATCATGCCCATATTCTCCAGATATTGGTTTAACCAAGGTTTTTACTCTGATTATATATGTTTGGCCCAAGTTCCAGTAAGAGAGTAAGTTACAACACAGAGTAATAAAAAGTAATATATTTTCCCTTTTGGACCATGTCAGAGGGATTTCCAAATTTACTGATTCCAAGAGGTCAGGCAGCTTTAAATTTCATGAATAATCCCCACCCCAGGAAAGAATTAGACACAGAGATGACATTTTTCAATGTTTAATTATTACAACTTTAACTTAGAACCAAAATGGTTATTAACAAGTACTTCTATGTCAAATATGATCCAGGTCATACTCTTTAAATTCTGAGAAATAACACTGTTCTCTTTGCATATTGCAAAATGTCTTCTTCTTAGTGCTTTGCTTAATCAAATTTCATGGTCCAAAATTGACGGAAGTTTACTGTATCCTCTGTAACCAAAAGGATCTTTCATCAAGTGGCCAGAGCAAAGCTGAGTAGCCCAAAATCTAATGGATGTCCCCCACTCTGGATAACTGGAGCCCAAATCTTCTTTCCCTGGTTAATCTGGATTAGTTATCAATATTAGTCACTTCACAGTTTGTCATATTCAAACTGTGCTTCAGTGAGGTAGCTTTATTATATCCACTGATAAGAAATTAATCACTCTTCTAAGTTATGATAAGCTCTTGGAGGTTATAGACTTTCAGAGGGAAAGGCATTGCTTTACCAGATGCGTTGATATGGATTGTGCCTGCTCTTGATAAAAACCAAATATTTCCATTGTTGGTTGTGTTTTTCTTCAAAGAGACTAATGCCAGTTCAAGTGACTGGAATTTTTTATATCAAATTAGTTTTATGAAGTATTAGAAATCAGTAACACCTAGTTTTAACTCTCACATTCTTAGGAAAAAAGATAAGCCTGTTAGTACTTTCATAACTAAAATATATTAAGATGAAGGGGAAACAAGTTTTAAACAATAATTTAAAACAACAAAATAATCAGATCCTGATCAAAATGGACCAAAGAATATAAAAGGAGGGTGTTATTATTATTATGAAAATGTGGGAAGAAAGATCAAAATAATTTTACTTAATTTTAGAATATTAAATAACTGAAATATTTGGTATAAAAATTAATAAAGACCAGGAAAATATACATTTAAAAACCACCTTTGCAGGTCCCTTTTACCCAAACCGAAAATATTATTTCTAAACCTACAAATTTAAACTATCCAGGTAAGTTGAGTAAAATTGTAACAGAATAGCACTGTGTCTACTGAAAAAAAGTTTGTTTATTGGGCATGGATTATACTATTTGCATTAACTGAATTACTTGGAAAATCATTAACTTATCTTTGTGAGAGGCATATGTGAACATAATTTCATATCTTAGAGCAATTTTAATAGAATTATTTATAAAATATATCCAGCTTTGTTGAATCATTTTGCTTAAAGATAACACCAGTGTTTTGTTTTAGACTCTTTACAAGTATGTCCAGTACACATCCTTGATTCTTACATATGCACAATATATGTCAAGTGGTAAATGTGCATTAGTTTCAAAAACTTCATTTTTCCTCGAAGAATAGAGAAAGAGCTCTTCAACTTTTTATAGTTAATTTAGGATACACAATGTTTTTGTAATTTAAAGCCACTGTCTTACTACTTTATTTGCCACTAATCAGAGTGGCTTTATTATATTTGTTGATGTGACATTAATCATAAAAAACAAGAAAACACATCCTTTTGCACTTTTGGAATTAAATGGGTTTAAAATAACACATCTACTAGGTAATAAATCTTCTACACGTGATTAATTTCCAGCACACCTTTTGGTCTGATACTGCAACATAGAGTAGTCACTGGAAATATAGGGGTGGGAGAGCACTTTGTAAAGTAGATAATTGTCTAACCACTATGTTGTACACCCGAAACTGGTACAAAATAATATTGAATCTAAAATAAATAAATAAATTTGTCTTAAAAATGTAAAAATCAAAAAAGGGTAGCCACACAGGAAAACATATTTTTAGTTTTAAAGAAGCAATTCATAGGTTAACTTCTGTCATTTAAAAAATATTAAGCCTGGCTGGTGTGGCTCAGTGGTTGATTATCAACCTATGAATTAAGAGGTATGGTTTGATTCGCAGTCAGGGCACATGCCTGGGTTGTGGGCTCGATCCCTGTAGTGGGTGTGCAGGAACCAGCACATCAGTGATTCTTTCTCATCATTGATATTTCTATCTCTCCTTCTCCCTTCCTCTCTGAAATCAATAAAAAATATATTTTTAAAAATATTAACACTCCAAACATTAAATAAGTATCATTACGGTTACCCTATAAATAACTTATTAAAATTGTTTTATCATATACAAGTAAATCACCATGTAAAAAAATATCTGGTAACATCTTTATTACCTTATGAGAAATAGCCAAATCTGATCTACTAAGTAAAGCAGAAAAGAATTTTAGCTAAGTAATTGTAATTATAACTCTATTAAAGCCTTTTTTCTGTTGCTGAGAACAGGAAGAAAACTCTGCTATTGTCTTCCATAAATAGTGTGAGATTGACTAAAAGTGTTTTGGAAGAAAAAAATATATTGCCAAGAAGTAAGGAAGGAGTAGAGGGGCTTTAGACTTGGTAGCAGACATTTACATATATCTTTGATGCTTAGTGAGATAATAATTAGGCTGTTGGAAATACTACTGAGCTTGAATGGGCATCTTTAGCTCATGCTCTGGGCACAACTCAGGCTTCTATGTGACCTACATACTGATTATGGCCAATCGTGTAAACTTTGACTTACTCACTAGATTATTAGAGTCAGTGAAGTTTCTGGCCCATACCCAAATCTCCAGAGTCTATACAGACTTTATTTTGGTTAATATCCTGCGCTTTTGATTATTTATCAGGAACTCTGTCTGCATGTTGATTCCTGACTGATGCTCATGCAGCCAGTCCCTGCTGAAAATGAAAGTGAAGTCTGTGAAGCACATCCCCCACTCCTAATTGCCTTCCAGTGACTATACCAAGAGAACTCACTTTAATTTTCTAATTGCATGTATCACCCTATCAGATAAACAGTGACAATAGTCAACGCACTAACTGTGGCATCCTTTTTGGGATTCACATACCACCAATTAGTATAGTATTATGCTTCCTCACACTTTATCTTAAGCCCCATATCCATGTTTTTGCTAGGCACATACTCTGTAATCTTGACTGCCTTCTGAAGTCTGAAATCTCCTACACCTCAGGACTTCCTGAATACGATCTCTTGTCTTATAGCTTGACCAAACTGTTGCCCTGCCACTCAATATAGCACCTAAGTATCCAGTAAATGGCCAGGTCCGTATTACTATTGTGTTACACCATTTAGTGTTTATCAATTTGCATTTGGGGATTTTTTATGTGGGCACAGTAGGGAAAATCATCTCCTATTCTTGCAATGAAACAGTGGTAGAAACCCCAAATCAAGGTTTGCTACATGATCAGGGCCCTTGGGAACAGCCTTAAGAGTGCCCCTGTTATTGAAAGGTTCTTGAGTGATTCCAATATTATATCTTTTAACATTTCCCAATGAATAATGCATGTCTCTCTTAATCCTCAAGCTTTGTTAGGCAATCAGAAGTGTAAGAATTACTATATGAGGCATTAAGAGACCTAGGCTCTAGTCTTTTCTCTGTCACAGATTTACAGAAGTACTTGTCCCCATCACTACAACTCTCTGAGCCAACTGTAAAATGAAGGCTGTCAATTTATGTTACTTCCTGAAGCATAAAAGGATCTAACACTCCTTTTTTGCCATTCCTTCTGTGAATTATAGGATTTGAATCTTTTTCTGATCATTTTCCATTCTCTGGCTTGGGGTCTGGAGACTGATTCTTGACACCTATGGCACACAGGAACATTTTTGGGATGCCACTTTAAGGGGTAAGGGAAACAGAACTATCTGTGGTATCTCCTCACAGGAATAGGTAGTGGTCAGAAGAAGGAGTCAAATTCCCTTTCTGGTTCAGTGCATCTGATTGATGCCAAAAGTGTCTATGACAGTAAGACAAAAAGCATTTCAGTTACTTAGTACAAAGGGTGATAATTGAGTTCATTCATTCCTAATGGTCTCTAAGTGGAAATTCATTGAGGTTTTTGGAGGGGTCAATGTCCTACATTGTGTTTATTCACTTTTAAAATAATCAGAGCCATATTACACTGGCCCCAACAGAATAAATACACTACATTATTCCTGTCTCACAGAAATATTACTACAAATATGTAGCAAAATAGAGCAGTGCGTGTGTTCAAGAGTGCAGAGAACATATCCTGTAATTTAAAAAAAAATATCCCCTTCTGACGCAAATGTCTTGGAGGATGGCTTTTATATAATCTAAATAATATTTGCTAGTGTGGCTGGTGGAATCTTTCCCTGGGCTTCAAAACTTGAATCCTATCTATAAGATTGATGCCTTTGGCACCATACTTGAGATTTACAGTAGCTTCAGAAAGGAAATACTCCTTGCTGAATGACCCAAAACTTTTTAACAAATAGTAGCTCTGCTAATTGAATAAAATTATAACATTTTTTCCCCTGGAAAGATTAGTTAGAGCAGTAAGAAATGAAGTTCTTGCACAATACTGTTGACAGCAGAGAACCAGGAAAGTCATTTGTGATTTAATGCTTGATCATGGTGTACCATGGAAATCCATATTTTCCTTTCTTATAATCTCTGAATGCAGTTGTTAGAAGTTACATGCCATTGATAGCCTCATCTTTGGTTTAAAGTTAGAAGGCACCTTCCTTAATATTTTCTCTTTGAGCACAAAAGAGAAACAACATGCAAGTCAGGAAACAATTTCACTTATATTTTTAAAAAGTAAACTAAGTCTATTATAAGTTTCTAAAATGTGAATTTAATCCAATATCAGTTTACATGTTGTTGTTTTTAGTGTACTGATTATTCTGATATAGCTTATCTATGAGAAATACAACAACTGTGCCTGCTGTTTTTCTTATTTTCCCTCTCTCTAATTATAAATACTTTTTTCTTCTGAATTGTTTTCTTTGAAGGCAGAATCTGCACACCTAACATTGATTACAATTCACTTTACCATAAAAATATGTAACTTATACAAGCTGACAGGAATATGCATTCATTTTGGTAAAGGTCCTGAGGCATTACAGATCTTTTATTTTTAATCAGAATTTATTTTGAAAATAACAAAACATAAATTTAACCATTTTAATCACCCAGCAAATAAAAATATTATTTTTAAAGTATTATATAAAAGAGTAGATTAAAAACATCCTGCATATTTATGCAAGTAACTCTATTTAATAGAGTTGGTTAAATTACAAATGTTCACAGGGCTATTTTATATAATATAAATTGAGCAAAACATTATAAAAGACCTCTCCATATCAAAGTTACATTTCTCTAATTTACAGTTACTTCCCTCACCCATCTCAGGCAGTCAACAATATAATTATTTTTGTTTGTACAAATACCAAGGAAATTATATAGGGGGATGGTTCAGTTTTATTATATTCACATCACCCTTAGATATAACAGAACCTGGTATGAAGAGAACAGTTCTGTATATCAAGTGTGAAAAGGCACAGATAAGTGCTAATTATGCATTAAAAAAAATGGAACCTACCATTTCAGTTTCTTTCTGTTTTCTTCATATGTCTCTAAAGAATTCATGCGACAGCCACTGCAACAAGGATGCTTCTGATCTGTGTATCAATTCCGGCTCCCTGTTCTAAGAACAACAAATCCAATCCTGCTTCACTACTAGAAAAAAAAAAGAGAGAAAACAAAGAACAAAAAAGGAAAGGAAAGAGAAAGAAAGAGAGAGAGAGAGAGAGAGAGAGAGAGAGAGAAAGAAAGAGTGAAATAACAAAAACAAAATGAAACAACAACAATGAAAGAAAGCCAAAAGAAAAATTAAGACAGCAAAAGGGGAAAAAATTAAATTCTCAGCATTACCTAACCATTATGATGTTGAAAAGCATGCTAACGAAATGTCAGAGTGAAATATGCAAACCACCCTGTGCACACTGAACATTTCCGTTTTCCAGGGGGCAGCACCTCTCTCTCTCTCTCATTAATGATGCAAGGTGCAGGGCTATACTATGGGCTGTACATTTAGTTTGAAAAGCTTCATACTTAGCAAAGAACCTCTCACCTCTCATTTCTATTTATAGGGCTAAGTGCATTGTCTACCAATCCTGTGACTTTACCAACCACTGAGTGCAATTTCCTTGGTATTTGTACAAACAATAATACACAACCTATTTATTTATGGAACCCTCTGTTTAAGGTAGGTGCCCTCTGCCCCCTGCCATAGTTAGTGGACCATTGCAATCTAAACTGTGATCCTTTCTCACAGCTCCTCAGTTGGTGTGTTTAAGTACCAAAGTGGACATTGCTTATTTAAGGATATCCCTTAGGGAGCTCCCAATAAAGAAGTCAAGATGTGGTAGACCTCTACCTATAGTATTCTTGTATGTACAAACCTCCGAACTCCTGACATTAAAATAAATACCCTACTTTTAAAGAGGAATTTGGAGATTCTAAACTCGCCTCCCACTTCCTGTTCACACACTCTGCATTCCCCTCAGAGACCCTGTGAAAGGGAAGTGCAGGTAAGCTCCCATTTCCTCTCAGTGGTCATGGAGGATTGAGTGAAAAGAATCTGGTTTCCTGTAGACTAGACCCATAGACACAGCCACTTGAAGATGGTGTTTCAAGGAGCCTCAGGGTCTCAGAACCAAGTGCCACTCTGTATTAGGCATCTAACACCCTACCACCACTACCACCAGCAGCACCGCTAGAAGATGAACAGAAGGAAGCTGAAGCAATCCTCAAGACCTGAGCAGTATTTCAGGATCAGAGCAAGATAATTGTTCAAATAGACCATGGGAGAAAGAAGTATGTTAGTGCAGGTCCAGCCTCTTGCCAGGGCATACCTGTGGGGTATATTATAGAGAGAACCTGTAAGTCTTTCTGCCTCAAAATACTTCCTTGACTAACACATGAAACATCAGTCATTTGCAGGTAAGTGTTCCCTTCTTCCTGAAGTCTTGATTTTCAAATCCTGATGCTCTTAGAAATATACTTATTTGAAAACTTGGTGTGGATTAATTTATTAGAATTGGGAAGATGGGTGTAGATGGTGGGAGCAGGATATAAAGAAAAGCTAAAAAGATCCCAGGATAGGAAAACTGAACTGCCAAAGCAATCTTTAGTATTTTTGTACTAGGCTAGTTATGATGAGAACAGTCCTAAGCAAGTGGGGTAAAATATAAGGGGGGGGGATGTAAATTAATCATAATTTACATTAGGTCAGATATGTTTACAATAAAATAAAATATATTGTCCTTGCTTTGTCTTTTTATTCTTTACTCTCAGTTCTGGCATAATATGCAGGTGATGCTGTGTTTATTAAAGAATTTTTCTACTTGATTTTGGTGTCTAGAGTTTATTGGGATGTTCTCTCCCCTCACACAGCCTTAGCTCCATTCAGCAAATATTTATTGAAAAACTGCTAAAACCACACCCGAGGGGAAGGGGAGAATGTGGGAAAAACTGTGAGAGTAGGCTGCTGGTAAAAAGAAAGGGTGTCATCTCTCAGGAGCTTTTTAGAATCTAGATAAGACATTATGCAATTGTCTCAAATATAAGGCAATGTCTATGTAATAAAGGCCTAATAATGTCATGTCTAGTGCTTCAACATTTCACAGAGGAAGTCAGAGTTCCTGGAGCACTGAGATATGGAGTGAAATTTCAGGATCAAAGTCAGGCAAGTCTTCCAGGAGAAGGAGAGTTTGTGCTGGACCTATTAAGAATAGCAGGGTTGGTTTGGCTTATATGCATGCATACAAGTCCTTTGGTTGATCTCTTCCCTTTGCCCCCAATGGACATGGACAACAGGGGGATGAGAGCATGAGTATCGGGGGAGGATAGGAGTTTAATGGGTGGGGATGAGGACACATTTGTAATACCTTAACTAATAAAAAATTAAAAAAAAAAAGAATAGCAGGGTTTTACCAGGCCTGCATGGCTCAGTGGTTGAGTGTCAACCTATGAACCAGGAGGTTACAGTTCAATTCCCGGTCAGAGCATATGCTCAGGTTGAGAGCTGGATCCCCAGTGTGGGGCGTGCAGGAGGCAGCCAATCAATGATTCTCTCTCATCATTGATGTTCTATCTCTCTACCAGTTTCCCTTCCTCTCTGAAATCAATAAAAATATATATTTTAAAAAAGAATAGCAGGATTATTGTCTATGAGTCTGTCTCTTTTCTTTTTTAGTTTATTTTGTTCATGATACTCCACATAGGAGTGCAATCATATGGTTTTTGTCTTTGTCTCTGGCAGGATTATTTCACTTAGCATAATATTTTCTAGGTCCATCCATGCTGTTGCACAAAGAAAAATTTCCTTATTTTTTTTTACAGCTAAGTAGTATTCCATTATGTAAATGTACTACAGCTTTTTATCTTGGTTATCTACACTAATAAAAGAGAAACATGGTAATTGGCTTATGACCGCTACCCTTTTCATTGGCTAATCAGCGAGATATGCAAATTAACTGTCAGCCAAAATGGCAGCCGGCAGCCAGGCAGCTTGAAACTAACATGAGGCTTGCTTGTTTCAGTGACGGAGGACTCCAACGTTCCCCGCCTGCCGCTGCAGGCCTCTGAGCCGGCAGTTTCAGAAACTCTGTAACAAATACCACCAGACTTCAGCCAGCAGATTCGCAACAATGTAAGCAAAGGCCAGAAACCTACTTTCAGCAGGGGTTGCCTAAGAGCTGGAGCCAAGCCTCAAAGCTAAAGCTGGCCCAGAATAGAAAAAAAGGAGCGATTGGGAGCTTCAGTCATCCCCAGCCTGAAAGCAGCCCTCAGCCCCTCACCCAGACTGGCCAGGCACCCCAGTGGGGACCCCCACCCTGATCCAGGACACCCTTCAGGGTAAACCAGCTGGCCCTACCCATGTACCAGGCCTCTACCCTATATAGTAAAAGGGTAATATGCCTCCCAGCACTGGGATCAGCGGAGCCATGAGGCCTCCTGGCACTGGGATCAGCATGACAGGGGGCAGCGCCCAAACCCTCTGATCGCCCTGCGGCTCTGTGTGTGACAGGGGGCGGGGCCACAACCTCCCTATCAGCCCTGCTCTTTTCGTGACAGGGGAAGGCGCCCCAACTCCCCAATCAGCCCTGCTCTGAGCCTGACCAGGGACTGCACCTAGGGATTGGGCCTGCCCTCTGCCACCCGGTAGCAGGCCTAAGCCAGCAGGTCGTTATCTCCCGAGGGGTCCCAGACTGCGAGAGGGCACAGGCCAGGCTGAGGGACGCCCCCCCCCAAGTGCACAAATTTTTGTGCACCGGGCCTCTAGTTATAAATAATGCTGCAATGAAATTTGTATAATTTTATTAACCAGTGACACCTCAATAAATTCAATAAAAAGGAAAAAAATAATAACAATTTCAATAAGTAAAGAACAGAAAGATATTCAGTTTTCTAAAAACCCATAAATATCGCTGCTTTGTATAAGCACACCTTTCATAATTTTCATTTACTTCCTGTCTGATTCAACCAAATAGCTTTAGGAGACAATAATCACACATTTTGAAACAAAATACCCGGTGGTGAAATTTCCTGAGCTAGACTGCACGTATTTTTCCTTTTTAGGACAAAGAACTTTAGCCTGATTAAAATGAAAGGAATACCCCTATAGCAACATTGTTAAATTCCACTACAAATTGGATAAATAATAATAGTATATTAGAGCTGAAGGGGATAAGAGTGATGATTTAGTCTAAGCTTTCATTTTAAAGATAAAGAAGGTAAAAAAAGAAGTAATAAGGTTCATGTATCACAGTAAATTAATGATAAAGTGGGGGCCTAAACTCAAGTTTCTTTACTTTTAAGACAATATTATCACCAAAGTTATTTCCATCTAGCCAGTCTCATGACACCTATGAAAGGTGTGATTTATTTGTAGTTATATCATTTGTGGAAAGACATTGTCTTGCTAGTTACACAGGAAAGGTCAAATACAAATAGACTGAAAAGCTAAGTTCTATGGTTCTGTCTTTACACATAAAAGACATTTTGTCTTACTTAGATTTATTTGAAATTACAAAGGTCAAGCCCACTTAAAGATACAGATCAAGATGATTCCTTTATCTTTCTCAGCAGTGTAATTTTGAAATGTAAAGAAATATTAAAATAGATATAAAGGAAAGTTTTGAGCTTTTATTATTGATTTGAGGAATTTTCTTTTTAATAAATGTTTCATCATCACTTAATATTTACCTTATAATTCCAAAATTACTTTTTCAGCTAGCTTCTTTGTTATGTTGTACATCAAATATTACATGGTGCAATACAGATTATCATTAATATAATTTTTGTAAATATATTCACATCAGACCTGCAATTTACCACCACAGAATTCATGAGTTACTACCTTCAAAGAAACAGTTTATTCACCCAAATAAGATACATAAAAAAAACTATAAAATATGAAAGGACAGTTCAAAGCAATGCTGAAAAAAACTATAATATTTCTGTTGAGCAAATATTCAATTGTGTCTTTCTAAGAACTGCAAACTGCTTTATGCCTTGGTATGTGATTGTGCAGAATTAATACTTCATCATCAATAGAAAATCAGCATGCTGCATTTAACAGATTAAAACATTTTTTTAAAAAAATTGATTACCTAAATTATTTTCTTTGCAGAGTAACTAGTTAAAGCACTAATTATACTCATTCTTTGTTTAAATAAATTACTTTTTTATGGAAGGAGAGGGTATTTTATAGTCTGTGAGTTGGCAATATGCTAGGTATTATACTATCAGTTTTACAGTCTTTATCTTACTTATTCATCTGAGCAATCCTGTGTTTTAAGTACTATTTGTTCCTGTTTTATAGTTGAAAAAAGACAGCAATGTTAAATAACTTTCCCCAAGTTATACAGCTTTGACACTCAGGAAATGCTGAGAATTGATTTGGAGTTTTGAAATTAAGATTTCAAGACAGAGAATATCATTCTCAGACCAAAGTGGTGCCTATTGGTAAATGATAATATTGAAACCAAATTATATTAATCTTTAAAAATAGACAATAAAATAAGAATTTGTAAATATAGATTCAAGATATTCACCAGGCCAAGAGAAAAATTCCCACAGTCTTGGGATTATGGATGTATGACATAAGAGGGATTCTCTATTTAGGGGACTCCCACATAGTCCTAAGTAGACTATAAAATATCTCCCAGTACCACAATTTCAAGCAGTTCCAATATAGATAACCAACTCCACTCCTTTCTTTGACAAAGTTTTGTTATATCTGATATCATTATGTTTTTCATTCTTTGGGGGTAAGCCTCAGACTTGATCATGGAAGAAGGTAGAATGAAAAAATCCCCTTTACAGAAATTTACTGAATCCAGAATGAAAGTAGAAGGAAATTGGTGGAAAGTTGTTTTTCTATTCCAGACAAATAGCCTGGGGACCAAATACAAAAAGCCAGTTTACTCAAGTCGACACCCATTTGCAAAACCAATGTAGTGAAATTTAATTTGTTCATTGAGTTTATTCTTTATCTAGAAAATAAAGGAAATATGAAATGGTCCAGAACACAGTGTCCAAAATAAAAAATAATTGTGTTATTATGTATTGGAACAAGTTTGGGTCCCAAAAGGAGCCTGATTTGCTATTTTTGAAATGACCAAAGGCTCAACTGAGCAGAAGTCAGTCCTGCAGTCAGTTCTGGGTTGCTGTGGAGACCCAGCACTGACAGCCAAGGGGGCTGTGGATCAGGCCTGGAGAGAGAAGCAGGGTCTGATCTGTAGCCTCCGTGGCAGCTGTCCATCAGCCCTTGCCTCTCTCTTTCTCTCCAGGCCTGGCCAGCAGCTGTGCTTCTTTCTCTCTGGGGCCTCTCTGATCAGGCCCGGAGATAGGCCTGGAGATGCTGACTGGCATAGAAACTGACCAATCAGAACCAAATCTGGGTAAAGTGCGAGGAGCCAATGGCTGCCTAGGAGGCAGAGCTTTTGATGCTGACTAACATATAAACTGACCAATCAGAACATAATCTAGGTGAACTGCAAAGGCAGAACATAAGGTGGGGGCGTAGTTGTGTTAGATAGGACCAAGCCTTCTTTCAGAAAAGAAACTGTCACTGGGAGATCAGAAGCTTTCAGCCACCCAGAACCTCTGTTTCTACATCTGTAAAATGGGGATGTGCCCACCACCCCAGTGAGACACACGCCCAGGGAATACCTGCTACTACCCCTTACATGTGTTAGGCGCTCTGTAAATCTCAGTTACCTCCTCCTTCCCCAGACAAAATACCTCCTGTTTCCAACACCGGAGGTGATTGAGGGCAACCAGGCCAGCAGGGGAGGGCAGTTGTGGCAAGTTCAGGCTGGCATTGGAAGGCAGTTGGGGGTGAGATCAGGCCGGCAGGGGTGGGCAGTTAGTGGCAATCAGGCAGGCAGGCAGGCATAGAGGTTAGGGGTGATCTGGCAGGCAGGCAGGTGAGTGGTTAGGAGCCAGCAGTCCCAGATTGAAAGAAGGATCGGGCCTAAACCGGCAGTTGGACATCCAGGGGTCCCTGATTAGAGAGGGTGAAGGCTGGGCTGAGGGAACCCTCCCCATGCATGCATTTTGTGCACTGGGCCACTAGTATTATATAAAAGTCACACTGTAAGTGTAAATGTGCATTGAATTTCCCAATAAAAATTAGGACTCAAGGGAATAGAGAAAAGGGGTGCTACTTGGATATATATGCTGAGATCAGAATCCAAGGCTGGAGTGGTTTTATTCTTTCTGATTTTAAGTTATAATTAGCAATAAAAATTTAGTGGAGTTATATACTTTATTAGACTCTTGATGAAAAATGATTCAGGTGGATCCCATAAAAATCACTTTATAGAGCTGTATTCAAATATACACATGTGGGAAAAGCCCTACAGAGGAAGAAATATCCTTTTCCATACACAAATAGAGGGTCACTTATCCCATGCAATATAATACTCAATGCAAGTATTATACCCCACAAATGCCCACTCATATACCTGACATTAGCTCTGAAAAGTTAGTATTTCAGGTGTTTCTTTTTGGTTCTTCCTCTTCTGTGTCTTTTGTTTTGTTTGTTTTGCAAAAGCAAACTCTATTGAGAAGGGTAACATATATAGCTTCACATTCCTTACTTAAAGATTATCAGGTAATTCTCCTCTCAGTAGAGACCCTGGAATTTTCCAGACATCAGTAAAAGAATGATTAAGAGAGATGGGAAGAGTGTGGAGAATTATCTACCACACAACTTTGCCTTTGGTCAAATGTGCTGAAAACAAGAGACTCACAAAGTTTTTAAGTAAAAGGATTCTTAGACATCTTCCTATGTATCAGTTTTTACTGGTAAGCTATGCATGGACTTCAGAAGGTCCTGGAATCTCTGAAACATTTATGGTATTTTCTGTGTGCACTTTTGGGGGGAGTAAGTCTACATTTTAATTTGATTACCAAAAGGGACTGGTAGCAAAACCAAAAACAAAACAAAACAAAAAACCGTTAAGAATCACTGGACTGGCCGAAACCGGTTTGTCTCAGTGGATAGAGCGTCGGCCTGCGGACTGAAAGGTCCTGGGTTCGATTCCGGTCAAGGGCATGTACCTGGGTTGCGGGCACATCCCCAGTAGGAGATGTGCAGGAGGCAGCTGATCGATGTTTCTGGCTCTCTATCTCTCTCCCTTCCTCTCTGTAAAAGTTCAATAAAATATATTTTTAAAAAAAAAAGAATCACTGGACTGATGAGCATTGCTACTTCAGACTGTCTGCTAGTGGGAAGTGCAATCTAGCAGGAAGGGTACAGCAACTGAGGGTTTTCAGATAGTGATTACCCAAATTTCTACAAACCACTGATCTGTCCAACTTTCTCATTTTATAGGTGAGCAAATTGAAGCCCAGAGAGTGACAAATCTTGTATAATATAGTATAATCTAGATAAACTCAGCAGAAATTATTTTTAATCTAAGGAGAGATTAGCTCTCTTATTCTATCTCTATTTTCCTTGATGATTCACCGTGGGTGGAAAAGAGAGTGCTCAGAGTTTTGGATGCAGCCAAAATACCATTACTGGTATTTGCAATAATGGCAGAAGAGGAGATATGGTAAAAAGAGTACACAAATGTTGAATAAATGGCTTTTGCCATGATATTTAATGAAATTTTAAAGCACAGTTTCTTCAGCTTAGAGAATATCTGAAAATGTATGAATTTTTTGAGTGTGTGGAGGGAGAGAGAGAGAGAGAGAGCGAGAGAGAGAGAGAGAGAGAGAGAGAGAGAGAGATTCTGTATATGCATTTTACCTGGAAGAGGTTCTATTGTCAGGTGGCTGCTAAGTGGTCTCAGCCTCCATCCAAGTAGCTTAGTGTTGTTCTTGGATATGCTGCTGTACCCAGACTCCCGCGTGGAACCTGAGTTTGGAGTCTGCGAAGTCATCAGGCATGCAGCTAATAAGGCCATATAGCTACAGAGAGACAATACTCGAACAAATGAGCCAGTGCAGGTCAGAGAGAGAAAGTAAGAGAGAGAGAGAGAGAATCTTTGCTACCTGAGGTTTTAACAGGGAACGTTCCTCAAAATAACCAATTAATTCCCCAAGATTTTGTGGGCTTCTTAATCCATCTAGCAAAGAACACTTGAGTTGTTTCCATGTCTTGACCACCATGAAAGATGCTGCAATGAATATAGATGTGCATATATCTATATGAAAAACTGTTTTCAAATGTTTTGGGTAGATGCCCAGAAGAGGGGTTTCTGGGTCATATGGTAACTCTATCCTTAATATTTTAAGAAAACTCCATATTGGTTCCCATAGTGACTGTGCCAGTTTACACTCTTACCAACAGTGAAAGAGGGTTCCTTTTTCTCCACAACCTATCCAACACTTGCTATTACCTGTCTTGTTGATAATAGACATTCCAACAGATGTGAGGTGATATCTTATTGTATTTTATTTTACACTCATTTTATTTATATTTTTGACATTTTTCATAGCAATATTTTTTCTTTTCTTTTTTTACAAAATAATTAGCCATTTATAGTCAATAAAAATTAATATTACAAGAAAAATGATTTTAAATATAATATTACATGCAATAAACATTAATATGTCAATTAAAATGTCTAAATATAATAATATTACCCAAAGTGTACTAATATAGTATAAAATTACAAAACTTGTATAAAGTACTAAAAATCTTTAAATAACAGGATTACTTCTATTATATTCTAAAATATTTTTTCTCTGGTTCTATTTTTATTCATCAGTTTATGTTGTTCATTATATTCCACAAAGGAGTGAGGTCACTTCCTCCAACTGGCTTATTTCACTTATCATAATGTTCTCCATGTCCATCCATGCTGTTCCAAATGGTAAGAGTTCTTTCTTTTTTATAGCAGCATAGTATTCCACTGTGTAGATGTAACACTTTTTTAATCCACTTATCTGCTGATGGGCACTTAGACTGTTTCCAAATCTTACCTATTGCAAATTGTGTTGCTATGAACATAGGGGTGTATATATCCTTTCTGATGGGTGTTTCTGTTTTCTTGGGATATATTCCTAGAAGTGGGATGACTGGGTCAAATGGGAGTTCCATTTTAAATTTTTTGAAGAAAATCCATACTGTTGGGAGAGAGAACATGGCGGAGGTATAGACAGATGTGTCCTGAGCCTTGTCCCAGAGCAGATAGGGTGAGCAGCTGAAATGAGTAACATCCAGCCCGAATTGGTGAAAGAGACTCAGCTGGGAGACGGTTTGCAGCCGGGAAGCCCAGAGGATCCTTGAAGAAAGGTAAAATCAAGATTCTGGGCAGGAGAATCTGCCAGACCTCTGAGCCTAGAGGGTCAGAGAGAATCTGCACAGCATCAAGCCGTATCCCTGGGGACAGGCACAGTGTCTGACTGTAGAAAGAAGGTCCTAAGAACTGCTGGATGGCAGGGGATTCTAGATCTGGGTCCACAGTCAGGAAAAGCTGAACCCAGAGAGGGAAATCTGGAGGGTTGACCAGACTGTGCAGGACAGGCAGGAGAGGAACACAGAGAGGCACAGCATTTCCCCTCTCTGTGGCCTGTACCTTTCTTCACTGAGCCTAGTTCATAGGACCTTTTGGAAACAGACACTTACCCATGGCTGGAGTGTGGGAAAGGTGAGTACTTGTGAAATCTGGGGAGAGAGGGGGGGGTCCAGGAGAAGAGGCAGCAAGTCTGGTGCTCAGTCATGCCCGAGTCTGGAACCTGGGCAGCCATTTTCCCCTGAAGAGATAGCCCCTCCCTCCAGTATCCAGTCAACTAATACAGCCACACCCAGATTTCACCCTGAATGGTACAAAAAATTTAAAAAAAAATTAAATAGTCCCTGAGAGTCCAAAGGGACTGGCCTAAAGAGAGACTTTCAGTCCCAGCAACAGGAATGTGAGAAACAGTACAGTTCAGAAGACTGGGATCTTCGGCCAGTCAAAGGAACAACACTTCACTTTTTCATTTTCATTTTTATTTTTTTATTATTATTTTGTTATCACTTTTATTTTCTTCTTTTTTCTTTGTTTTTCTGTTTTAGTTTGTTGCTTTATTTTCTATTTCT
>NW_006300015.1:102310-105436 GCF_000327345.1 Myotis davidii
TGGGTCAATAACACCCTAGACGAGTGATGGTGAACCCATGACACATGTGTCAGAGGTGACACACAAACTCATTTTTTGGTTGATTTTTCTGTGTTAAATGGCATTTAAATATATAAAATAAATATCAAAAATATAAATCTTTGTTTTACTATGGTTTCAAATATAAAAAAATTTCTATATGTGACACGGTACCAGAATTAAGTTAACGTTTTTCAAAATGCTGACACGCCAAGCACATGACTGACTTGGACCCAACTACAGAGGCAGAAAGAAGGCAGCAATGAGGGACAGAGAGTGAGTGAATGAGGGAGCAAAAGAGGAATGTGTGGTCATGTGGTGTGTGTGTGTGTTCGTATGTGAGTGAAGCACAGTTAAATCCCACAGGACCTTTGGGGCAGGCTAGCCAGGCTCGACTAATTAGGCAGCCTCTGCTACCATTGTAAACAGGACCAGGAGGCCGGCTCGTTCTCAGAGGTCTAGACTTTTGAAGGGAAAAGCTGATGTAACTGAGAGCCCAGCCTCACGTCCACCAAGGGTGCCCTCAGGTAATACCTGGGACTCTACAGCCACTCTGCCAGGGACCTGATACCACAGCTGTGGTCTGATGGTCAATGAGTCTCCAGCCATTCTGGGCACAGGCTCCTTTGAGTTCTGAAGCATGCTCCTCTCTGACCGGCCTAATGCTTAAGCCCAGAGCCTGCAACCACAAGAGCAGCAGACACATTAGCAGCACACTCTTGTCCAAGGAGCAGCACCCCAAGAGCAGCCTTCCCCAGGCCTAAGAGCAGAAGCCTCATGTGGCTTGCCCCTGTCCAAGGAGCAGCAGCTGTGAGAATGGCCCACTCCCCCATCAGAGGAGCAGCAACCAGACGTGCAGCTCACTCCCACCCAAGGAGAAGCAGCTTCCTGAGCAGCCTGCACCCATACAAGGAGAAGTAGCCCTATAAGCAAACTGCCCCTGTCCAGTAGCAGCAGCCATCTGAGCAGTCCGCCCCATCTGAGGAGCAGCAGCCTCGTGATCAGCCCACCCCAGTCCCAGGAATAACAGCTGTGCAAGAAACCTCCCCAAGCAGCCAGAGGAGACACCACTGCTGCAATCAGCACCAATCAGCACCAATCAGAGGAGCCACTGCCAACTGAGGAGAAGCTGCTTCCACAACCGCCCAAGGAGGAACTGCAGCCTGAGGAGCCACTGCCACCCAAGGAGTAGACCCTGCACAACTCGACATCTAGATCAGTCAGTGAGACCAAAAATGGGTAGAAAAAGAAACCTTCAAAGGAGAGGAAAGGAGGAATCGCCAGAAAAGCAGACAAGTGAAACAGAGGCCTGCAATATGTCAGAAGAAGAATTCAGCATAAGGGTCATACAGTTCATAAACTGGATGGAGGAAAAAAATCAACAACTTATG
Organism: Myotis davidii; assembly: GCF_000327345.1. NCBI lineage: Eukaryota > Metazoa > Chordata > Mammalia > Chiroptera > Vespertilionidae > Myotis > Myotis davidii. The sequence continues at coordinate 103,720 of NW_006300015.1, forward strand.
TAAGAATAAAGAAGAAATGAAGAGTGATATAGCTGCATTAAAAAACACCATGGAAAGTTTTAACAGTAGACTAGGAGAAACAAAGGACCGAATTAGGAAATTAGAAGACAGGGAAGCAAAACACACCCAAACTGAACTGCAATTGGAGTAAAAAAATTAAAAGACAGGAGGAGAGCCTAAGGGAGCTATGGGACAACATTAAACAAAGCAACATACGAATAATAGAGGTGCCAGAACAATAGGAAGACAAGCAAGGGTTAGTAAACCTATTTGAAAAATTATGACAGAAAATTCCCTGAGGTGGAAAAGAAAAAAGTCACACAAGCACAGAAAGTCCCAAACAAGATGAACCCAAAAAGACCCACATCAAGACACATCATAATTACAATAGAAAATGTTCAGATCAATGAGAGAATCTTAAAGGCTGAAAAACTAGATAAACACAACACAATGAAAGAGAATTACAGGCCAATGTCCCTCAGGAACAGAGATGCCAAAATCCTCAAAAAATGATAGCAAATTGGATCCAAAAGTACATCAGAAAGATCATACACCATAACCAAGCTCAGGTCCAGTTGGTTTCACAGGGGAGTTTAACCAAATATTCAAGGAAGAACTAAAACCTACCCTCCTCAGACTATTCCAAAAAATTCAAGAGAAGGAACACTTCGAAGCTCATTCTATGAAGCCAGCATCACCCTAATACCAAAACCACATAAAGACAACACAATGAAAGATAATTACAGGCCAATATCCCTCATGAACATAGATGCCAAAATCCTCAACAAAATTCTAGCATATCGGATCCAGCACTACATCAGAAAGATCATACACCATGACCAAGTAGGATTTATTCCAGGGATGCAAGGATGGTACAATATACAGAAATCAATAAACGTGATACATCACAAACAAATTGAGACATAGAAATCACATAATCATATCAATTGACTCAGAAAAGCATTTGACAATTCCAACACCCTTTCTTCATAAAAACTCTTAGCTAGGTGGAAATAGAAGGATCATACCTCAACATAATAAAAGCCATATATTACAAACCCACAGCCAACATCATACTCAATGGGCAAAAACTAAAAACATTTCCCCTAATAACAGGAACAAGACAGGGATGCCCACTCTCATCACTCCTGTTCAGCATAGTATTGGAAGTACTAGCCATTGTGATCAGACAAGAAGAAGAAATAAAAGGCATCCAAATTGGAAAAGAAGAAGTAAATCTGTCCTTATTCACAGATGACATGATATTGCACTTAGAAAACCCTGAAGGCTCCATCATAAAACTACTAATTAATAAATGAATTCAGCAATGTAGCAGGATACAAAATTAACATCCAGAAATCTATGGCATTTCTTTACACCAATAATGAACTCCCAGAAAGAGAAACCAAAAATACAATCTAATTTAACACCACAACAGAAAAATTAAGGTACCTAGGAATAAATTTAACCAAGGAAGTACAGGATCTGTACTCAGAAAATTACAGAACACTAAAAAAAGAGATGGAGGAAGACAGAAACAAATGGGAGAATATTGTGTGTTCATGGGTTGGTAGAATCAACATCATTAAAATGTCCATACTACCCAAAGCAATCTATAGATTCAATACAATCCCCATTAAACTACCAACAGCATATTTCACAGATCTAGAACGAATGTTCCAAAAATCCATCTGGAATAAAAAAAGAACTCCTATAA
>NW_006300015.1:106494-108279 GCF_000327345.1 Myotis davidii
ATCCATACTGTTCTCCACAGTGGCTGCAACGCTCTGCATTCCCACCAGCAGTGCAGGAGGGTTCCTTTTTTTCTGCAACCTTGCTAGCACTTGACCTATGTTGATTTGTTGATGACAGCCATTCTGACAGGTAAGAGATGGTACCTCATTATCATTTTGATTTGCATCTCTAGGATGATTAGTTACTTTTAGCATGATTTCATATGTCTCTTGGCTTTCTGTATGTCCTCTTTCGAAAAGTGTCTATTTAGATCCTTCGCCCATTTTTTTTATTGGATTGTTTATCTTTCTTTTGTTAAGGTGTATGCTTTCCCTGTAAATGTTGGAGATTAAACCCTTATCATAGATAATATTGTAAAATACATTCCCCCAGGCATTGGACTTTCTTGTTGTTTTATTGATGGTTTCTTTTGCAGTGCAAAAGCTCTTTATTTTTATGTAGTCCCATTTGTTTATTTTCTCCTTAGTTTCAATTGACTGGGAATGGAACTGTTACCTCCTGTTTCATAGGATGACACTGAACCACTGAGCCATGCTGGCTGGGCTATTTATTATTGTTTCTAATAATTTTTTTGTGGAGTCTTTAGGGTTTTACTCATAAAGAACCATGTCATCTACTAAAAGTATCATTTTTACTTCTTTGTTCCCAATTTGAATGACCTTTATTTATTTATTTATTTATTTATTTATTTACTTACTTATTTATTATCTTTCCCAATTGCTCAGTCTAGGACTTCCAGTACTATGTTGAAAAAGTGTGGTGAAAGTTGATATTCTTTTCTTTCTTCTGATCTTAGAGAAAAAGCTTTTAGTTTTTCACCACTGAGTATATTAGTTGAGTGTTTGTCATATATAGCCTTCATTATGTTGATATTCTTTCCTCATATAGCCATTTTTTAAAGTATTTTAATCATAAGTGGATGTTGTATTTTGTCATATTTTTTTCTGCATCTATTTATGAAATCATATGATTTTACTCTTTGTTAATGTAGTGCATTACATTGATCAATTTGCATATATTGAACCATCTTTATGACACTAGAATAAAAGCAATTTGATCATTTTGTCCTATTTTTATTTTTTTATTTTAAATCATTTTAAATTTTTTAATTACAATTGATATACACTATTATATTCATTCTTGGTGTGCACCCCAGTAATTACCCATTATATTACTTACTAAGTGATCTTTCCAATGAAACTTGTACCCATCTAACACAATACACAGTTAGTAGAATATTATCAACTGTATTACTTATGTTATACTTTACATACCCATGGCTATTCTGTAACTACCAATTTGTATTTCTCATTTCCTTCTTCTTTTTCACCCATACCTCCAATCCTCTTTCCATCTGGCAACTGTCAACATGTTCTCTGAGTCTATAAGTCTGTTTCTGTTCTGCTTTTAAGATTCAGTTGTTTATAGATATGTTTTTTTTAGATTCAACTGTTTATAGATATGTATTTTTTGCCATTTTATTGTTCATAACATTGATCTTTTTTACATTGTTGTTATTCTTAAAGAAGACCCTTTAGCATTTCATGTAATATTGGTTTGGTGGTGATAAATTCCTTTATCTCTTTTTTTTATTGCTTAAAGTATTACAAAGGGTATTACATATGTGTCCTTTCTTTTTTCTTTTTTTTTCCTTCCGCCCTTGACAATCCCCTGGCCTCCCCTACCCCCCAGTGTCTTAAGTCCATTCTTTTTTTCTAAAATGAACTTTATATGTCCTTTGATTATAGATGATTGCTTTGCTGGGTAGAATAATCTTCATTGTG
>NW_006300015.1:108606-123481 GCF_000327345.1 Myotis davidii
TTCCTTTATCTCTTTTTTTTATTGCTTAAAGTATTACAAAGGGTATTACATATGTGTCCTTTCTTTTTTCTTTTTTTTTCCTTCCGCCCTTGACAATCCCCTGGCCTCCCCTACCCCCCAGTGTCTTAAGTCCATTCTTTTTTTCTAAAATGAACTTTATATGTCCTTTGATTATAGATGATTGCTTTGCTGGGTAGAATAATCTTCATTGTAGGTCCTTGCTTTTCATCACTTTGAATATTTCTTGTCACTCTTTTCTGGCTTGCAAATTTCTGGAGAAACCAGTTGACCATCGTATGGGAGCTCTCTTGTAGGTAACTAAATGCTTTTCTCTAGCTGCTTTTAAGGTTCTCTCTTTGTTTGAACCTTTGCATTTTAATTATGATGTGGCTTTGTGTGGACCTTTTTGAGTTCATCTTGTTTGAGACTCTCTGTAGTTCCTAGACTTGTATGTTTATTTCCCTCACCAGTTATGGAAATTTTCTGTGATTATATTTTAAAATAGATTTTTAATTTTTTGTTCACTCTCTCTTCTCCTTCCAGCACCTCAAATATGTGAATATTGGTGCATTTGAAGTTGTCTCAGATATTCCTTATATTATCTTAATTTTTTTTTATTCTTTTCTCTTTTGGCTGTTCCAATTCAGTGTTTTTTGTTTCCTTATATTCCAAGTTACTGATTTGATTTTCAGCTTCATCTACTTCACTGTTGATTCCCTTTAATTATTCTTCATTACAGTTAGTGTTTCCTTCATTTATGAGTGGTTCTGTTTTTATTTCCATGTTGTTTTTTAAATGCTATTGAAGTTCTAAGTTCATCTACTTTCCCTTAAGTTTTGTGAGCATCCATTTATAACCAGTGTCTTAAACTCTGCATCTAGTATATTTTTTTGCCTTCATTTTTGTTTAGTTCTGTTCTTTCATTTGGGAAAAGTTTTTTTGTCTCCTCATTTTAGCATCCTTCTTGTGTTTGTTTTTATATATTAGGTAGAGCTGCTATGTCTCCTGGGTTTGGTAGAGTGGCCTAATGTAGTAGGTAACCTGTAAGATCCAGGGACACAGCCACCACATTCACCTGAACTGGGCACTCCAAGTGAGCCCTACTCTTCCGGAGCTGTGTACCCCCTCTTGCTGTAGAGTTGAGCCTTGATTGCTGTTGGCATGTTATGGGAGAGATTTACCCCTAGACTCAAATAAGCAAATTGAGAAATGAAAGAGAAGTTTCCACTAACACTACCAAAATACAAAGGATCAACATTTTGAGTATAGCATCTCATTGCTTTGTGGCTTTCATTTTATTTCATGTGTCAGTTGTTAATCTTATTGTGGCTCCCTGTACATTATTGTTTTTCACTTGCTGCTTTCATGATTTTATCTTTGGCTTTCAAATTTTTTCACTATGTGTCTGATTGTGGACTTCTTTGTATTTATCTGATTTTTAGGGTTTAAACATTTTTTAGGTGTGAAGATTAGTTTTTTTCACCAATTGGTGAAGTTTGTGACCACCACTTCTTTAAATATTTTTTTCTGTCCTTTAATTCCTTTCCTTCTGCTATTTCCATTATGCATATGTTAATCTGTGTCATCATATTTCACTCTTATCTGAAGCTGTTCCCTTTTCCTCACTCCTTTTTCCTTCTGTTCTTCAGATTGCATAATCTCTCCTGATCTATCTTCAAGTTTGCTAATTCCTTATCCAAAACTAAATGTACTCTTGAGCTTTTCTACTGAATTATTCATTTTGCTTTTGTATTTTTCAACTCCAGATTTCTGTTATTTTTATCTTTACCTCTGTAGTAATATTATTTATATGATGATATATCATTTTATAATTTCCTTTAGCTCATTAAAATTGTTTCTTTTAGATTTTTGTAAATATTTATAGGACCTGCTTTGATATCTTTGTCTGCAATATCAAATATCTGGGTCCTCTCACATGTCCTTTTTATTGCTTAAATTTCCCTGTGAATCAGTTACATTTTCCTATTTCTCTCTATATTTTGTATTTCTGTTGAAAACTGGACAAATAATACATTGTAGCAACTCTGTATACTGAGCCCCTTCCTTTGTTGGGATTTATTTTTGTTGTTTATTTAATCTAATCTAATAAAAGACAAACATGCAAATTGACCGTACCTTTGCTAGGCCTAAAGCCATGCCAACCAGCCAATCAGAGTGACTATATGCAAATTAACCCAACAAAGATGGCGGCTAGCAGCCACGGAGCTGGAGTGAGCAGGAAGCCAAGCTTCCCACCTGCCGTGGGGCTCTGAGCTCCACTGAAGGCAACAAAGTTTCAAATATAGAAAGTAAATAAATCCCAGAATTTAAAAAAAGGAGCAGCTGGGTGCTTCCATTGCCGGGGGGCTTGGCCAGACTGAAAATGGCCCTCAGTCCCTCACCCAGACTGGCCAGGCACCCCAGTGGGACCCCCCCACCCTAAAGGGGGTGTGCCCAGCCTGAAAACAGCCATCAGCCCCTCACCCAGGCTGGCCAAACCCCCATGGGCTGAGGGTTCCCACTGGGAGGGGGCTTGATCAACCTGCAAACAGCCATCAGCCCCTCACGCAGGCTGGCCAGGTACCTCAGCAGTACCCCCACGATCCCAGACACCCTTCAGGGCAAACCAGCCAGCCCCCACCCATGCACCAGGCCTCTATCCTATATAATAAAAGGCTAATATGCAAAATGACCCTAACAGCAGAATGACTGGGAATGACTGGTCAATATGACACACACTGACCACCAGGGGGCAGACGCTCAATGCAGGAGCTGCCCCCTGGTCGTCAGTGCGCTCCCACAGGGGGAGCTCTGCTCAGCCACAAGCCAGGCTGATGGCTGCCAGTACAGCAGTGGTGGTGGGAGCCTCTCCCACCTCCTAAGCAGCAATAAGGATGTCAGACTGCAACTTAGGCCTGCTCCCCGCTGGCAAGTGGACATCCCCCGAGGGCTCCCGGGCTGCCAGAGGGATGTCTGATTGCCAGTTTAGGCCCAATACCCTGGGGAGCGGGCCTAAGCCAGCAGGTGGTCATCCCCTGAGGGGTCCCAGATTGTGAGAGGGCACAGGCCAGGCTGAGGGACACTCCCCACCCCGAGTGCCCAAATTTTTGTGCACTGGGCCTCTAGTTGTTTTATAAATTTATTTAGTGACCGCAGGATTACTTCTGTGAAGTCTATTTTTCCTTCAGTGTGTAGACTGATATCATTTGTAAGGTTATTTTCACTTTTTTAAACTTGCTATTCAGACTTCTTCGTCTGGTTTCTCTAGTGCACCCCTGTTTCATCATAAATCACTCATTGGTCAAAGACTGTGTTTAATCTCATTAAACCAGTTAGATTTTCCTCTGTTACTGTGTGTGTGGCTTGGAATCTGTTTCTACAGTTAAAGGAACTTGGATTTTGTGCCACTTTAGCCTAAGATGAGTGTCTCAGAAGTTCCATCCTTGGCTGCCCCTGAGAAAAGTTCCCTATGTGGCCATACAACCTTGAGCAAATGTAGCTTTCCAGATCAATAGAGCTAACAGGAATCTTATATTTTTCTAGATTCTTAGGAGTCACCTTAGGGTCAGAACCCTTTATTATTTCACCAGTGTTTGTTTAGAGCAGTGGTTCTCAACCTTGGCTGCACATTAGAATCACCTGGGAATCTTTTTAAAATCCTGATTTCTGGGCCTCATCCTCTTGGAATTCTGTTTTTTTGTTATGGGGTGGGGCCACAACATTAGTAACAAAGAAACAGAATTTCTGGAGGATGAGGCTCAGAAATCAGGATTGTAAAAAGATTCCCAGGTGATTCTAATGTGCAGCCAAGGTTGAGAACCACTGGTTTAGAGGGCGTGCTTAAGCCCCTTGAGACAATAAGGCTTTTTATTTTTACCGATTGACCCGTTTGTGGCTTGGGCAATGCTTTCAAGCCTCTCCCATGTCTTGCTCATAAGTAATAGCTTTCCCAGCACCTACATTGACTGCGGTCCCAGGAGTGTTCTTCTTGACTATCTCTTTCTCTAAATATGTCTATAAAATTTCTGGCTGTATTACTTTTTTCCTTATATCAGAGATACTGGCTGCCTCTTAATTTATCTCCATCAAAATATCCATTGTTTTTCCAAGGTTTTTACTCTATGTTTCAAAAATCAGTTCCCTCAGGCAGAGCTCTCCTTGCAGCTCGCCTCTTCCTTTGAGCAAATCTTCTGAGGTGTTGCACTGGATCTGAGGGGGGACACAACCTACTGCTTCTCTTGGAGTGATGTCCTTACTTTACCAATGGGTTCCAAAAGGAGATAGTACATTACCCCCCGATTTTCTCATTTTGCTTTCCCCAGACTTCAATCTCTGCCCTATGAGCAAATGGGTAAGGTCAATCAGACACAGTGATCTCTGTCACTGATGGGGCAAGGTGATAGCCCTATGAGTAGTAGGTGGGTGGCTATAAGAGTCTTCAGTTTTCTAAGCCATGTCTGCTCCAAAGAGAGCTTAAGCAATATAGATCTGGGGAAGGGCATGAGATAAGCATATATCCTGCTCCTGTCAGGTAAAATTATAGAGTGATCAGAGTAAAGCTACCATAACACACAGCAAGGGAGAGAAGAAAATGGGAAAAGTTTATAGCTCAAATGCCACAGACTGACTCTTATTGCTGAGATTTAGTAGATCTTCTTAGATAAATGTTTTCTAATTTTCTATGTGCTGCTTAGATAAATTTTCAGATAATATAATTTTATAATTTATTTATTTTTAATATATTTTTATTGATTTCAGAGAGGAAGGGAGAAGGAGAGATAGAAGCGTCAATGATGAGAAAGAATTATCAATTGTCTGCCTCTTGCACGCCCCCTACTGGGGATCAAGTCCGCAAACTGGGCATGCGCCCTTGACAGATCTAACCTGGGACCCTTCAGTCGGAAGGACAAATACTCTAGCCACTGAGCCAAACCGGCTAGGGCTAATTTGATAATTTAAATTCCTCTATTATTGCCCTAGGGAGAAAGTCTGCTGAGCTTCTTATACTACCAGCCTGTTGTTTTGTTTTTTTGTGTTTTTTTTATTTTAAATTTATTGATTTTAAAGAGAGGAAGGGAAAAAGATTTGTTGTTCCACTTATTTATGTATTCATTGGGTGATTCTTATATGTGCCCTGACAGGGGTTTGAACCTGCAACCTTGATGTATCAGGATGATACTCTAACCAACTGAGCTAACCAGCCAGGCACCAGCATGTTTTTATAGCTAAAGTTTTATTGTAATACAGCTATGCTTATTCATGTATCAGTTCTTTCATTAATGTATGTATGCCTGTGCCTACTTTTGCACTCAAAGTCAGATTTGAGTAGTTACAACAGAGATCATATGTACTGCAAAGACTTTTGGATGAAAAGGGGCCACCTACAAAACCTGATAACCTCAGGGGAGGCCTTACAAACTCAGTGACCTAAAGCAACCACATAGGGTAGTCTGAAATTGAAACTTTCTTACTAAAAGCAGGTCATGGCAGGTAGTCATATCCTGAACTTGTGTTTTCCTTGACAGTGGTCAATCTTTATCTTAACTGAATCTGTCTATTGTCATTTTGCATGTATAATAACATACCTTTGGAATGTCAGGGTAATTTCCTTTTTCCAGACCCTTCAGGGCACAATCCTACCCTAGAGCAGGTGATCACAAATCCCCTTATGTTACTGTTATCATGTTAATTGTTTACTTTTTACTATCCTGTACCCACCTGTGTAAAGAAGTATGTGTCTATTTGTTTTTACTTTTTATCCAATCCCAGAAATTTCCCAGCTTTGCTTTTTCTCACCTTCCTAATCTATCACCAATGAATTTTATGTAACCCATTACACCTTCTCCTTTAATTGTAATGTATACTGTAAAATAAGGTGCAAAACTGCCATTCTCTGGAGCATTTTCTCAATCTGTTCAGATTTTGCTTCCAGGCAATTGTCCTTAGTTTGGCTCAAATAAACTCATAAAAATTCTTACAGGTCTTAAGTATTTACTATCTTGCCCTTTCCAGAAAAAAAAAGTTTGCCAACTCCTCAAAGAGACATTCCTTTGAGTTGAAAAACCTAACTTATGATGTAAGCCAGTGATGGATGTGGGGGTATAGTTTACTGAGCAATGGTCCAAATCTTGTTATAAATTACTAGTAGCCCTGCACACGAATCCATGCGTGAGTAGCTCGCTGCCGCTTGCCTCAGCTGGCCACTCTGCCCACTGCTGCTGGTAGCTCTCTGCCACTCAGAGCTCACTGCCCAGCCCTCCTGTAGCTCTCTGCTGCTTATAGATCAGTCATGACATTACAGCATACTGGCTAATTTGCATATTCCTCTATTATTATATTAGATTATAATCAGCTGCTCCCAAGAGTATGAGAATTCCAATTTGAGAGCTGGGAGCTAGAATCTGAGAAGTACCTAGGAATTCTAGGTATTTTAGAAAAGGGCTGAATGGATGGAGGGCAGAAGTAGGAAAATTTGACTAGTGAAAAGGCAAAATGAGGATTTACAGTAGACTGTGAGTAGAGTGATGTAAGAGAAGATTCACTGAAATGCTAAAAGGATGTGGAGAGGTACTTGCACCCAGGTTTCCCTTTATGCAGTTTGAATTTACACTTGATTGTTGATTTTTATATTTTAATATAACATTTCCTGCCTTTAGTCAGTTTACAAGAAAATGCACATTTTAATTATTTGAGACTGGTAAAATATCAAACATTGAAAAGGACTTTTGGAAGATGTTCCCCCACAACAATTTCATAGCCCTCTCCTCCTTGGTGCTCCAGCTACACATGATGAACATATTTCTCATGATCTGTTCACTGTTCCCAGTATAAGATACAGCTATTGCAAATTTGGACCCAATGCTGTGAAATTCCAAGCATGATTTGTAACTCTTCTGTTGTCCCACAGCCTTGTACTGCTGTTTCCCTTGCTATGGAAAGTTCTCCTCTTCTAGATATCTGTACTCTTTATGCACACAAGCACACCTAGATAATTACTTTTTAGTTTCTACAGGCAACTGAAAAGTAGGAAAACATATTTTATAGATAATCTATAAAGCTGAAATCAGACAGTAGGCTCTTTGAATGGAGGCTCCCTTTACATTCAGGGTGCCTCTGCTCAGACTGCTGTTTTCTTGCTACCAGGCTATAGCTGTCTTTGAAGTAGGGTGAGTAGAAAGAACTACAGGCAAGGAGTGCTATGCTGAGCTCTTATGCTAGCTCTCCCCCTAAGTGTGTAACCTAGTTATCCCCTACCTCCATCCACCCAGGCCTGTTTATGCATCTATAAAAAGAAGGTGTTAGATTACATGATTTCTGAGGCCACTTTCAACTCCACAACTTTCTGAAATGTACTAAATCTTTGAGGCTTTTTTCATCTGTGTCCTCTGGGTGGGTTTGCTTTGGTAGGGCTTCCACTTAGAGCAATTTTTTCCAGCAGCACATAGAGCCCAAGGCATACATTTACCATGCTCCAGTCCCATCACTCAATTCAAGCCACAGTCTCTGCAAATTTGGCCCCAGAACTGTGAAATACCAAACTTGATGCATAACCCTACGTTCCCCCCACAGCTGTAAGCTGCTTTCTTTTTCCATTCTTGCAAGTCCTCATAGGGCCTTCCTTTCCACTTCAGGTTTTACACTTTTTGGAATCTGAAAACCTCACATATACCTCTAGATCAGAACCACCTTCTTCCTTCAACTGTGTAGCATGTATTCCTTTAAAGCAAAATATGTGGGTTTAGGGTCTTGCTTATTGAATAACTGCAGAAACTATAGACAATACATATAGTTAATTCTAATATAAGTATTTACGTTCCTATGTAAAGGGCTAAGCTACTGAACTACGTGTAATAGTCTCAGACATAACACATTTAATTTCTGGAACTGAAAATATAAGTGAGGTTTTTCTGGAGAAAAAATATTTTTCTCATTTCTCAAATGGAGATAACAATACCTGTTCCACTCTCACTCCATAGTTATGTGTCTCCTCACCTTAGCTAATGATGTGAATGCAAATTTAAAAGTATTCAGTATTGTACCATATATATATATCTAAGCGACAGGATGACCAATGACCAGATGATTGGCCAGTAGCTATGATGCACACTGACCAACAGGAGGCAGATGCTCAACGCAGGAGTTGCCCCCTGGTGGTCAGTGCTCTCCCCCAATGGGAGTGCCGCTCAGCTGATAGATGGGCGCCAGACTCTGGGCTGATGGCTGGCTAGCTCAGTTGCAGAGGCATAAGCCTCTCCCAGGGACACTCCCCTTGCATGCCCAAGCAGGGGCAGTGGCAGGCACTGCGGGACCAGGATGAGTGAGAGCGGCATGCAACCCGGCTCAGGCTCCTCCCCAGCTGCCTGCCCTTTTGCACACTACTTCGTGCTGTGTGGGATTGAAGAGCTGGTGGGTAAGGCTGGGCTGTGGCAGCACAGAAGTCCTCTGATCCCTGCAGGCCAGGCTGAGGACCCCACCAGTGCACGAATCCATGCACCGGGCCTCTAGTGTATCATAAATGCTTTCAACATTATTGTAAATGGTGATAAAATGGAGTGTCACTATTGTTAAAATATTTAAAGATATTTTCTTGACAAATACTGTGTATGTAGGATACAACAAATAACTCTGGCCATCTCAAATCATTAGTAATTGGGATGATAAAGAGAGGAATCCTTTAAATTGGAGAAGACATCCAATTTATTAGTACAAACGGCTTAGGTATTTGTTATTTCAAAACATACTCATAGTGAATGATGAGAGGAAAAAAATTAATTCTTAGAAACACAAATTTTAGATTTCAATCTTTCCAATGTAGCCCTATTGTAGAACAACCAAGGTGTGTGGCCATAGTCACCAAAAGGTACCAGAGCAAGTATCTATTCTATTTGCCTTAAGTACTTGAAATATCTCCAAGTAAGACTGTGTGGTGCATGTGCCCATGTGTACCTGCATATATACACAAACACGCACAACTGTGCTTTTGTTTTTTTTTCCTTTTTATTGAGTTGACTTGGGTGAGATTGGTTAATAAAATTATATAGGTTTCAGATGTATGATTCTATAGCACATCATCTGTACACTATATTGTGTTGCCCACCCCAAGTCAAGTCTCTGTCCATCACCATTTATTTCCCCTATATCCTTTTCCACCTCTCTCTAACCCTCCTCCTCCCAGCTATTACCACAGTATTGATCATTTCCATGAGGTTTTTTTCTCCTTTTCTCTCTTTTATTTTGGTAAATCCCTCCACCCCCACTTCATGCCTTTATTTAAAGCCTTCATCTCAGTACAAACTAAGCAAGAGACCTTATATACAATATATGTTAAGTAGAATTTGTGTGTGTGTGCGTGTGTGTGTGTGTGTGTGTGTGTGTGTGTGTGTTGAAATGACAATTCCCTTTGATGAGTAAGATGTTCTTGGTGATTAGCATCTTAGGGAAGAGTGTGGAGCTCAAGTCTGAACAGGAGGGAAATAGTAGCTTAATGGGAACAGGGAAGAAGGGATAAACTCTGAATATTGGGGGAAAGAGAAACCATATTTTTGCATGGTTTCATGGAGCGTTGACCAAAGCAAAGTGTGTGTAGTGACTGGGAAAGTAACATGCCTCAAATACCAGGCTTTTTTTTGAAATCAGGTGTGTAGTGACTGGGAAAGTAACATGCCTCAAATACCAGGCTTTTTTTCACTCAGAAAAAAAGTAGAGTTAATGTAAATACTTATTTTCTGGGTAGATTTTGAATTTTTGTTTTGTTTGTTTTAATTTTTGAAAGGGAGGTGGAACTCAGAGAAAATACCCTGACTTTATTTTCTGAAAATTCCTTCCTGTCTCATGATGGCTCATTGAAGGAATGAAATTCTTGCCAGAGTGATTGTAACTGTTAGGGTAATTTTTCTTGTATTTCTTAAACTCAATTTGCAATAAGTTATAGAAAGTCCATTATGGAATTTACTTGGTTTCTCTTGTGTACCCAGACATAAAATTTCTCTTTCAGTTACTGCACTTGAAACTGAAATTTCAAGATTAAAATTTATATATGAGGCACTTAGTGTGTTTCATATTTTGTCCTGAATTCTTATATTTTCTCTGGGAGAGCTCAATTGGTTGACTGCTCAGAGTTCTTTAATTGCAGGCTTGGACCTCTGGGAAACAGAGTTTGGAGCCGTGCAGCTTCTCAAATTGCAATCTGGTCTCTCTGAGTGTTCCATCTATTGCTAATTTTAAAATTAAAGAGAAGACTGTTTCTGTATTTAAGCTGTCTACCAAGATTGAAGATTGTTTAGTGGAGTGCCCAACTGTGCTTGAGGAAGAAATTAATATAAATGCAGTTGGTGATGAGTGTTATAGAGAATGTTTTCATGGGGTTCCATATCAAGGATTAAAGCATAAAAACTAAGCTCATTGGTTTGAAAATAGTGGTCAAGGTTTTTGTTTTGTTTATGTTTGGAGTTATATTACAACACAAGTTGATTTTAGTTCATAAACTTTTGTGGTTTAAAAGGTAACATTTTTTCATTTGTCCATCGGGCTTATATGTTTAGATTCATGGATAGGCATTGGTAAAAAACAATAACAACAGCTAATGTATGCTCAAGGCATTGATCAACTAAGCATAATAGGAACACCTAAATCATCTGTGATTTGGGAAAATATATGTTATTTTGAAAATTAAAATAATAACTTTATCCTTCAAAGGCTTTTTCTAATTTCCATCAGGTCCAAATAATTATTAATATCTTGGACCCTGAGAGTATATTATCCTCATTTGAAATGTTTGTAGTGTTTGCTATTTTTTTCTGGGTATACTTCCATTCCTAATGAGATAGTAAATAAGCTCTTGGAGAACACATACAGTCCATAATAAACTAATTTAAGACTTATTGATTAACTAAATGGGTGAACAAAGCAATGTGGTCAAAATGGGTAAAAAAAAAGAGACTCATTTTGTGGGGTTACAGGTCCCAAATAACGTAGCATGTGTTTATTCCAGTGGCTTACATGCCAAACTGCATATTTTAAACTTTAATGTGTATAGTGGGGATTTGCTTTGTCTTCCCTGCTCACTTTACCCACTCTATCAAAAGTGGGGGTGCCCTAACTGATTTGGCTCAGTGGATAGAGCGACAGCCTGTGGACTGAAGGGTCCCAGGTTCGATTCCGGTCAAGGGCATGTACCTTGGTTGTGGGCACATCCCCAGTAGGAGGTGTGCAGGAGGCAGCTGATCAATATTTCTCTCTCATCGATGTTTCTAACACTCTATCCTTCTCCCTTTCTCTCTGTAAAAAATCAATAAAATATATTTTTTTAAAAAGTGGGGGTAAAATCTTACTCTGAATAGGGCAAGGTAGCAGAAACAGGATAGGTTTGAGAAATTGGAATTATCTCTTCATAATGTCATGCCTCTCTGATAAATTTATTACCCTATACATTTCCAAACCAGTTTTTTCTTCATTAACAGCTAAATACTAATGAGTTTTAAGTGTCTGAACTCACATATTTACTTTGATTGTACTAGTTACTCTTGTAGGGGATTTTTGTTTTAAACCCAAGGAAGTGATGTTATATCCTGTTTTTGCCAGTGGTTTATGAGCAACCAAATTTTATTGCTGAACCAAGTAATGAGTCTTTAACTTGAAACAAGGAAGATAATTGATTCAGAACTTTTTCCATATAGTGCTATTGATTTAATTATAAGAAAGACAGAATACTAGTCATCCTGCATCCAAGATATTTGAAAAATGCAAAATGAAATATTTCAGATTGTCATCCTAACAATGCTGTAATGGCAATAATTATTAATAATCACTCCGATAATGTCAAAATACAAACAAATAAAGAATATTTGCCTTACAAAATTCATAGGGTTTTTTTTAATATCTTAGAATGTTTGGATTAAATTAATTATCATGCCTTTATTGATAACTGAACTTTATAATAACTCTATTGCAATGTATTGGTCACTGTACTTGATACATTATATGCATTATTTCATCTAATCTATGAGGTAGATATTATGCCATCATCACGATCTTATATAATGAAGGGATAATATGCAAATTGACCCTCACTCCATCACACCATCACAAGATGGCTGTGTCCACAGCGGAGGCAGGGTTCCCGTAACACAAGATGGCTGCACCTGCAGCAGAGATGGGGTTCCTGTAATGAGTGATCAGCAGAGACCTGAGGCTGCGTGGTGCCAGGCCAGGGAAGGGGACCTGAGGCTGTACCCCTTGCCTGGCAGGGTTTGATGGGGAACCTCAGGCCATGCCCCCCACCTGGAAGGGTTTGACAGGGGACCTCAGGCCATGCCCTCTGCCCCAGCACCAAACTGGGGGACCCCAGGCTGCAACCCCTGCCCAGCACTGGACCAGGGGACCTGAGGCTGTGCCCCCTACCTGGCAGGGCTTGATGAGGGCCCTGAGGCTGTGCCCTCTACCTAGCACCAGGCTGGAGGACCTGAGGTTGCACTCCCCCCACTCGGCGGGGCTTGACCGGGAACCTGAGGCTGCTCCCCCTGCCCAGTGATGGGCCAGGGGATCTGAGACTGAGCCCCCACTTGATGGGGATTGATGCGGGTAGGGCTGGCTGGGTCTGGATCTTGCTCAATGGGGGTGGGACTGGCCAGGTCTGGGTCTCATGTGATTTAGAGGCATGTGTGGGTGGGCAGGGACTTGACTCTGGGTCCTACAGCATGCCCCAGACTCTAATAGGAGGAAGATTTTCATATACATTTTACTAATTTTCTTTCATCTCTGACACTTCTATTATAGAGAAAGGGCAAATAGCAATATTAAAATATTTCCTCTAATTAATGCCCTTTTAATGTGCATGAATTTTGTGCACCAGGCCACTAGTTTTAAAAATAAGAAAACAGAATCAGAAATGCTAAGATTATACATAGAGATAGAGATATTAGCAGCTCCCTTTAGGTACCTTTTGCCCTTTACCATTATGCTATATTCTCAAGCCTACATTAAGCCCCAGATAGAATTCAAAGAAGCACAGGATATGATTCTTTCTCTGTAGGAGCATGAAGGTTATTTGGTGAGGCATGAGTCACAGACAGAAACATTTCATAGACAATATATGTGCTCAGATGCAGGGACCTAGCTGCAAGTGCTATAAACATACAGATATTGTAAATCAGCCCAAGGCACTTCTCAAAAAGCATGTGAATGGAATTTGTCTATCTTAACTGCATTGAAGAGTCACCTAGAAATAAAAGATGCAAAGGGAAAAAACCACTAACATTTATTGTCCAATTACTATTATATAAACACACACAATTTCAGTTGAACCCACAATCACCTTCATTAAAATTTGGATTCAGGTGTGTCCTATTGCCACATTTACAGCGGTATTTTATAGTGGTAGGAACATGGACATGGAGCCACACTATTCTCATTAGTAACAGTGGGGTGATATCAACCACCTTATAGTTATTATAATATTGAATCAAGGAGTTATAATATCTACCTATTCACATATTTTTCAGCCTTTCAGATAAGGTTGTTATATAAAGTAAATGAAATTAGGTGTGAAAAGTCTCTGGTATATATTAGGCAATTGATAAAGTTATTTTTGTTTTTATTATTGCAATATATCAAGAACATTTACAGAGATGCATTTAGACCTTGAAACTTTTTGAATACAGAGGATGAGAGAGCTGAAACAAATCTTAGGAAGATTCTTAGTTTTATCTGTACAGAGATAATTATTTTTTAAAATCAGATTTTTTTTGCAGATAAAATTCCCAACGGAAAAATGGACTAGTCAAGCTTTGATTTAATAAGAACAATTCTCCTTGCAAACTGGTGCTATCCATAGTGCTTATTTCCATTATACCCCATTAATTATTTATAATAGCACTTGCTGCCTTAGACCCTAAGTGCTTTACAACAGACAACATACTGAGTCTAATATTGAAACTGTAGGCAAAAAGAGATTTGTGTAACCCTGTCTATGATTTCTTGGTAGCAGTGGAATAGAATACTTTGCACCCCAAGCTTATAGTGCTTGGGACTCAGGGAACAAATGGAATTCTCTATAGATCATCTCTGTTGACACCATTTCATAACTCATAGGGGTGTTACTCTGGACCTAGACACAAGTTACAAAATAAATTTCAAGAGTGCTTGCTACAATGTAAAATTGTCAGCTGTAACATAAGCTCAGTACTATGTATAATAAATCACAGAGTTTGGAAAGCATTTCTTCCTCAATTTTCTTTCAATATTTCTGATTATATGAAAAATAAAGTATCTGTCTTTCTTTAGTCTTTATTGTCTATGTAACTTTTGATCATTTCCCATTTTATCACAGAGCAGGCCTAAGGCTGAGTCTTGAGCAGGCACAGTTCTGAAATATTTTTTTAATGTCAATGTTTTTATTTTATTGCATTACTTTTTAATATTGCCTTCTATTTTTTTATAAAAAATACAAATTTTTCATTTATGGTAGAAATATAACATTTTAAAAATTAAATTTATTTTAAAAATAAGTCAATTTGGAGAAAAATAAACTAAATAATAACTCATGGTAACCATGTGTGGCAAAAATTTAAAAGATGGTAAGAAGTGTAAATATACAAAACAAATGACTATCATATATAGAGACAAGAACTCAAAAGAATCATGAGGATTGATTTTTTGAAATTTCTGTGAATATCAGGTTAATATAGATTTATGTATATAAAGGAAGAATAGGTGGTATGGTTGAAATTAATGATCATTTCTTTTTTTAATGCAGTCACAAATATTTTTATGTACATAGTCCTCTGCAGCAAAATAAATGAACCCAATAACTAAGAATAAATTTGATTATTAAAAAGTTTTCCGAGGGAGGGAAAATGGCGGAGGTATAGAGGGACGT
>NW_006300016.1:0-998 GCF_000327345.1 Myotis davidii
AGCTTTATATGTATCACGCATGCGCAAGTCAACCTAGCCTTTATATATATAGATTCAACTTGTTTAATTAGACCTGCTTTCTGATTTAGCTAAACTGTTTCCAGCCCATCGAAGCACCCCAACTTCTCTTTCAGGTAATTGTCAGCAACACAGCAGTAAATATCAACATGAAGCAGATTATTATTGTAGATCATGCAGGGAGAGAACAAAGGATAAAATATTTAACTGCAGCAGTGTTTGACTATATTCTGCACAATGAGAATCCATGAAGTCATTTTCAAGGTCCACCATTTCTTCTTTTCAGTCAGGGCAAGTTTCTAAGCTTTCTAAATTTCTGTGTTCCAGCTAATGAAAAGAAAATAGGGTTCCACGGAATCTCCTATTTACCTACTCCAGGACTTCTGTGAGGATCAAAAGAGATGAGGCAAGGGAAAACGCTTCACAGACATTTGGTTAAAGTGTAATATGTTTCCACCTGTATTCCTGGGCTGAAGAAACACCGAGGAGGCTAGCACCTAGGGAATGGAAGCCAGATGTTGCTACATGACGTCATTATCTGGTGCCCACAGCAACCTTTCCTGGTCTGGGCTGGGGACCTCATTTTGCACCATGGGTTCTTGGCAGCGTTGACTGTGATTTGATGTGATGTCACTCCGGGGTGGTGGTGGGGTCTGTGTCCCACTTGGGGGAAGCTGAGTGTTGATTTGTTGGTGGCAGGTCTGTGGTGCCGGCCAGTATGTGTCATGGCAGCTCCTTGTTGAGCGTCTGCTCCCTGGTGGTCTGTGTTCGTCATAGCGATAGGTTGGATGGTCAGACACTTAGCATGTTAGCCTTTTATATATACAGATATTAGAAAAATAATTTGTTGCTTCTTTGCTATTGATTTTAATAAAACTCAGTTATGAACTAATAACAGATATTAGTAAGTTTGACTAAGTAAAGTTACTAATTTAAAATTGCTGATATAAGGAAAATTGCTGATATCATCTATGGAATAG
>NW_006300016.1:2462-3583 GCF_000327345.1 Myotis davidii
TCCTCCCATTTCTCTCCATTGTTTCTGTTTATTACTTCACACACATGTTAGTGCTCTCATTTACATACTGATTCCAACAAAAGGTTATCTAGGAGACAACCTGTGTGAGGAGGTGGTTCCTGATTCTTCATTACTTTATTCTTCCTTTTTTCTTGTCCTCTCTCGCTTAGATCCTAATTAATATCACTCTGCCCTGTCATCAGGAATTTGATGATCTTTTTTCAGCTAGTAACTCTGTCTTTCATTGACCCAGCTGATAAAGCCTCGAGAGGAATTTTTAATAACTAAAGAATAATAAAAGAAAAGTAGAGAAACAATTTTAAAATGGCAGCAAAATAATCTTTTCAAAGTACAAGTTTGTGATCCTATAAATCCATTTAAAGAAACAAATCACTTTAGTTAACTTCATGATCTCTGACATTAATGGCACAAATAGGTTGGCTTTAATCAAAAGCTATTTATCTAGGATTAGTTTTACTAAGCAGTCTGGGTTTCAGCCAGATATATGACTTTTAAAGACAGGATATAACGGTCATTGGAGCGTGCAATATCACTGCAGTTGTGAAGGGATCAAATTGGCACAGTGGTTCTCAACCTTCTGGCCCTTTAAATACAGTTCCTCATGTTGTGACCCAACCATAAAATTATTTTCGTTGCTACTTCATAACTTTAATGTTGCTACTGTTATGAATAATAATGTAAATATCTGATATGCAGGATGGTCTTAGGCGACCGCTGTGAAAGGATCGTTCGACCACCAAAGGGGTCGTAACCCACAGGTTGAGGACCGCTGAATTGGCAGTTATACTCCCAGGTGCAATAGACTGTAATCTAACACTGCATTTATTTAGCTATAGAGAAGGATACAAAGCAGGAAATACTCTGGCATGGAATCTTTATGTCATTGGATTGCCCAGAAGCAA
The DNA here is from genome assembly GCF_000327345.1 of Myotis davidii. NCBI lineage: Eukaryota > Metazoa > Chordata > Mammalia > Chiroptera > Vespertilionidae > Myotis > Myotis davidii. The sequence goes on from NW_006300016.1 coordinate 3,386, forward strand.
CCAAAACATGTTTGCCCCTCATTCATATGGGGCACATACGGCAAGAGCCAAGGTCAGTGTGGGCCACTTGATGCAAAGAAGCTGTAGCCTTGATTTACCGCCAGTATTTTTTTAATATATTTTTATTGATTAAGATATTACATATGTGTCCTTATCCCCACATTACCCCCTACCTATCCCCCTCATGCTCTCACCCCC
>NW_006300016.1:6020-8476 GCF_000327345.1 Myotis davidii
AGAAATCAGTTGATATTCCAATAGGGAATCCCCTGTAGGTAACTTTTTTCTCTGTGTCAGCCTTTAAGATTTTTAATTTGTCGTTGGTGTTTGCCTATTTAATTATGATGTGTCTTGATGTCAGTCTTTTGGGGTTCATCTTGTTTTGGACTCTATGTGCTTCTTGGACTTGCATAGTTATTTTTTTCTTGCCAATATCAGGGAAGTTTTCTGTCATTATTTCTTCAAATAGGTTTTCTATTCCTTGCTTCTCTTCCTCTCCTCCTGGTACCCCTATTATGCAAATATTGTTTTGTGTTGTCCCAACGCTCCCTTAGACTCTCCTCTTGCTTTTTAAATCTTCTTTCTAGTTGCTGCTGTTTGTGTGTGTTTTCCTACCTTGTCTTCTAATTCACTGATGCGGTCCTCAGCCTCTTCTAGTCTACCATTTAAGCCTTCCATTGTGTTCTTTATTGCAACTATGTCATTCTTCATCTCCTCTTGGTTCCTTTTCATGTTGATGACATTCTCATTCAGCTCCTTATAATTCTCATTGAGTTGTGTGTATTTTTCATTGAGTTGTGTGTATTTGTCATCCAGCTGTTTGAGCATCCTCATAACCATTACTCTGAATTCTTTCTCTGATATGGAGCTAGCCTCAGTTTCATTTAACTCTCTTTCTGGTGATTTTTCTTTTTCTTTCCTTTGGGGATTGCTTTTTTTTCTTCCCATATTTTGCTGTAATGTTTTAATTGTAGATCGATTGCTTTGCTACCCAGGTTCTTTTGGAGATGGTGCTACTGGTGTGATCTCTCAGGTCTCCTGGGCTTAGTAATCTAGCGTAGCTCCCTACTTGAGTTATTTGGGTTCTCTTGATGTAGGACTGTGAGCTGGAAATGCACCACTGTGGTTTCTAGAAATCAGCAGCAGCCGTGGAGGGGGGTGTCCTAATTTTTGCTATCTTATGCCCTCGGTTTAAGTTGCGCATTCCCAGTGGGGACTCTCAGTGGCACTGTGAAAGTGTGCAACTGTAGTGTCCAGAGTTCTGCAGTTGTGGGGTGAGCAGACTCAGTTTTCGCTACTGCACCTGTCGTGGATAGGCATGAACTCCCAGTGGTGGCTCAAAGGGGCACCAGCGGTGCATTTGCCAGCGTGGCATACTGAAGCATTCTGAAGGGCCCTGGCACTGAGGGCACATAATTGAGGCATCTGTGGCAGGTAACCAGAGTGAGTGAATTCAGAATTTCTACTGCCGGGGGGAGTGAGTCCCTGTTTGTCCAAGATTGCACCTAGCAGGGGCCAACAGCAACTCCCATGAGTGCCCTGTGATTAGATGGGCTCTGGGTGCCTGCTTGGTGGAAATGCACAACTGTGGCGGTGAGTTTGCCAGGGCAGAGCTCTGATGCACTCTGAAGAGCCCTGGCACTAAAGATGCGTAGCTGAGTTGTCTGTGGGCAGTTATTCAGGAAGAGGGAATTCATAATTTTTACTGCTGAGCAGTGTACCCTTGTCTGTTCAAAATCACACCCAGCAGGGGTTCACAGCGGCATCCGAGAGCTTCCTATGGAGTGGTGTGCCCTAGAAGTCTGTGTGCTAGAAACGCGTGAATGGTGGAAACTCAAGAATGTGGTGTCCAGAGTTCTGCCACTGGGGTGGGGGGAATTTGCACTTACTACTGCAGGGGTGGTGCACCTTTGGAAGTGGAAGTCCCAGGGTCTGCGGGTCTGTGTGTGGGGCAGCAGGATTTTGGCTGGAGCGGCTACTGAGTCAGTCGCAGTGTCCAAGGCCTGTCTGGGTGGTGGTGCTGATGAATTCCTAGAAGAGGCTGCTCTCCCCTTCAAGATGGCATGGGCTCTGTGCCCAAGTCCTGCAGCCTGGGGAGTGCCTGCAGTGGTGGAAGTATCTCCCTGTCCAAGAGAGCCTGGTCTGCCAGCCGGATTTAACTGTCCCTCCCTCACACACACACCACCCATATCCACACACTCTCCTTTCATCCCCTCACTCACTCACTTCCTATCCCTCACCTCTGTCCTGCCAGCCGCCATCTTTTCATTGATGGTTGTTTTTGCTGTTAAGAAGTTTTTTATTTTGATGTAGTTCCATTTGTTTATTTTCTCCTTTGTTTCCCTTGCCCTAGTACAGTGGTTCCCAACCTATTTTTGGCCATGCTCCACCTAAGCATCTCTAAAATCCTGATGCCCCCCTGTGATATATAGTTCTTATTATTCAAAAAGTGAACTCCTGCCCTACCCAGTTTGACTCAGTGGATAGAGCGTCAGCCTATGGACTGAAGGGTCCCGGGTTCGATTGCAGTCAAGGGCATGTACCTTGGTTGCAGGCAAATTCCCAGTAGGAGGTGTACAGGAGGCAGCTGGTCAATGTTTCTCTCTCATTGATGTTTCAAACTCTCTATCCCTCTCCCTTCTTCTTTGTAAAAAAATCAATAAAATACATTAAAAAAAAAACAATGCGAGGGA
>NW_006300016.1:8517-10363 GCF_000327345.1 Myotis davidii
GCCTAAAAGGCCATTAACTTGAGCTGAAACAAGTTTCCAAAGATCATGGCATCCATGAGAGAGAAAAATAAACGAACGAAAGGACAGTTGAAATTCCAAGAAAGAAATCACTAAGAAATTGTTAAAACAATAATAATAAGATTATTATTATTATATAAGATTTTTATGGTTTCCCAACTTACATTTAAGTCTTTTATTCATTTTGAGTTTACTGTTATGCATGGTGTAAGTTGGTGGTCTAGTTTCATTTTTTTTGCATGTACCTGTCCAGTTTTCCCAACACTATTTCATGAAGAGATTGTCCTGACTCCATTGTATGCTCTTGCCTCCTTTGTCAAATATTAATTGAACATAATGACCTGGGTTGATTTCTGGGTTCTGTGTTCTGTTCCACTGGTCTATATGCCTGTTCTTGTGCCAATACCAGGCTGTTTTGAGTACAGTGACTTTGTAGTATAACTTGGTATCTGGTATTGTGATCCCTCAAATTTAATTCTTCTTTCTCAAGGTTGCTACAGCTATTCAGGGTCTTCTTTGGTTCCATATAAATTTTTGGAGTGTTTGTTCTATATCAGTGAAAAATGCCATTGATATTTTACTAGGGATTGCATTAAATCCATAGCTTGGTTTGAGTAGTATGGATATTTTAATGATATTGATTCTACCAATCCATGAACACGCTATATTCTTCCACTTGTTTATATCTTCCTTTATCGCTTTTTTCAAGATCCATTAGTTTTCCAAATAAGAGGCTTTTAACTCCTTGATTGAGTTTATTCCTAAGTATCTTAATTTTTTGTTGTTATTGTAATGGTAAATGGGATTGTTTTTTTAGTTTCTCTTTCCGTGAGTTTATTATTGGTGTATAAATATGCCATTGATTTCTAAGTATTAATTTTATATCCTTCTACATTGACGAATTCATTTATTAAATCTAGTAGTTTTTTTATGCAGTCTTTAGGGTTTTCTATGTACAATGTCATGTCATCTGCAAATGACACTTTTACTCCTTCCATTCCAATTTTGAAGCCTTTTATTTTTTTCTTCTTCTCTGACCGCTGGGCCTAGGACTTCCAGTACTATGTTGAATAAGAGTGGGCATCCTTACCTTGTTCTTGTTCTTAGTGGAAATGGTTTTAGTTTTTGCACATGGTAAATGAAGTTGGCTGTAGGTTTGTAGCATAGGACTTTTATTATGTTGCGGTATAATCCCTCTATTCCCACTTTGCTGACAGTTTTTATCAAAAATGGGTTTTTGAGCCTGGCCGGCGTGGCTTAGTTGTTGAGCTTCGACCTATGAACCAGGAAGTCACAGTTAGATTCCTGGTCAGGGCACATGCTTGGGTTGCAGGCTCAAACTTCAGTGTGGTGCATGCAGTAGGCAACTGATCAATGATTCTCTCTCATCATTGATGTTTCTATCTTTTTCTCCCTCTCTTTTTCTCTCTGGAATCAATATATCTTTTTAAATGAGTGTTGGATTTTGTGAAAGGCATTTTCTGTGTCAATCAATATGACCATGTGGTTTTTGTCTTTCAGTTTGTTTATGTGATGTATCACATGTATTGATTTGCAAATATTGCACCAGCCTGTGTCAGAGACTATCTATCGTCTTCACTAGCAGAGAAGAGTAGAGACCCCCAAAAGCTAGTGACCTTTGAAGCCCTAGCAAAGGTCGGAGCTGTGCACCACCCAGTTAATCTAGATAATGGTAGCTGAAGCATCATCCCCACAAAATTTTCATTTCGTGGTAAAATTGCTTAACATGCAATGAACCTAAAGCAGTCATATTTTTGTGCAAAAAATTAACATTTAAAGTTATCTAGATTGCATTATAAATTTTCCA
>NW_006300016.1:10586-13805 GCF_000327345.1 Myotis davidii
TGCATGATGCCAGGGTAAGCCAGGGGAAGATCATTTTAAAGAAAAGACCCCAAATAAGGTTTCCTTTATTAACCTTTGGTCGAGAATACATTTGTATATTTTCAGAGAACAGCTCCAAGACCATGTGGAATCCTGCAACAACGGATCCCAGAGAGAAACTGACCAGATTGCTCCAGCCACAAAGACAGGAGAGACAGTTCAGAGATGGAAATGGTGAAGACGCCTTGCCATGCTAGCAGTCAGCAGCTGTGCATCGCTGCAGGTTGCCCAGGACCAAACCAGAGAGGGTCAGACCTGCATTGCCACCATTTGTCCACCATCCAGAACCAGCATATCATTGCTGGCACACATGAACTGTCGGACATTGAAACTTGGACTCAGAACTGTTGGACATTGAAATTGGGACTTGTTCTTATATTTCTACAAGATTTTTTTAAGGGAACAATAAGGGGGAGATGTCGGAGACTATCATCTTCACTAGCAGAGTAGAGACCCCCAAAAGCTAGTGACTTTGAAGCCCTAGCAAAGGTCGGAGCTGTGCACCACCCAGTTAATCTAGATAATGGTAGCTGAAGCATCATCCCCACCTTAGTTCACTTAATTCCTTAGATACTCAAGTAAATCCTTGTTGATTATTGTTGATTAGATGTTCTTCCTATTTCTGGAAATTGTCTGCTGATGAGCTAATCTGTGTGTCATTGAAATCTCCTTACCTAAGGGCTACACCAGATCAATAAAAGGTTGGAGTGGCCTGAACATCAGTGGAAGTCCTTCTTGCCCGTCTGGTCCCCCAATATTTCCAAATTATCTCGTCTCTTTTCTCTCTCATTTGTGTGTGGCTCCTCTTTCAGACTCGAACCCTGAACCATGCAGGACATGGAGGGAAACACACTCAACAAGCCTTGTATCCCTGGAATAAATGCCACTTGATCGTGGTGTACTAGTATGATCTCTTTAATGTACTGATGGATCCAATTTGCTAATATTTTGGTTAGAATTTTACGTTTATGTTCCTCAGGGTTATTGGCCCTTAATTCTCTTTCCTTTTAGTGTCTTTATCTGGTTTTAGAATTACCCTAATGCTGGGCTCTTTTTTTTTTAATATATATTTTATTGATTTTTTTCCAGAGAGGAAAGGAGAGGGATAGAGAGTTAGAAACATCGATGAGAGAGAAACATTGATCAGCTGCCTCCTGCACACTCCCTACTGGGTATGTGTCTGCAACCCCCAGGGTACATGCCCTTGACCGGAATTGAACCTGAGACCCTCGAGTCTGCAGGTCGATGCTCTATCCATTGAGCCAAACCAGCTAGGGCTCTAATGCTGGACTCTTAAAACAATCATAGAAATGTTCCTTCCTCTTGGATTTTTTGGAATAGATTGAGGAGGGTGTTAGCTATTCCTTGAATGTTTGGTAAAACTCTACTGTGAAACCATCCAGACCAGGGCTTTTATTTGCTGGGGTTTTTTAAATTACTGCTTCAATTTCATCAGTTGTTATTGGCCTATTCATGTTTTCTGATTCTTCCCAATTGGGTCTTGGAAGATTGTACTTTTCTAGGAATGTGTCCATTTCCTACAGGTTGACCAGCTTTTTGCAATATAGTTGTTCATACTAATTTTTTACAATCCTTTGTGTTTGTGTGGGGTCAGTAGTTACTTCAACTCTTTTGTTTCTGATTTTGTTTATTTGGGCCCACTCTCTTTGTTTCTTGATGAGTCTGGCTAAACGTTCATCAATATTGTTTATCTTTTCAAAGAATTAGCTTTTAGTTTAAATGATCTTTTGTGTTATTGTTTTAGTCTCTATGTCATTTATTTCCACTCTGATGTTTATTATTTCCTTCCTTCTACTACTCTGGTCTTTTCTTCTTGTTCTCTTTCTTATTCTTTAGGTTGTAGGGTTAGATAGTTTATTGGAAGTTTTTCTTGTTGTTTTTTTTTATGTAGTCTTGTAATGCTATGAACTTCCCTCTCAGGACTGCTTTCACTATGTTGTATAGATTTGGGGTTGTTGTGTGTTCATTTTCATGTTTCCAGAAAGTTGTTTTATTCCTTCCTTGATCTCTTTGGTAACTCATTAATTTTTTAGTAACATGCTATTTAGCCTCCAGGTGTTTGAATGTTCTTGAGTGGTTTATTGTAGTTGATTTCTAATTTGATGCCATTGTGATTTGAGAAGGTGCTTGATATGATTTCAATCTTCTTGAATCTTCTAGAAATTTGTTTTATGTCCTAATATGTGGTCTATCTCTGAGAATGACCCATGTGCACTTGAGAAGAATGTATATGCTGTAGCTTTGGGGTTAAATGTTCTATAAATGTCCACTAATTCCATCTGATCTAGTGTGTCATTTAGGATCATTATTTCCTTATTGATTTTTTCTTTTTTAAAAAAAATATGTTTTTATTGATTTCAGTGAGGAAGGAATGGGGAGAGAAAAAGAGAAACATCAATGATGAGAGAGAATCATTGATTGGCTGCCTCCTGCATGCCCTCTACTGGGGATCCTGCCCGCAACCCAGGCATATGCCCTGAGCAAGATTCAAACCATTAACTTCTGGTCGATGCTCAACCACTGAGCCACGCTGGCTGGCATTCCTTGTTGATTTTTTTGTCTGGAAGATCTATCCAGTGATGTCAGTGGGATTTTAAAGTCCCCTACCATTACTGTATTGCTGTGGCTCTCTCCCTTAAAGACCTTCAGAAGTTTTTTATATATTTGGGTGCTCCTGTACTGGGTTCATATATGTTTACCAGTGTATCCTTTGGTAACAATTTCTTAATATTATGAAATGTTCTTCATTGTCTCTTGTGATGGCCTTCATTTTGAAGTCAATTTTGTCAGATATCAATATTGATACCCATCTTTTTTTTCCTTTCCACTTGCATTGAAAATTTTTTTCCATGCCTTTATTTCCATCCCATGTGAGTCTTTTGTTCTGAGGTGTGTCTCTTGAAGTCAGCCTATATATACATCATGTTTTTTTAATCCATTCAGATACCTTATTTCTTTTGCTTGAAGCATGTCAGCCATTTACATTTAAGATTATTATTATTATGCCCTTATTTGTTTCCATTTTCATTCTCTCTCTCTCTTTCTCTCTCTCTCTCCATAAGAATATGGCTCCCTTTATTCCTAACTTTACATTCAACCATGGCTTGTCTCTAGATCCATTTCCGGCTTCATAGTCCAATTCTAACTCCTACTTATTTC
>NW_006300016.1:13822-40913 GCF_000327345.1 Myotis davidii
TTTAGCATTTCTTGCAGTGCTGGATTGGTGGTAATAAAATGCTTTTAGCCACTTTTTGTCTGCGAAGCTCTTTATTTCACCTTCAATTTTATTTTGAATAATAGCCTTTCTGGATAGAGTAGTCTTAGATTCAGTCCCTTGGTTTTCATTACTTTGTATACTTCATGCCACTCCTTTCTGGCCTGAAGTGTTTCTATTGAAAAATCAGCTGACAGTCTAATGGGAGCTCCCTTGTAGATAACTTTCTGTCTCTCTCTTGCAGCCTTTAAGATTCTTTCTTTGTCTCCCATGTTTGCCATTTCAATTATGATGTGCCTAGGTGTAGATCTTTTGGGGTTCATCTTGATTAGGACTTTCTGTGTTTCTGAACTTGAGTGACTTTTTCCTCCACTGGGTCAGGGAAGTTTTCTGCCATTATTTCTTTAAATAGTTTCTCTAGTCCTTTCTCAAATTCTTATCCTTCTGTTACCCCATGATGTGAATGTTGTTACATTTCATGTTGTCCCTTTGTATTTCTTTGAACGTATAAGATAAAACTGCTATACCTCCCAGACTTTGTGAGATGGTCTTATGTAGTAAGTGTATTATAGACTCTTAGATCTCCTGAGCTGAGTGCTCTAAGGATGCCCCCTTTTTTGAGTTATTTGATTTCTCCTTTTGTAACTGGATCTTGAATGTTGTTGTCCCATTCATGGTTGCTATCTCCTATGAGGCTCACACCTGACCACATCATGTAAGCTATTGTGGAAATGCTGACAGAACAAAATAAAACACAACAAAACAAGAAATGAAAGAAACAAAACAAAAACATACACAAGACCCATACAGCAACAACAAAAGTAACCATCAGAGAAGAGAGAATTAGGAAAGAGAAAAGAAAGCAAAATTATAGAAAAAAAGAAAGAGCAAATTAAAAAATACAAGGAAAAAACAAACAAAAAAGGGGTAGGAAGAAAAAGGAATATGAATAGTCAGATTAAATACATAAAATAAGAATTAAGAATAAGGGAAGGAATGTGGTTTAAAATAAAAGAGGAAGAAAAAATTGTTTGAAAAGGAAAATAGAGGAGAAAGGAGAAAGACCCAAAATAAAACAAGGAAAAAGATGAAAAAGCAGGAGAAAAAGAAAAAAAAATTGAGTAAGAAAAGGGAAGAGAAAAATTATATATATGAAAGGATAGAGACTAAAATAATAACAGATCAATAAAGCAGATAGAAAAAGAAGATAAAGAAAAAAGAAAGGGAAGAGAAAAAAATAAAGTGAAGTAGCACTCGTTTCAGCCTACTTTAGTGCCCCATGGGAGTTGCCTTTGGTTCCTGCTCTTCTGATGGCTGCAGCTGACTGCCAATTCTGCGCTTCCTGTGAGGGGCTAATCACTGTCAGAAACTGTCCTTCTTTGGCTTTCAGCAACCTGCTTGAAGCTCCAACTGATCCACATTTTGTGTTTGTCTCCACAGGACTTTGCTGAATGCATGGATGGCCAAGCTGCCCTCTAAAGCAAGTTGGTTAGCTGAATGGGGCGCAGGGCTGGGTCAGTAAGTTTCCTCAGGTTCACCAGGCTCCACTTCCATCTGCCCTCACCCACCAGCCTGCTGTCAATCTTAATCACTCAAAAGTCTGTTTCTGAAAGGGCTTTAAGCGGAATTGGGAGTCTAGTCCCGTGATGAGGAGGTTTGGTTCTGATTTCAGAAAAAGTGGTGAGTGTGTTTCCAGGTTCCAGAGCTACTCCTCTGTGAGGAGCCCAGAATATTACTCTGTCCTTGGCTGAGCAGAGATCCTCACATGCAGTCCAGTGGGATCGGCTGGAAACCTGGAGTTTCTATCAGCTTTCCTATGCAGGGGAAGCACCAGTCGGGTTCCCAGGATAGTGGGTCAGACAGCCCAAGTCCCAGTCCAGTCACTGCTGCTTTCTCAGAATGTTCAAACCTATAGGCTTAGCGCCTCTGTGGCTGTCTCCTCTGTCAAGAAGCAGGGTGTGGCAGGTAGGGCTCCTGACGGTGGGGTGGGCTATATCACCTAGAGCAGGATGTTTTTCTTTTCCTGCCCTACGGCTTTTGGGAGTGGCTGGCTTCTCTCAGGAAAAATGGCCATTTTGGTTTGGGGGGTTACAACCGAATGCAGGACTCCAGCTGCTTCGTTTCCCCACAATGCTTTCTACTCCAGCCTCTCCTTAGGCACCTTGAGCCCACACTACCTTCCCTCCATCAAAGCCTCATGTGAGTAGCTACAAATGAAACTCCTGTGTTCTGGGTTTTAAAAGAAAATAAAAAAATCACCAAAACCAGGTTTTTCCTTCTGGCTCAGATCTACCAGCTCCAGACTCTCCAGCGGCCAGCATCCCTGCCACCTTTTATGGCTGGATGTTATGTGGGCTGCTGGGCTTGGTTCTGGTGTTCCGTGCTGTGGAGACCAGCCTGGGTTCCAGGCCTCAGTCTTCTGAGGAAAAGACCATCGCATAGCCGAGAGCTCCCTCACTCTCTGCCTGCAACCCATGGAGGTAGGTCAGCCCTTCTCACAACTTTATCCTTTCTACCAGTCTCCAGGTGTTTTCTTCACTTCTTTGATATGAGTCTCCTCCTCAGCTGAACTTCGGTTGGTAATTCTGGGTGTCCCCATTTTAGTTGTATTTCTAGTCTGGCCTTGGGAGGAGGTGCAAGAATAGTCTGCCTATTTGGCCACCATTTTCTCTCTTCTCTCTGTCTGTATTTTCTTTATGTTATTGATGTGAAACATGAAAATTAACTTAGAAGTGATCAAAATCATTTTAATGCAAAGAGATTCAAATTCATTCAAGTTGTAGAGTTTACAGCCTAAAATCATCTTATAAATTATTTACTTCAGTCTCCTCATATTGAGTATAGGAGACTTAGGTCAAGTGAGGTCATGACTTGCTCCCAATTCCTCGGTTATTATAAAAATCCTAGAGTTACAATATCAGTTTCTGGATTCCCAGCTCCATGCCCCTCCCTTGCTCTGTTGTGCATGCACTTATATGACTACCTCTTCTTTGAACATAATCATAAAGGGATCATCAAAGATCATATAGTGCCCCTGTTCTTTGAGTGATGAGAACTGTCTTTTGCACAAACTTGAAACTATTAATTTATGAAGAAACTGACAAATAGTAAATTAGAGTACTAATCAAATGCCATCCCGAAATTATCATCTTTCTCTTTAAATAAATGAAAGTGACTTTCATTCTTAAATGGAGTATTATATCTTGGCACATACATTCCTTCATAACAGAAAAATTCAATGAAAAATGGGATATAATTTGTCAGCAACATATACATCCTAAAATAAAGAAGTCTCATTATTATCTTTGAAAGAGCAGTATCATTAAAAGATTATTATGAATTATCTCAATTGTCAAGGATTTGTTCAATCCAAGTAAGTCATTATGTGGTAGAATTCCCTTCTTCCTCATCCCCTGGGGATTTTTGATGTGAAAAATAGGCCTAGATATAATTTCTGCAAAGAAAGAAACAGACTACTCAAAAATCAGAGGCCATCAGTTTCCAAGAGTTTAGAAGTCAATACACCAAAGTATCAGGAAAAATTCTGCCTACACAATCAATCATTCACCAGGTAACTCAAAGTCTGCTTGAATTAGATTTGGTCAACTGCACATGGATAGCATTGCTACATTATTCAACAAGTGTCTATTGACACCATGAACTGTACAATAAATGCACTTTGTAAATTGGGCCTCAAACTGTACCACCTTCTGTCTTGGGCCACACTCCCCTATATCTCTGAGAGAGGGCTTTGGAGCAAAGTGGGTTCCAATTCCTGCTCTGGCAGAAGTTAGCTAAACAACTTCTCTCTAATCCTCAGTTTCTTTATCTGTAACATGGGAATAAGAATACCTAGTCCATAAATTTCTAAAGAAGGTAAAATAAAATAATACTTGGAAAATACTTAAGCAAATTATCTACAGTGTACTGTGGAATTGGAAATGTTTAAGCACCAAATATTATGATTCACTTTGGTTAAAATAAAACTATAAACCAAATATTTTAATAGTATTCAATAAGGAAGCTTTAGGGGAAATAATTTTTAATACAAGTGCTTTTGGGAATGAAAGATACAGGGCTCTTTGTTAATCCTTATTGAAAAGATAATAGAGAAGGTTGGAAATATTTACAAATCAATTATAATTAAGGCAAAAGGTATAAATAGCATAAGCGATGTACAGATTTAACTTATTCTATACATATTCCTTATCTTATTGTAAAATTGATTTGTGGTGACAATTGTTGCAAATGGAAAAAATCTCTGGTAACATTCTGTTTTCATTTGCAGAGCTTTATTTTTATCCCTAGTGCAATGTCATCCTTAACCTCAAAACTATAATTGCAAGGGGCTTGTTGAATATGTTTTCGATAGAAAATATTATCTGTTGGAGCTTTTATTGTAGGAAATTGGATTTACTCATCACAATTGTAAAGCACACACTAGCCTTCTGATGTTTAGCTCAATGTTTGCCTTTGCTAAAAGCAGTAACACATCTACTATATATGTGACATAGATTTACTTGTCCATGAGAAAGCTTTCTAATTTAAAATTTCTCCTTCTGGGCCTCTCTTAACAAAACATACTTGTGACTCTAACACATTCATCTCTAAACAAAACACAGAGATCTTTTTCTTTTAAATGAATGGTAAGTACAAAACCAATGTGCTTTGACTACTAAGATGTGTATTTCTATTATTTATTCTCTCTTTGACCATTTGACAACTGCTCTAAAATTGATTGAGTAATAGATGTAGATTAATTTTGCCTTCTCTTAGGGGAAAACAGAGTTTGACATACCAGGGCTCAGAATTGAGTTAACTCTCCAGCTAGCATCTGAGCTTTTTATCTTTATCCTTGTCCCTAAAAATGGTAACACGTCTACTATATATGTGACATAGATTTATTTGTCTATGAGAAAGCTTTTCTAATTTAAAATTCTCCTTCTGGGCTTCTCTTCAAAAAACATACTTGTGACTCTAACACATTCATCTCTGAACAAAACACAGAGATATTCCTATAATAATTGCCAACAAATACCAAGGGCTCCCTTAGAATTTGGGGCCAGGTCTATTCTTGCTATTTCCCTTACTAAATACTGGTATCCTGACCAAACCCCAAATTATGGCTGGTGTCCAACACCTGCTGAGCATTCCCCCAAATCCCAGTGCCTGCTAGTCTGTCTGCATCAAATAAGATCTTGCCCCAAATTCCCCAGACACTTGTCTGTCAAAGGAATGACAACCAACGTCTAGCTTCTGTGATATTGTGCCTCAATTACATCTCACAGTGAATAAAATTAAGTGTAAAATCTTGCAATTTGAATCATGGACCTGGTCTTGCTTTTCTCTTTGAGGGCAAGGATCATCCAAGCTAAAGACATTGAGACAGAGGGCATTGGGTTAGTAATTGGTTAGCCTCAGGAAACAGTAAGGTAAAGAGAAACTCAACTGGTGAACTTCCTATTTCCTCTCATCATCACTATTGGAGACAGCTAGGGTTCAACTGTGACATGAATAAACTATAATTAAAAAGCAAACACAGTCTAACAAGTATAACTCAATTATCACACCATCTATTTGGAGACAGTGTCAGATCCCACAGGTTAAGGGTTTGGTCCTATATGACTGCCTTCACCTTCACTTCAGAATCTAGTCATAACTCCATGTTGTGACCTGTGCTTCTGAACGACCTGATATATATTGGAGGTTCCTATGATCCCTCCTTGGGTTTCATTCATTTGCTAAAGTGACTCACAGAACTCAAGAGAAACATTTTACTTAATAAACCACATGGAAGGAGTTGAAAATAGCATTCAGGATCCATGTTAATTATATGATGGGCAGGGTGTTACACTACCTATAATATACTTAACATTCTACACACAGAAACATACACATATGCACACACACATATATTAGGTGTATATTATTTAAATAGCTAGCTCAAACACCAAATTGGGTACAGGTACACTAAAGAACAATGCATAGTCTAAGCGTGGTCAGCTGGTGCTCAAATAGGGAGCCCATCCTCAAAAGGCAGCTACTGAAAGTGATCTGTTTCTTATTTTTCAATCAACAAATTAGGCTTTGTGAATTAACATATTAAATACCTAATCAGAAGAGAAAAAAAATTCCAAAATATGAAGATAGTGTAAGGAGCCTCAGGAACAACTTCAAGAGTACCAACATTTGCATTATGGGAGTGCAAGAAGGAGAGAGAACAAGATATTGAAAACTTATTTGAAGAGATAATGACAGCCTGGCTGGCATGGCTCAGTGGTTGAACATTGACGTATGAACCAGGATGTCACAGTTTGGTTCCCAGTCTGGGTATATCCTGGTTGTGGGCTCAATACCCAGTGTGGAGTGTGCAAGAGGCAGCTGATCAAAGATTCTCTCTCATTATTGATGTCTCTCTCCCTCTCTCTCCCTCCCTCCCTACTTCCCTTCCTCTATGAAACCAATAAAAACATATATTTTTAATAAAAGAAATAATGACAGAAAATGTACCCTACCCAGTGAAAGAAATAAAATAGACTTACAAGTCCAGGGAGCATAGAGAGTCCCAAACAAGAGGAACCCAAAGGGGCTCACACCAAGTCACATCATAATTAAAATGCCAAGAATTAAAGACAAAGATATAAAAGCAACAAGAGAAAGGCAGTTAGTTACCTACAAGGGAGCATCCATACGACTGTCAGCTGATTTCTCAACAAAAACTTTGCAGACCAGAAGGGAGTGGCAAGAAATAATCAAAGTGATGAATAGCAAGGACCTACAACCAAGGTTATTGTACCCAGTAAAGCTATCATTCAGAATTGAAGGTCAGATAAGGAGCTTCACAGACAAGAAAAAGCTAAAGGAGTTAATCACCACCAAACCAGTATTACATGAAATGTTGAAGGGTATTCTTTAAGAAGAGGAAGAAGAAGAAAAATAAATATAAATAATATGAACAAAAATGGCAATAAATACATATCTGTCAGTAATTGAATCTAAAAATCAAAATAAATGAACAAGAAATCTAATGAACAAAATAAACTGATGCATAAATTAGAATCAGAGGCATGGGGCAAAAAAGAATCTAATGATATTGGTAGATTTTCCCCTTTGTAATGAAACCCCAACCTTGATTGATTTCTAAACAATCATGTGTACCACTACTGGTTGAGAAATATGGTTCTTAAACTTAGATGCACATTAGACATGCTTGGAATTCTTTTTTTTTTAATATATTTTATTGGTTTATTTTTTTTTACAGAGAGGAAGGGAGAGGGATAGAGAGTTAGAAACATCCATGAGAGAGAAACATTGATCAGCTGCCTCCTGCACACACCCTACTGGGGATGTGCCCTCAACCAAGGTACATGCCCTTGACCAGAATTGAACCTGGGACCCTTGAGTCCGCAGGCTGACGCTCTATCCACTGAGCCAAACCGGTTAGGGCATACTTGGAATTCTTTAAAAAGCTGCAAATATTCAAGCCACACCTCAGAACAATTAGATGGGAATCCTTGGGGGAGCAATCCAGGCATTAGTAGTTTTTAGAGCTCCCTAAGTGATTCCACTGTGCAGCCGAAGTTGAGAACCACTAGTCTGAGAGGATATATACTGGTAATTACTATACTGTTTACAGATACCAGCCTCTGCAGTGGTTTAAGATCCATCTATATTGACCCTTTCATGCAAGAAGGTAGTTAAAGCACCTAATGGATCAGAAATCTGGACTTCATGGAGCCCACAAAATAGGTTGTATGAACTGTTTCATGCCTGTTTGATAATTAATGTTTTACTAATGTATATCTGTACATGTGGCAGCGTTTGTTCTAAGACTTCAATTTATCCTGACAGAAAAGTTTATGGGGAAGCAACTATCCTCACCCACCTCCAACTTTTGGGCAGGATTTTTTAAATAAAAAGTAAACTACGGATTGTGCATGACCAAATTGGACTAAGATTGCAGTGGTTGCTAGGGATATAATGTTATCCACCCAACCGTGAGTTGTTTCCTGTAAAATAGTAACTATTTTAGGACACTAAATTATGGACAGAGACTTAATTACTGTATTCATCAAAAGGTAGAGACAATAGATAATAAGTATGTAATTTGTCTGTAATGAGGATATCAAAATTGTCCTAGGTAGAGAAATATTGAGTACACTCACCATGTCTGTAACTGAACTAAATTTGGATTTTGAGTTTTCATTTTAGTTTAGTAGTGGAAAATTTAATTTTTTAAATTGAAGGTAAACAGTAAATTCTGTTCTGAAAGTCAATCTCTTTTAGGGGAACACTGCCTTAGTTTATGGTTTATGACATTTTCTGTCTTCCCTTCCCTTCTATTTGCCAATGGAGTTATCTATGTTCCAGGGGGATTTATACATAAATTGAACTTTACATTGGAACCAAGAACCCATGTTGGCTTTGGATAAGCTGTATAATCTTTTTTCTTTTTTTAATTTTATTTATTTTTTTTTTGAGCTGTATAATGTTAATTGATTTTATTGGTTGACATCTATCCACTGCCTCTGTGTTGCAAATGCTCATATCCTTTCTTTTCTGTGATACCCAGTTTATTATAGACCAATGTGTGTCTTCAGTTTCCTATCATTTTGAGGGCTTTTAGAATCTCCAACCCACTTTTAGCCATTTTTATATTCTTCTAAAGCAGTGGTTCTCAACCTTCTGGCCCTTTAAATACAGTTCCTCATGTTGTGACCCAAACATAAAATTATTTTCTTTGCTACCTCATAACTGTAATCTTGCTACTGTTATAAATCATAATGTAAATCTCTGATATGCAGGATGGTCTTAGGCGACGCCTGTGCCAAAGGGGTCGCGACCCACAGGTTGAAACCACTGTTAAAGGGAAGAGGCAACTTCTGGATGCTCCTCTACCCACCACATTGAAGGACATGTATTGCAATTTGCAAACTCTAGATATCAGATGCCAAAGTGGCTTTGGGATTTCTCCAGGGGCCTTTCGCTAACCCCTCTTTATGTTTGGGTCCCACTAAACCTGTCTAGATTTCTATCACACATGACCCCTAGAACATGATCCTGTGACATTTAATCCACAGGTTAATTCCCTTAATCCCCTCTGCCAAATATTTTGCTTCCATTAAAGCAAATACTTGGGTTCTTTATCTGCCCATGGGCAGGAAACTGTTCTCACATTCTCATATAATCTTTTGAGATAAATACACAGGGCATAAATTCTAGGACTGCTTCCTTCAAAGTTATTTATTGGAATGCCAGGTTTTAACAAATCGATTATTCTATGAGTTAATAAAATATACTCAGAAACTCATTTAACTTCTGTATTCCCAGCTGAGTTAGCCCTCCCTGACTCAAGGAATACCATTAACCCAACAGATGGAATGCCCACGACTGTCAAAAATAATGGGAGAAAGAAAAGCTTTGACTATTATAAAAATATTGTCTCCTGCCACACCTGTGATAAAGACCTGTGGTTAATTGGATGGCTGGGCTTAGGACAATATTTGTCAGGATATCTGTTTTAGCTTATGTTTAAAGTGCCTTCCTATGACACATCTGAGATCGCACTGCTAATTAACAGCAACTCAGGGAACAGGGAAGTACATTGTTTTAGCTTATGTTTAAAGTGCCTTCCTATGACACATCTGAGATCGCACTGCTAATTAACAGCAACTCAGGGAACAGGGAAGTACATTGTTTTAGCTTATGTTTAAAGTGCCTTCCTATGACACATCTGAGATCGCACTGCTAATTAACAGCAACTCAGGGAACAGGGAAGTACATTGTTTTCCTGTTGCTGAAAGCTCTAAACTGGAATTGGAGAAATGGAAAGGGTAGCTCAGTATCACTGATGCACAAATATGACTGTGTAACTGTGCATTAGAATCAATACAGAGCTCTTGCAAAATATATATAACTCTCCACCAACAAACATGTAGATTCACCAGGCCTGGTTTAGGGTCTGTGCCTCTGTATATAAAAATAATCTCCACAGATAATTTCTATGCTTTAAAAAATAAACAAAGCTGGGAGCATGTGTAATGCACATCCAATCTGCCTCAAATGTAACCTTTCCTGGGCTTCCTTCCAGCAGCTCTTTCCTGGTTTCTTTCAGCTCCTGAAGACCATCTGGAGGCAGCTAGGGCAGCCGTCAGCTCTGATAGATGCACAACTCAAGGCACTGTTTTTCACACATTTTAAAAATATATTTTTATTGATTTCAGAGAGGAAGGGAGAGGGAGATAGAAACATCAATGATGAAAAAGAATCATTGATCGGCTGCTTTCTGCATGCCCACTGCCAGGGATTGAGCCCACAACCCGGGCATGTGCCCTGACCTGGAATCAAAACAGTGACCTCCTGATTCATGGGGCAACACTCAACCACTGAGCCACATCCATTGGGCTGTTTTTCACACTTTGTGGGCTTCAGGATCATCTAAGATACTTGTCAAAAAATGCAATCATCAGGTGCCACTTCAACATTGCATGAGCTGTTCGATAATGGGTAATTAATAAATGGGTGTATGCTAGAATTTGATTCAAAGTCTGCTTTTAATGAGGCTTTGGGCCTATTCAACTCTTACTTATATCAAACATTTGGCTACTTTTGTTATGTATCTGCCAAAAATAACTTAATAGATGGGCATGACCAAATTGATTTAGGTCATAGGGCTTATATACCCAAGGAAGTTTGAACCTTCCTTTCTTTGGAGGCTGCAAAGTCTGTCTCCTGGTCCTGGCTTTGGAACATAGTCTTGCAGGGAGCGGGGAATGAACGTATCTGTCTGTTGGGGGATTTGGCAAAATAATTTCCCAAAGTATTTCTGAGCCTGTTCACAGAAATACCGACATTGTTCCAAACCTATAAAAAGAGCGGTGATGCTTATTTAGTGTTGAGTTTGAAGACGCTGAATTTGCTGATTGATAAATGCCCATTTGGAGAGCAGAGAATGCTTGCCAGGCATAGTCTGCCACTGAATAATTTTCATGGAACACAGATGGCAAGAGTGTTTGGACCTTAAAAGCTTTAGTGACTCAGAGGATTTGTTTGCAGTTTAATTACTTTGCAGGTAAACAGGAGACAGATGTATCACACTGGGTACAGCAGCAGGATGAACCCATGTATCAGCCCAAACTATCACTCCTTGGCTCCTTGTATGAATCCCCGGGAATAGAAACAAAAGTCCACAAATCCATGTGCTGAGCTCCATGTCCTGTGCTGCCAGAAAAGGCAGGTGAGAACTGTTAGGGGAAAGACCGCTTTCAGAATAATTATTATTGCAGCCTCTTACGAATAGATTGGCATCCAAATGGGAGGAAAACCCGAGAGAGGGGGGAGAAAAATGATGGGAGAAATAAAGCAGAAGAACTGGAAGATGAAAAATTAAAGGTGATCTTGGCAAGACATTAAGGAGGTCCTCTTTCAGCCAAGCACAGCCTCCCTTCCGGATTTGCTTTGCTCTCTGCTTCAGATCCAGGGAAGCCTAAAAATAGTGAAGTCAGAAAACATAAAAATGACACCTGAGGAGCACTGAAAGCAACCAAAACAGAACAAAAGCAAAAATACTTCCCCTATGGAAAAATATGGTCCTCTTTGTGACTGGTTTTATTCACTGAAGTGACAGCTCTGTAATTGTTACTTTTACATATAACTCTAACTGTACTCTGAAAATTTTCAATGCTGACACAATGGGATATTTATTGTGGTAGTCCCAGCACAAAGCATGACATTTAAAAATGGTAGGTGTTTAGGTAGTACATCTTTGTTGACTGAATGAACATCGTGAAAATGTTTTTGTTAAAGTGGAAGGATAGTCTGAGGCAGAAGATGAAATGTGAATTCTATGGCATATGTAATAACACTCATATTTCTAAAATTCTATCCCTTTGTTACCATATTTATTATTTCCTTCCTCCCGCCCTCCATGATTGTTTTAATCCTTATATGTTTTTATTGATTTTGAGAAGAGAGAGAAAAACATTGATGTGAGAGAGAAACATCAATAGGTTGCCTCCAGTACCCATGCCAACTGGAGATTAAACCCACAACTTAGGTATGCGCCCTGACCAAGAATTGAACCCACAACCTTTGGCACATGGGATGATATGCCAACCAATTGAACTGCCTGGCCAGGGTCCTAGGGCCCTCCATTATTTCTTTATTTCCTTCCCTTCCCTTCACTTGCCACACTTCTTTCTGCTCCCCATTTCATTTCCTTCTTTCCTTCCTTCCCCGCCTCCCTCCTTCCCTAACTCCCTCCCATCTTCCGTCCTTCCTTCCTTCCTTTCTTCCTTCCTTCCTTCCTTCCTTCCTTCCTTCCTTCCTTCCTTCCTTCCTTCCTTCCTTTGGTCCTTCCTTTCTTTCTTTCCTTTACTCCCTCTCTTTCTCCTCTCTCTTTTCTTCTGAAATTGAGAACTGAGGCTGAAAGGGGTTAAATGAAATTTCCAAGGTCACCCTTTAAGTGATGGCAGAGCTGAGACAAGGACAATTTCTTTTGTCACCCAAACCAGGTCTCTTTTTGCTACACTCTCCCTAGTTTAGATTTATGTACAATCCAAGACAGGCAAGCTGTCACCGTGACACCGAATGACACTCCTCATTACTCTATGCATTGCTGTGAAATTATTACAGCTCAGGAAATCACTGGCACTTCACACTGCTGTGTCACAAGCATAGGAATTGCTTGACCGTGATGGTCATTAAAAGGACAGACATGAGAGATCAGAAACAGGTTTTGTTAATAAGTGTGTGTTCACAGTTACCATATGCATGGATTATCAACACAATAAGTATTTCCTAAAATTGCTCTGAATTTCAATCATTATCTTGGGCTTTGCTGCCCTTCAACTGTATCCTCACAACTCCCAAATTAAAGTGAAAATATGAAAAATTTGTCCGTTCATAATTGTTTGAGGATACAATTCCATAAGTGTGCATGCAGCTTTTCCAGCTTTCACATCTGTTATTTTGATATCATGTAGATATATCCACAATTATACTTTTATTTTTTTGTATTGCCAAGTGAATATTTCAGGAGGCAGAAGACTTGAATACCCTTAGGGCTTTGACAGCCTCTCAGTAACCTAGAAATAAGTTCTGTAGTCAGAGTGCTATCCACTAATATTAAAACTAATAATAAATGCCTTACACTACTTCCCAGAGGATAATGAATGTAAATTAAATGACATTCGATGCATAGAGGAAGTTTTCCAAAGGTCAGTAAAAAGCACTATTCATTTTATTTTTAAAGTAGAGTGAGATGGTAATATTTGCTGAGGGAATAGGAAGCTCTAGGAGGAACTGACCAACTTTATTTCCCCTCATGTATATTCTGACTCTTCCCTAGAATTAATGAGCCCTGACTCTGCTCAGAAATAATGAATAATCACATCTGAAGTTCTACTAAAATTTTGCTCTTTCGTTGGCTTTTCTCCTCTTGCATTTATATCTTTCATTTCAATTCATTTTCTTATATAAACTTAGCTTGTTAGAAATTGTGCTGTAGGGAGTCTGTTTAATTTTTTTTATTATTTTACCTTTAGCAATGATTATTACTTGATGCAATTTAAAGGATTGGAAGGGAAGACCTGTAGGCTCGGAAGGTAATTTGGAGGCCACTAGTTTGTGAATCAGTTAAGTCCTTGTAAGTGATAATCAAGAAAGCCAGAGCTGTAAACAAGAAACATACAACTATTCTGTTGTTGTTTTGACCTAGAACTATGCGCTAGTTTTATTGGCTTTTCTAAAACATGATAAATGAGGTCAATATATTCTAAGTATTGGAACTTTAGAACAAAAGTTACATCTAAATGAAAATATCTGGGCAATGTCCCATTGTCTTTTTTCTCCCATCTGAAAGGAAGTGATAAAAATGCAAAAATGACCAAAAAAAGAGAAAGCAAAAAGAGTAGTTTGCAGAGAAAGCAAAGTACAGTAGTTGCAGACAAATTATTCATATAATATGCCTTAGAAATTATTCTTATTACTTGTAATAAAGAGAACTTAGCAAAGTTGAATCGTAAGTATTGGAAGAGATACAATTCTACAAGTCATTGTGAACCATGGGAAAGTTGAATGAGATGTTAGTGAAGGGTGGGTGGAACCAGCTTGTAGGATTTTTCTGGGTTGTTCTTTTTGAAGAGGGGGGCGTTCAACATGAAGTTATCCTGGGGGGAGCTAATGTGACATAAATCTCTACATCTGACTGGGTTTGGAAAATTACCTCTCAGCATACATGGAGGTTTCCTTTGACTAAACAGATGTGGGGCTTGTTAATACATTTTAATCAATGCTTTCCTAATAGGCATCCAGGATGGCTTCAGAGGTAGAACTATAATCCATGCGGAAAATACTAGAAACTCATTTCTCTTTGAATGGTATACTTGTCAGATTTAAATCAAATTTAAGTTAAACATTCTTCCTCCCTAAAAGTCTAAGAACTTCTGAAAATGTTTTATATGTGAGGTCATATTGTGTTATTAAATGCTTTATCACTTGTGAAGTTTTTGGTGTCTTATGATATTTAGCAATAAAATACATGTTAACTCACTAAATCACTTTCTGGTTTTGTTTTGCTTTTTGTTTGTTTGTGTGTGGCTTTTATCTATTGACTAAAAAGACATTGTTAGGCCACCTTGCTAATCTCTCTTAGTTTTTTTCATTTGGTAAATTGGGGTAGGGAAGTGGTATTTGGATTCCTTATTGATACAGTTGTGAGAATTTCATTATAAACCTTGACAAGCACATAGTAAGCATTCACAAAAGGTTAGCTATTATAATAATTATTCAGTATATAAAACTCATTTCCCTTATCTCAGTGCCTCGATCTTTATCATAAAACATGGAGATTTAAGAGTGATGTCAGCGATGGCAGAATACAAACCCCCACCTCATTCCCCACAGAGACACTGACTTAACAACAATACAGGGGTGGGCAAATGTAGGTTTACAGTTGTAGGTACTCGAAACACAGTTAATAAAGCTATTGTAATAATCATAATCTGAATGTCTTTTTCCATATGTACAACTGTACCCTACCTTTGCCGACCCCTGTACATGGTCCATAAAGGCTTTATAGATACTCCAGAAACCAGTTAAGATGACTCAGTACCCCAGGAAAAGGCAAAGCTAGGAATAGCCACATTGAAATTGATAAGAAAAGTTGTTGCATTTCACTCAAGCTAGCCCTGCCCCTAAGCCAGCACAGCTTGGTGTGATTGAAAGACAATGCTCATTCTCCGTTGGGAGGAAAGGGGAAGAGTGGAACATATAACCAATGTTTCAGTTTCTCAGTAGGCTTCCTCCGGGACTGGATTCTGTCACATCTGACTCAGAGTGCTTGTGGAGAACCAGCTTACTTTTAAAGCCTGGGGGCTGCTGAGAACAAAGAGCTTGGTGGCATGTTGTAGCACCAAAAAATCCTAGATAACTGAAATAGACACCAGATGGAAGAAGAGATTACAAACTCCTGAAAAAGAAACTGGAAAATCCGTATAGTTAGGAAATAACATGCACAGAGAAAACACACCCTCAGAAAATGTTTGAGAAGCTCTTAGAATCTCTATCCAGGTTGACTGGGGAAGGTCTTCTGAAAAAAAGCCAGTCCATAGATATTAGAAGCAAGAAATAACAAGGTATATAAAGACACAGGGAAATATGACTCAATCAAAAAAATAAAACTACTCTCCAGAAATTGACCTTGAAGAAGTAGACATCTATGAATTAGTTGACAAAGAATTCAAAATAATTATCTTATGGAAGCTCACTGAGCTTCTATAAAAAACAAACTAACTAACTAAAAAAAAAAAAACCCACAGAAAATAACATGCATTGGTGAGGATGTAGAGAAATCAGAAGTCTTGTGTACTATTGATGGGAGAGTAAAATGGTGCAGCTGCTATGGAAAATAGGATGCAGGTTCCTCAAAATATTCAAAACAAAATTGCCATATGATCTAGGAATGCTACTTCTAAGAATATAGCCAAAAGAATGGAAAATAGGATCTCCAAGAGATATTTACATCCCCATGTTCACTGCAGCATTATTATCAACTAGAGGCTCAGTGCACAAATCGTTGATTTGTTGATGATAGCCATTCTGACAGGTGTGAGGTGTATCTCTCTGATTAGTGACTTTGAGCATTATATCATGTGTCTCTTGGCGATCTGTATGTTCTCTTCGGAGAAGTGTCTATTTACGGTCTTTGCCCATTTTTTTAATGGGATTGTAGACACCACCAGCTTCTTTCAATATGTTTTTCTTTGCCTTCACTTTTGTGCAGTTAGATGTGATATGGGTAGGTGTGGGTTTTTGGTTGTTGTTTTCTTTTTTTGTGTGGATGAAAGGGTCCACATGCTAGCCTGACAAGCTCAGGGAAGGCCTGCATGGCGGTCTTGAAAACTCAGAAACCTAAGGTAACCACAAAGGATGGTCTGAAATTAAACTTTAACTAAAAGCAGTTATGGTAGGTAGTTATGTCTTAGGCCAGTATCTTCATCTTTACCTTAACTGAGCCTATCTGTCTTTTTGTATCTATGATAACATATCCTCGAAATGTCTAAGTAAGTTTCCGAACCCACCTATTGTGCCTGGGCGCCAGGACAGATACCACAAATTCCTTCATTGTTAAAATGTTAATTGTTGACTGTTGGGTATCCTGCACCCATCTAAGTATGTGTCTATCATTTTATTTTTTTATCCAATCCCAGAGTTTTCCCCACTTTGCTTTCTCCTGCCTCTCTAATCTATCACCAATAGATTTCATGTAACCCACCTATGTCCCCTCCTTTGACTGTAATGTTTAAAAATAGATGAAAAAAACCACCATTCTCTGGAGCATTATCCCAATCTGTTGAAATACTGCTTCCCGGCAATTGTGGACAGTTTGGCTCAAATAAACTCACAAAAGTTCTTTACAGGTTTGAATGTTTTTACATTAACAGTTTCATTTTTTGGCATCTATCGTGATTGTTGCTCTATAGGTAAGGTATAGAGCAACAATACCTTCAAGATTCCCAAATCTGTGGATTGGTGTCTGTCAATAATTTTGAGAAGTTCTAGGCCATGAATATATTGAATATATCTTTTGTTCTCATATTCCAATTACATATAATTTACACCATTTTATATTGTACCCCTATTCTTGGATGTTCTATTCTGCTTATTTGTTATTTTTATCTTTGCATTTAAATTTGAGAAGTATCCATTACCTACTGATAAGCCATTGAAGGTTTTCTTCATTTCTGATACTGTATTTTTTTTTTTATTTCAAGCATATACTTTTGATTGTTAGCATTTCTACCACTTTGCTTACTCTACCCACCTACATCATTCTTTCATATTGTCATTTTCCCCACTAGGTCTTTTAAAATATTAATCATAGATATTTCAATTTCCCTCCTAATAATTCTAACACCTGTGTCCTATCTTCATCTGGTTCTGATGCTTGTTTTGTTTCATCAGACTGTTTTCCCTTGCCTTTTGGCATGCCTTTTAATTTGTGTTGAAAGCTGGATATGTCCTATCAGGTAATAGGAACTGAGGTAAACAGTGTGAATATTTATGTTAATATTGCTAAGGGTTTGCATGTGTTTAATGTTTTGCATAGCTATAAATGCCAGAAATTTCAAACTCCTCTAGTTTCCTGTGAGACAGGAAGACTAAAAGAAGCTGGAATGGAAGGAATTCCCTTCTCTCAGCTGTGATAATGCCCAGGAAAAGTCAATTTCCTACAGAATTTTGTTATGGAGAAGACTCAGAACATATTTCACAATAGTTACTCTTCTCTTTTCCTTGCCAGAGCAATGAAGGGATCTTACTTGGATTTCATTATGAGATCCTAGCAAGGTTCCCAGAAATAAAGCCCACAAAAGTGGAGAGGCCTTCCTAAGACTGTGGCCTTCTAAGAATTTCTCACTCTCATGCTAATCTATACCCAGTCTCCATCTGTTCATCAAAGTTACTCTTTATATGTTCACGCCAGTTTATGGTTCCATCAACATCTTCTCCAGGTAAACAGATCTTAGGGAAAAGGAAAATGTAGCAGGGGGGGGGGAGGGGAGGGAGGTTGCAACCTACTTCAGTATCTGGTTAAAACTGTAGTCTTACTTTCCCACTCTGACTGACTTGGGCGGAACTGCAGAGCATGCCCCAAGGCCCCACCAAAACTGACTTGGAAGAAGCTGCGGGGACCCGAAGGGGCCCACCAGAGGAGGAGATATATATGTCAGAGTCTCCCCAGGAGTTCAATTCAGGCTTTGGATCCAGAGTCCCCTGGACTAGCAGAACTTCGAAATAAAGGTTAAACTTCCCTCCGTCAGAGTGCTGGCTGATTGTTCTCCAGTGCATTCTGCCACAACCTTAGCTGTATCTCTCTGGAGGTGCTTGTCTCTTCAGATGGGGTAGCAATTTGCCCTTTGAACTTAATTCTCTGATGGGTCTGAGAAAAGTCATTAATTTTCAGTTTTTTAATCGTATTCTTGTAAGGATGGGAGCAATGACTTCCAAGCTCTTTATGTGCTTAAGCTAAAACTAGAAGTACGTTTTCTATGTATAGCTTAAGCTACTATATACACAAAGTTTAAATATAACGTTCATTCTAATTTATTCACAAAATTAATACTCAAAGTTAAAATATTTTTAGGAAGAAAATTTTATGTCTAATAAGAATATACATGGCAGAGCTGAAATAAAACTAAGTTTGCACTAAATTTATGTCAGTGTAATTATATCTGGGTGAATTTGGTTCCCAACCAACAGTTATATACCCCAGACCATGTATGAAAGGTGTCACTGTACTCCACCAATACAGAGATGCACCAAAGTAAAACCACAAATCTCAAACCACAAAACTCAGAGAGCTGACCTTCATTTGGAGAAAGACTAGTGAATAAAGAATATGTCATATGTCGTAAAGAAATATGAGCATGGGCCGAAACCGGTTTGGCTCAGTGGATAGAGTGTCGGCCTGCGGACTGAAGGGTGCCGGGTTCGATTCCGGTCAAGGGCATGTACCTGGGTTGCGGGCACATCCCCAGTGGGGGATGTGCAGGAGGCGGCTGATCGATGTTTCTCTCTCATCGATGTTTCTGACTCTCTATCTCTCTCCCTTCCTCTCTGTAAAAAATCAATAAAATATATTTAAAAAAAAATTAAAAAAAAGAAAGAAATATGAGTATGGTGTTACTGAAAGAATGAGGTGATCCTCACTATGAAAGTGCAATTTCAGAGTTAGTTTTCCATATATTTATTTATATTTTTGTTCTAAGCTCTTTGAAATGCACTCAGTAATGGAGTTTGTTCCCTGGAGACCATGTGACTTTGAAGGATGCCAGGTACATGTGTTATGAAGACATCTGCACATAAATTGCATTAGCATCAGTGTTAATCCCCATTTCTCTCATCAGCTTACTGAAAATCATCTCTAATATTGACATTTCTCTATCTTATCTTCTTTCAAAGCACTTCATGGTCCAGTTTTTTTTTTTTAATATATTTTATTGATTTTTTACAGAGAGGAAGGGAGAGAGATAGAAAGTTAGAAACATCGATGAGAGAGAAACATCGTTCAGCTGCCTCCTGCACATCTCCTAGTGGGGATGTGCCCGCAACCCACGTACATGCCCTTGACCGGAATCGAACCTGGGACCTTTCAGTCCGCAAGCCAACGCTCTATCCACTGAGCCAAACCGGTTTCGGCCATGGTCCAGTTTTGACAGGAATACACATATTTCATTCTCAAGAAAAGTACACAGAGTTGAGCTATCACAACCTTCAGTTGTAAACAAAACAAAACAAAACAAAATAAAAGCAGTATAATTGCATCCCTGAACAACAGAATGTGATAGTCTCAGAAAGCAGAGATAGGCACTCTACAAAGAAAAATAGAATCACGTGACTGGCACCAAGACATGGATTGCCTAGCAACATTCTGTGATTAGCATTGATTAAATCAGCAGGCCCAGCGATGCTAAGGCATAAGGAAATCTCTGTACTCTTCTTTAAAAGATTGATTACTTTTTTTTGGCTTTCAAAATTTGTACTCAATTATTTTCTTTTGCTTTTATATTGTTCTCCTGATCTCTATATGGATTGATATGTGAACCTCCTTTGCATTTTGACAATACATATAGACCACTTGTTTACAGAAAAAAATGTTACAACTCTGAGCTACTTATTGGGGACATTTAATAAAACTCATTTTTCCTATGCCTCTATTATTTTAATTTTCCTCTTCTCATACCTTCACCTCACAGACAATAGGAGCTTCACTTACCAACCCCACCAGGGATATTGATTTTTCCTGATAACTTATAGTAGTGTGTCTTAGTTTTTATACTTTCTAAAAGGCTGAGAAAAACTACAGCTTAAAAGAAAATACGGAAGCACTTCCATAATTTAAAATGGACTTACAACGCCTTATATTTTTTCTTTAGGGTACCACTATTTGTTATTTTTTGCTTGGCCAAAGAAATGGGACAGGGAGCAATGTGTTCAAGTGGATGACTTATCAGGGTCATCTTCAGAGATAGCAGAGGGTTTGTGACTGTTCATGCTGAAGTCTGCTGCTAAATAAGCCATATCCCTCTCCTGCTCTCTCTTCTTACTGCCCTGTCATGAAGGCTGTAGAACATTTTAAAGGACCAGAGGTTCTTATAATTCCCAGCACAGTGTATTCCTCGACCCATATGTTAGCAATTTTAAATGGTCTTTAAATTGCCTCTGTGCTTCTGGCTTCCCTTTTATAAATGCTATAACATGAAATGTGAATGACTCCCAAGGCAGGCCCTTGGCCTGGCCTTGCAAGCACTGCCTAGTCAACTAGTGTAGTTGCAGCAGGGCCTGATGCTAGCAATTGTGATTCAGTGTTCAAAGCTGTCACACCTAAGCTCGGTCTCTCCATCCATAAACACACTAGACACAGTGACACAGTAAAAGACTAGAAAATAAATCTTTACTTGTCAGTTGAAGAGAGGCATATTTATCTCTTTATTAAAGGATCATGCTTAGTAGCCATGAAAATGAAACCTTAAATTTCTAGTTCTTTATGCTTTGTCACATAGCCCATGTAAAAGATGAGTTTAGCATGTGATTTGTCTCTCACTGAGAAGCATGTCTCCCAGACAAAAACAGAGCAGCCTGGCAGAAGCTCTCCACTGTGCCAGGTGTTGTTAGGAACAGGCCCAGCTCCACAGACTCACTCCTGTTCTGTGGAGATGAGAGTTTCCAATTTCTGTGTCTACATATGCTCCCTAGATCCATCAAGGCATATATGAGGTAGATTTGAAGGGCGCTTGGGAACCAACATTAGCCTAAAGCCTCAGAATATGCTATCTCTACCTGAGTGATTTTGTTAGTAAAAAGTTTTGGGGAAAGAGAGCACATGTAAAAAGCAGAAGCTGAACCTACCAAATGCTCACTGGTTGTTTTAATATATCCATGTGAGAATAAACTGATGAATTTATGGATTATTGGTATACATACTGCCTGAAAATCCCTTGAGTCTTTTGGAGGCCATAAAAATGAGAGTGCCAAATGATCCACTTATTTCTTCCATTTAGCATTCATGGATTGTCCAAAACACAATGTCCAATGCCCTAGATAACACAAATAAAAATATTAAACACAACTTTTTGGACCATAGTGCTAGGCATCACAGGCCGGACTGCCAAGGTGCAGAAGCAGCTGGTCGGCTGCTTTAGGGGCTATGGCTGCCACAGCGCTGGGAGCTACTGAAAGGATTTTAGAGACAGGAGAGGCAGTTTAGGAAAGGGGGGGTCCATGGAAGAGGAATGAGTACGCGATGGGAAGAGACAGCTCCAAGCCGCCTGATTGTTTACAAGAATGTTACAAGATAAGGGGGAGAAGAAGAGGAGGGCACCCGCATTTATAATCCCATAAACAAAGAGACTCAGAGGTCTATTTTTCTGAGAGAGAGAGAGAGAGAGAGAGAGAGAGAGAGAAAGGGTTTTTCCCGATTTGGGGACCCCTCCCCAGGGGAAGCTTGTATATGTTTGCAATAAACTTTCACATTTTTGTTTAAAATCTTTTACTACGCAAATTTTATTCTTTAAACTTTGTAGGACAAGAACCCACAACGAGGAGAGTCCACTTGCCATTCCGTATATCACTACTGTGCAAGCTCTGCACTCGCATTGCTGGCTTCTGGGACCTTGGCAGACACAGATTAGAGACACCTACCAGCAAGCTTCATTGTTGTCTTTTTGGAAACTCATTTCCATTAGAGCAGAACCTCTTCAAAAGGAGAAGAAGGTAGATCCTAACAAAGACCAAGCTGCCATGGGCCATTTGAAAAAGAGGAACAGATGACTAGAAAAGGCTGGCCAGGACCTAATTCCCACTGAAGATTTTATTATACCTGGAGGTTCTTGGACAAAGTGAGACATCAACCTTAGGTAGAGATCTCCTTTGAGGAGGCTGAGTGGAGAGCTTTGCTTCTAAAGAAGTGGTCCCTGTACAAGCAGGGAGAGAATGAGATGGAGAGGAAAGCCATCAAGTCCGTGCTTGAGGCCCAGCAGGAAGTTCTATATGAACTGCAACTCCTGTCCCAGGAGCTCTAAGTGGAAGCCATCAAGCAGGACTCCAGTCTGCTCCCCTTTGAGAGAGAAGGACCAGATTACACACACTGCTCTCCAACTACTATCCCCCCTGAAGGCCGGTATCATGACATTGTCAAGGTGTACACACAAGTGGGGTCCAAGAGGTAGAGCCACAGGCAGCTGTCTGAACCTGCTGCTGTTGACAGCCAGAACGACCAGGGCTCAAGGCTGCTTGTCACAGAATTAGGCATGCTGAGAATAAATGTAAGTTTAATCAAGAAAAAAAAAAGCCACTTCTGTAACATATGCTTAAGAAATACATAGTCAACTAGGAACTAGTATATGTTTGTCATAGCAAGTTGTAGATTCCAGTTTCATATGTAAGTTAATGCCCTGGGATTATTTTATTTCAAGTGCTTTTATTCATATAAAATTACATATTTGGCTCTTCCTCACCTCATTCCCCAATCTTAAGCTTATGTTATTTAAATCTGAAGAAAAAAAATAAAAATATGTAGTGATATTATGTTTGGTAAGCTCTGTGTTAGAAACATAGACATCAGGAGAACTTGAGGCTTTGTCTTTTCCCACAGTGAGCTACAAATGGAGCATGTAGGCAATTCCACATATATCAAATTCAGACTATTTATCTAAAACACTCAGTGAATAGAGGCTATGGTATTTTTTTGGCTTGAATTCTTCATACTATTTCTTCCACTTTCCAGCTGGCTTTTCATAAATAGAACCAATCCAAATTTCTGAAAGAAATTTCTTTGCCCCAAAGTATATCCTCCATGATCACTGCTTCCATTGTGACTGTTGTAATACATAAGGGCTAGAATGGCTGATTGGGGCCATATTGTTAAAAATAGGTTGGCAAAGGGAGATATACATGGTGGAAGAGTCAGTGAATAAGATGCTGCTCTCATTTAAGTAGGTTGAACTCAGACTTAATGAAGGCCTTTAGCCCTGACCGGTTTGGCTCAGTGGATAGAGCATCGGCCTGCGGACTGAAGGGTCCCAGGTTCGATTCCAGTCAAGGGCATGTACCTTGGTTGCAGGCACATCCCTAGTGAGGGGTGTGCAGGAGGCAATTGATCGATGTTTCTCTACCATCAATGTTTCTAACTCTCTATCCTCTCCCTTCCTGTCTGTAAAAAATCAATAAAGTATTTTTTATTTTTTTAAAAAAATAAGGGCTTTAGAAAAGAGCAGAGATACCCACAGAACTGACAAGCCTGACATTTGGTGATATGAAGGAGGAAAAGGATGATCTTTTTTTAAATGGCACCATACTTATATGCTTCCAGCTAAGATATTAACAAGGACTGAATTTACCCTTTCACATAAAACAACTAAAAAAACTGGTCAAAATATATGAAAAACTAGTTTTCAAGGAATCATGCAATGAGAGACAGAGATTGCTAAAATTTGTAAAACAAACTGATCAACCTATTTTTTAAAATATATTTTTATTGATTTCAGAGAAGAAGAGAGAGGGAGAGAGAGATAGAAACATCAATGATGAAAGAGAATAATTGATCAGCTGCCTCCTGCAAACTCCCTACTGGGATCAAGCCCACAACCCAGGTATGTGTCCTTGACCAGAATTGAACTTGGGACCCTTCAGTTCTCAGGCTGATGCTCTACCCACTGAGCCAAACAGACTAGGGCTCAACCTAACTATCAATGAGATGGATGGGGTAAATATGATTAAAAAGTGGCAACAGAGGATTTGCAAGATGGCATCTAGCAGAACAGTGGTGAGGAAGAGGGTGTGAGGGAGGGAGGGAGTGAAAGGAAATGTGTGGTGTGGGCATGTGTGAGTGAGTGACAGATATATCCTGTGGGAGTCTCATGGACTGGCACACCAAGTTCTCCTGGATGGGAAGACCCTGCCACAGCTGCAGGCACTCCCCGGGCTGTGGGGCTGGGGCATGAAGCCCACGCCATCTTGAAGGAGAGAGTGGCCTGCACTAGGAACCCAGCCTTACCACCACCCAGACTGGTCTTGGACACTGCCCAGGATCCTAAATCTACTTCAGCCAAAAGTCCTGATGCCTTGCCTGCAGACCTGCAGACCCCAGGATGTCCACCTCCAAGGGTGCTCAGCTCCCTTAGCAGAAACTGTTACTTCCTTCTCCCCAGCAGCTGGTGTCTGGAGACCACGGTCATGCGACTCCCTGGCAGCCAGCATCTGGACACTGGTGAGCTACTAAGGACTCACATATCCAGACAAGGTTGCATAGTTTCAGCCACAGACACTAAGATTCCCACAACTTCTGCTGCTGGCTCATGGAACCCCTCGACATTCACAAAGTGAAATCACCCTGGCCAGAGTCCTACTGACTTATCTTCAAACTATGGGACAACTGCTTCCCTCTGTCATTGGCTCCGGGACCTTCACAGTGATTTGCAGAGTGATGCTACCCCAGCAAGAGTCACACAACACCGGCCACAGTCACACTACCTGAGCCTCAGGCCCCAACACTTTATCCCAGGCCATGGAATCTTGGATCTTACAGTGAGCACACACCAGTGAGACCTCAGGCAACCTTTTCCACAAGAGCTGGAACCATGAGCACATCCACAACAGTTTGCATGATGAGGCTGGGGGTTAATCACGTCGTCAGACAACCAGTGACAAGATTTCATCCAAGAATCAGAAACAAACATTCGTGACCCAATCACATCAGAGAACCCAAATAGCTCAAGTAGGAGGCTCCACTAGAACACCAATCTCAGGAGATCTGAAAGACTGTACCACTGAGTCCCAAAAATCACCAAATATATAGGACCACACCCAAAAGAACCAGGGTATCAAACAGTTGGATCTAAGACATAGAAACAATTAAAACATTACAGCAAAAAAATGGAGAGATAAAGAAACAATCCTAAAAGGAAAGAAAAAGAGGAATCACCAGGAAAGGAATGAAATTAAATGGAGGCAAGTAATTGGTCAGAAAAAGAATTCAGAGTAATGGTTATAAGGATGCTCAAATGTCTGGATGACAAATGCGCACAACTCAATGAGAATTACAAGGAACTGAATGAGAATGTCACCAACATGAAAAGGAACAAAAAAGGCATGAAAAATGACATAGCTGGATAAAGAACACAATGAAAGGCTTCAACAGTAGACTAGAAGAAGATGATGACCACATCAATGAATTAGAAGACAAGGTAGAAAAAAATACACAAGCAGAGCAGCAACTGGAAAATAATACTTAAAAAGCAGGAGGAGAGCCTAAGGGAGCTTTGGGACAATATGAAACAAAACAGCATTCATATAATAAGGTGACCAGAAGGAGAGGAAGCTGAGGAAGGAATAGAAAACCTATTGGAAGAAATAATGACAGAAAACTTCCCTGATTTGGGGAAGAAAAAAGTCACACAAGTCCAAGAAGCACACAGAGTCCCAAACAAGATGAACCCAAAAAGACCGACACCAAGACACATCATAATTAAATTTGCAAACACCAACAACAAAGTAAGAATCTTAAAGGCTGCCACAGAGAGACAGAAAGTTATCTACAAGGGATCTCCTATTAGACTACCAACCGATTTTTCAACAGAAACACATCAGGTCAGAAGGGAATGCAATGAAATATACAAAATGATGCAAAACAAGGGACTAATTCCAAGAATACTAGACCCAGCAAAGCTATCATTTAAAATTGAAAGTGGAATCAGGAACTTCACAGACAAAAGTAGGCTGAGGGAGTTTATTACCACCAAGCCAGCAATTCAAGAAATGCTAAAGAGGCTGTTGTAAAGAGTAGAAAGGGAAGAAGGAACACAGGCACAAAAAATAAAAAATGGCTACAAACAAGTACCTATCTATATATATAAAAGGCTAAAATGCTAAGTGTCCCTCCCTCCATCCGACTGGACCCTATGAAATGCACTGACCACGAGGAGACAGATACTCAATGCAGGAGCTGCTGAGCTATAGTAACTTGGCAGCAGTGGTTCTCGGGTGACACAGCCCAAAACCATAGGGAAGGGAGCCCAATTCCTCACGGGCCCGCATGACTCCGCCTTCGGCAATGGGTTATGTTGTTGCTGGGGCACTGTCGGCCCTGAATCTGGTTTATTGCACATTTGTGTTTGCATTCCACACCCTATATGACAGCAACTTTGCAGAGTGCCCTCTCACACTCCGGAACCCCTCGGGAGATGTCAGACAGCCGGTTTTGGCCCGATCCCCGTAGATCAGGCTGAGGGAAACCACCTGCAGGAGGGACCCTGCTTACTCTGCAGATGCTGAGGGACCACGGGAGGTTGGCTTCAGGGCATGTCTGGCCTGTCTCACCCAGTCCCGCCCCACCAGCCACCTTCTAATTAATTTCCTTTCAATATGTATGAATCCATGCACCGGGTCACTAGTCAATAATAACCTTAAATGTACATGGACTAAATGCTCCAATCAAAAAGACATAGGGTAGCTGAATGGATAAGAAAACATGACCCATATATATGCTCTCTATAAGAGACCCACCTCAGAACAAAGC
>NW_006300016.1:41174-43418 GCF_000327345.1 Myotis davidii
TGGCTGAATGGATAAAAAAACATGACCCATACATCTGCTGTCTACAAGAGACCCACCTCATTAGAAGGGACTCACACAGACTGAAAGTGAAGGGATGGAAAAATATCTTTGAGGCAAATGGAAATGAAAAAAAAAGCTGAGGTAGCAATACTTATATTTGACAAAATAGACCTCAAAGTGAAGGCCATAACAAGAGATAAGGAAGGCCACTTCATAATACTGAAGGTATCAATACAACAAGAAGATATAACTGTGGTAAAAACATATATACCCAATACAGGAGCACCCAAATACATAAAAAAACTTCTGGAAGTTATCAAGGGAGAGCTTGACAGCAATACAATCATAGTAGGGGACCTTAATACCCCATTGACACCACTGGATAAATCCTCTAAACAAAAAATCAGCAAAGAAACAGCAATGCTAAATGAATCACTGGATCAGATGGAATTAATTCACATCTTCAGAGCATTTTTTTTTTGCAGGGCCCACATTTCACATTTTATTGCACTTTTTCCACAATCACTGAGTCATGCTGGGCTGTGCCCAGGGCTCCAAAGGCAAGACCTGGTAGATGAAGCTGCACAGCAAGCCATTCCCGCGGAAGGGGCTGCCCCAGGGACCCCAAGAGGATGACCTAGTGGCCATGGTTGGGAGACCAGTCGAAGACTGAACCCCACACCCAGTGCCCACTTAGGTGGCCTTCATCACTCCCATCCTCTTCTGCACACCACCTCCTCCGGGATGCTGCCCCCAAACAGGGTCTTCAGAACATTTAATCCCAAAGCAACAGATTACATATTCTTCTCAAGTACACATGGGACATTTTCAATGATAGACCACATGTGGGGACACAGGCAAACCCTCTTCAAACTCAAGAAGATAGCATCTTCTCAGATCACAATGGCATGAAATTAGAAATCAACTACAATAAAAACAGTGAAAAAAATCAAGCATTTGGAGACTAAATAGCATGCTATTAAAAAAATGATTGGGTTACCAAAGAGATCAAAGAAGAAATAAAAAGCACCATGGAAACAAATAACAATAAAAACACAACAATCCAAAATCTATGGGACACCGTGAAAGCAGTCTTAAGAGAGAAATTCATAGTTCTACAGGCCTATCTCAAAAAAACAAGAAAAAACAATGGTAATTAATTATCTAACCCTGAAATTTAAAGAATTAGAAAAAGAGCAACAAGAAAAGCCCAGAGTATAGCAGAAGGAAGGACATAATAAAGATCAGAGCAGAAATAAACGACATAGAAAGAAAAAAAAAATCAAGATTAGAGCAGAAATAAATGACATAGAGACCAAAAAAACAATACATGAGATCAATAAAACCAAGAGCTGGTTCTTTGAAAGGATAAACAAGATTGATGAACCTTTATCCAGTCTCACCAAGGAACAAAGAGAGAGGACCCAAATAAACAAAATCAGAAATGAAAGAGGTGAAATAACAACCACAGATATACAAAGGATTGTAAAAAATACTATGAACAACTCTATTCCAACAAACTGGACAACTTAGACCAAATGGATATATTCCTAGAAAAATATTATCTTCCAAATCTCAATCAGGAAGAATCAAAAAACCTGAATAGGCCGATAACTATGGATGAAATTGAAGCAGTAATAAAAAAAACTTCCAGCAAACAAAAGCCTTGGGCTTCAGACATCCTTAGTGCTGCCACGGAGGCAGGAGAGGCTGCCACCACCACTGCTGCACTCACCATCCGTGAGCCTGGCTTCTGGCTGAGGAGCACCCCCCACCATGGGAGCACACTGACCATGAGGGGAAAGCTCCTGCATTGAGCATCTACCCCCTAGTGGTCAGTGCATATCATAGCAACCGGACATTCCACCATTCAGTCTATTTTCATATTAACCTTTTATGCTTGTGGGATTGGGCCAAAACGGGTTCTCCGACATCCCCCAAGGGTCCCAGATTGTGAGAGGGGGCAGGCAAGGTGAGAGACCCCACTGGTTCATGATTTGGGGTTGGGGAGGGATGCTGAAGGTTGGCCAGCCAGGGAGGGACCACAGGAGGGCTCCAGGGCATGTCTAGCCCATCTTTCTCAGTCTCAATCGGCCGGACCCCAGCAGTAAGTTAACATACCAGTCAGAGTGTCTGCCCCTGGTGGTCAGTGCACGTCATAGCTACCAGTCGGAGCGTCTGCCCCCTGGTGGTCAGTGTGTGTCATAGCTACTAGTGGGAGTGTCTGCACCCTTGTGGTCAGGG
>NW_006300016.1:43487-46084 GCF_000327345.1 Myotis davidii
CCCCCCCTGCCAGCCTGACCGCCTCCTCCTCCCCTGTGGGCCTGATCTCACCCCTAACTGCTCTCCCGGCTGGCCTGACCATCCCTAACTGCTTCTGCCTGCCTGATTGTCGCTAACTGCCCTCCCCTGCCAACTTGTTCTCACCCCCAACTGCCCTTCCCTGCTGACCTGATCTGTCCCCAACTCCCCTCCCCTGCTGGCCTCATCTCGCCCCCAACTGCTCTCCGCTGCTGGCCTCATCTCGTTCCCAACTGCCTCTGCCTGCCTGATCACTCCCAACTGCCCTCCTTTGCCGGCCTGATCTCACCCCCAACTGCCCTCCCTTGCCGGCCTGATCACCCTTAACTGCCTCTGCCTCAGCCCCCACCACCATGGCTTTGTCTGGAAGGAAGTCAGATGTCCAGAAGATGGCTGGTTGACCCGGACTAATTAACATATTACCCTAATAGTAGTATAGATAGTTTATATAGGATAGGATTACTTAAATGTGGGGGGAAAGCCTTTTTCATCAGGAGATACTCCTGGCAGACAAAAATACATAATCCCTATATCTGGACTGATAACCAGCCATATGCACTATACTGTCAAACTGTTCATTAAAAAATTGAACCGCTTTCTTACACCTTACACCAAACAGCTGTTGCCCTTAAAACCCCTCCTCAGCCCCCACCTTACCTTCTGCCTTTGCAGTTCACCCAGATTAGGTTCTTATTGGTCGGTTTGTATGCCAGTCAGTGTTAAAAGCTCTGCCTCCAAGGCAGCTATTGGCTCCTCGCACTTCACCCAGATTTGGTCCTGATTGGTTGATTTGTATGCCAGTCAGCATCAAAAGCTCCGCCTCCTAGACAGCAACTGGCTCCTGGCACTTCACTCAGATTTGGTCCTGATTTGTTGGTTTCTATGCCAGTCAGCATCTAAAGCTCCGCCTCCCAGGCTGCCATTGGCTCCTCACAGTTCACCCAGATTTGGTTCTGATTGGTCGGTTTCTATGCCAGTAAGCATCTCTGTGATTGGTCCGTTTCTATGGCAGTCAGCATTTCCAGGCCTATCAACGGACCTGATCAGAAAGGCAGGGCTAATAAGCAGCCCCAGTGGAGGCCGAGAGAAAGAGAGGAATGGCTGCTGGCCAAGCCCCAAGCAAAAGAGAGAGCAAGTGCTGATCAACAGCTGCCACAAAGGCTATGGATCAGGCCCTGCTTTTCTCTCCAGACCTCTCTTCAGGCCTGATCTGCAGCCCCCTTGGGAGTCAGTGCTGGTTTGGGGTGCCCGCAGCAGCAGTAGTCCGGTTGGTTGAGCCTTCAGTTGTTTTGGATGTTATGGGCTCTGGGTTTTTATATATTAGGATTGTGCTTTGATTGGTTGAACGGACAACTTAGCATATTAGGCTTTTATTATATAGGATTAAAGATTTCATATGCTTTAAGAGCTAGAAAAATATATATGTGGGTAAATTTCATACTATGTTTCAGGGAGTTAAATAATCAATATTCCCTGCTAATTTTCAGTAAATATCACATAAAAAATGGGTCACCTGAAAGAATACAGGATTAGAACTTGTTTTTTTGTTTTTTTTTCTATGATATAAACTCCTTCCAATGGCTACTTATGATCACTGTTCACTCCTTAAGGCAGATCAGTTTACTCCAGGAGACATGACCACAGCCACTGTGCATTCCACCTTCTGGTTTGGGGCCTTTCCCATGGTGACCCAACTCAGAGGAGTGCCAATTCTGCCTTCCTTTCCCTCGGTCCCCTTCCAGGTTATGCACAGCCATGATACTCCCTTCCCCAATCCCCCACTCCATGGTAATACTTTCCCCTTCACTGAAGTGAAAAGTAGGCTTTCTTCTGGAAAAAAAAAATCTTGAAAATCCTGTTTTTATAAGTTTTATGGTTCTTACAATAAACCCATTCAGGGAAAAAATGGCTTCCTACAAATGTGCACCATACACATATTTAACAGTATCATTCTCTTTAATTTCCCCTTTTTCGTCCTTTCTCTAATGATAGCATCATTTCCTTTTGGAAGCCTCACCTTCTATTCATGAGGATGAGGCACACAGGGGTTACAAGAATACCTCTTGCAGCAACATTTATGCTTCCTCCTGTCAGTCACTGCACCACAAATCAGAATCCCAACTAAGGACAGTATCCTCACCTGACTGCCATGACACAGCATCTCAGAGAAACCCATAGAATCAGAACACTCTGGATGACTTGGCTCCTCACTGGTGGCCCCTTCCTTCTAAGCCCAGGTCCCCAGTCATGTGGATCCTTGCTTTCCCTAGCATGTAAGGACTACACCAAGGAATGTTTCTCTCCTCATTCTAGGTACCTTCTCATAAGAGTTTATGGGGATCCATACACTAAATTTCCCTTTAAGGATTTACCTTATGATCCTTTGTATGTTCGGACCTTTAAGAAAAACATTGGAATTTGTCTGGGTAGTTAAGACTGCCATAAAGGAGCAGATAGCCTGTCCTTACTTGAATGACGGGCTCACTGGAGAGGTTTTACACCAATTTGCAAGGCACAAAAGATGTTTATTTTGATTTGCTTTTTTTTCTTGTTAAATAAAATGAGAAATAACTTGCAAA
>NW_006300016.1:47813-48580 GCF_000327345.1 Myotis davidii
CAATAAAATAAAAGAAATGAAATGGCAAAACCTCCCCAATATGGAAAAGAAAGAAAGAGGGCCAATAATTTTATAGCAATGCGTTCTTCATGATGAAATCCTTGATTTCTGCCCCATTTTGCTACTTTCTGCATAGTAGTCTCCATTCCCTCATGACATCAAATATTTACATCCAAGCCATCAAAACAGGCACACTTTCCTAATATGATTTTGAAACTTTATTGGTCATGCTAAATTAATCTTAGCCTACAGTATAAAATGCATGTTCTTGTGCCTCAGAAATGTATTTGTTCATTTTTAGGTGTTTCAAGGAACAAATTACTTTGCTGCATATAATGCAACAATTCCATGCCTCATTGTGTTCTTTATACTGATTGAACTCGTCTGCTAAGAGAGAAGTTTGAAAAGTTAACAGCTTAAATCTCCAAACCCAGTGAATTTATATTACCTATCAAACAAACATGGTGTGACCTACGGGACTGACTAGGGAAAACTTGGGCCAATTGCTGGAAATAAATAACTAATATTTTAATTTCTCTAAGTCTCCATCATTAAGGAATAAAATGATTCCTATTTTTCACTTGAGCTAACAGTTTGTTTTATATACATATATTTATTGATTTCAGAAAGGAAGGAGAGGGAGAGGAGAGAAACATCAACGACAACAGAATCATTGATTAGCTGCCTTCTGCACGTCCACACTGGGGATCGAGCCCATAACCCAGGCATGTGCCCTAACTGGGAATCTAACCGTGAACTCCTGGTTT
>NW_006300016.1:48775-59952 GCF_000327345.1 Myotis davidii
CATCTATTGCTTTGTAACTTTAGAATATAAATCTAATGGTAAAAGAGCCACTGGATTTATTTTGTTTAGAATTGGCGAGTCATTCCATCATTTGTTCCCAAAATAATTATTGAGCATCTACTGCATGTGCTACAGGGTTAGACCTCTAATGAGACCCTCACAGCCTGAGCCAGAACAGAGGTGACAGCTCAGCTGTTTTGAGTTTGCATATTTCTCTATCCAAGGCTGATGGTCATCCCAGTCTCCTTTGACTAACATGTACTTGAGGTGTGGTCTGAGGCTGTGGCACAGAATTTTCTCTTTTAGAAGACACCTCATTGGGGGTGAACCTGCCAATGCCACCAGCATCTCTATCTCCACAAACAAATGACAGAGCAGATAACCTGGGTAACTTGGGATCCAAGTACCACAGTTTGGGCTTCATTTTCTCAAATTGGTTTGCACATCAGGAGGAGGTGCTAGTATTCTGGGGAAGCCAAAACACCTTTTCACTCCATCTCTTTTCATTCCATCCCCTTTCATTCCAGCCAGGCCATTCCTTCTTCCCCCACTGCTCTGCTGCCTGGTGTGATGAGTAGGACACACATTTCTGAGAGAAGATAGAAGCACTGTTTTCTGTCTCTGCTATCTCAAACATATTATGTAGCATTCTATTTTTTTTACAGCTTTAATGAGGCATAATTGGCATAAATAAAATGCATGTTTTAAAAACGTTCAGTTTGATACGTTTGGGCATATGTGTGTATCTGTAAAACCATTATCACAGTCCAAGTCAATAACCTCCAAAATGATTCTTTACATCCATTTGGTACTTAGCATTCTGAGCCCCAGATTCATCTGTAAAACCAGTATGAACATAGAAACCTTATAATGTAATCACGGAACTAGCTCAAAATGGTCCTATCCTGTTTCTAACAGGATACTGAGTTGCTTTTCAGAGCCAACAGACCAAAATAGACCAAGTCATGCAACCAAAGCATGTGCAGAGGAAAGATCTTTGACTTTTAGTTCTACCTGGAACCAAAATCTTGTCCCCCAACTACCACTGATCCAAAGGACCAACACATAATAGGAACTTAAACACCAGAACCTCTTTCAGAGGCAAAGAGTGAAGAGTCTATTGTCCAGGAAGATCTGGTGCTGAGGGCCATTATAAATGGCCAAGCTCCAATGCCCTCCAATTAAAACTCGCCCCACCAGTGCTTTCCCATACCTGTTCTCCCCTAACCCTTTAAAAACCACCTCAAATTGGATAGGAAAGGCAGATTTGAGCTTTCTTCTTGTCTTCTTATTGAACTGCCTCTTGAAATAAACTTTTTCCTTGTTTCATACTCAGTGCTTTAGTGATTGGTCTTACTGTGCATCATGTTTTAATGGGGAAAAAGGGGGAACATCTGTAATACTTTCAACAATGAAGATAAATTTTGAAAACTTGGGTTCAATTACAATAATGTAATAAAAATTTACAAAATACAGGTAAAGATTATACTATGTAGCAGGAGATAAGTCTGTACTAGATGATTACACACACTTTGCATTTAGTGAATATTCATGAGCAATCAAGGTCTAACTGATTCTACCATTTTATGCTTCCATTTTTACCCCAATAAGTCAAATCTTTTCTCAAGCTTACAACCAGAAATAAAAGATTCCTATGTAAGCTCTACACAACTTTGCTGAGTTATCTGTAGAAGAGAGAGAGCTGGGCATTTCGAACTATCCAGGGAATGATGGTAACTACAGATATAAGCCCTAGTGTTGGCTGACAGCTGAGCAAACATTTGTGCCTGTGTGTGGAAGGGAGGGAGTGAATGAAGGGCATAGATATCACTGTGTGAAGGGAGTTTGACCTTTCCTCAACAGCTGACACCAGGGGATGAGGATTCACAAAATTATGTCAGCAAGGAAACCACTATCTGATTGAATAAGATAGCAGAGAGGAAAACTTAGCTCCCAGGAGGAAACTGGTTACCTGACTGAGTCCACATGGAATTAGTTGGGGTTCAACAATGCAGATGTTCAAAGCAGAATGGCCGAGATGTGGCAGTTCCTTTGGATTGTTTGCATGTGCCTGTGAAGGAAAAAGGGAAGAAACTGAAGGGGAGCAGAATTTGCCACCCAAAATATGCCTCGTTGACATAAGGATAATTTTAAGCTGACTAGTTTTAAGGAATAGCAAACATAGGAGAAACTCCGAACACTGAGAAGTTACCTTTTTTGTAAGAGACATTTAATTTATAAGGAAAATCTCCATTTGTAAGGGTGTCTTTCTCTCTGTACCTAGAAGAGAAGAATGACTAAATTTCTAGGAACTATTATCCATTGACTTAAATATAGGACTTAAATATAACGACCGTACTCTTGGTTACTGTACTTTTCCTGGTAGCCTCCAATAACTGACTGCCTACTCGAACATCTTTTGTCTTTGCTTGGAGATGGTCTATGAGGTAGTGGCTTGGGCCATTTCAGGAATTAGTCAGTTTTCCTGAATCTCTCCCATATGTACAGGAGGTATACATGTTATTAAACTTCTGTTTGTTTTTTCCTGGTAATCTGTTTGTTTTTATTACAGTCCAGAACAACCCTGGGCAAACTACGGCCCGTGGGTCGGATCCGGCCTGTTTGAAATGAATTAAACTATTGAAAAAAAAAGACCGTACCCTTTTATGTAATGATGTTTACTTTGAATTTATATTAGTTCACACAAACACTCCATCCATGCTTTTGTTCCGGCCCTCCGGTCCAGTTTAAGAACCCATTGTGGCCCTCGAGTCAAAAAGTTTGCCCACCCCTGGTCCAGAACATAAAATGGAGGAGGGAAAGCTATTTCCTCCCCACAAAACTATCTTAAGGAATCCTCTTTAGTGTTTGAAAAGGAATAGGTGGGATTAGATCACATTTTTACAGAGTTAGAAGGAAATCCATGTCTGACTGAACCATTCTCTAATTTATTTTAAAACCGCCAGTTAGTTGGTTAGGTCATTTTGAATTGAATCTTGCTCGTTTTCTAGCTGTTAAAATGTACAAGTTTCAATAATATTCAAGCACCAAATGATTCAAAGCAATACAAGGCTGTCAAAGTAGAATTTGGAGAGAAAGCACGGTATGTTAATAAATGATTCACACCCTCAACACCTCAAAACACACGGGCCTATAAAATATTTTAATGTATTGTTTTCTGGCTTTGGATATCACATTTTTAGCATTGCCTATTTTTATTGTGCTTTTTAAGGACAGTATGTATATTAGAGATAGAGCTGTAACTATTTTTTAAAGTTTTGAAAACAGATGTGGTAGTAGATTTAACCATACGAAATTGCCACTTCCCAAGTCAAAATCATTCAACTATAGGTGATGTTTATGGTTCATCCAACTTTGGAATCTCTCTCTCTCTCTCTCTCTCTCTCTATCTCTCTCTCTCTCTCTCTCTCTCTCTCACACACACACACACACACACACTTACAAGGCAATTGGACCATTTATTGGCATTGATAAAGCATTCCTTTAAACAAGGGATGAGATACTGAGCACTGAAAATCTCACCCCATTTTGTGAAATCTTAAGACCAAAGTCTCCATGGTCATACACAGCTTAATCACAACAGGAACAAGAATTTAAGTTAAATTAATTGAATCAAACTGCTCTTCTATGAGATAATAAGGGGAAAGTGGGGGTGGGGTGGGTCTGGGTGCAAAGTTCTTGCTTTCACACTACAATGTTAAAGGTACAAGAATCTAACAATTCCCACTGCAGCACAAAACTGCTTCCCATTGTTTCAAGGCAGTCATTTATCAATAGCCCAGATGCTAAGAAATTTTCATGGAAAACAGGGGCACACCCTTTGGCTGTGAGTTGAGGAGTCAAGTTCTTAAGAACCAAGGACTGGCCCATCCTGTGTGGTTCAGTGGTTGAGC
Organism: Myotis davidii; assembly: GCF_000327345.1. Lineage (NCBI taxonomy): Eukaryota > Metazoa > Chordata > Mammalia > Chiroptera > Vespertilionidae > Myotis > Myotis davidii. The sequence goes on from NW_006300016.1 coordinate 52,690, forward strand.
CTTGACCTGTGAACCAGCAGGTCATGGTTCTATCCCCGTCAGGGCACATGAGAGTTCTGGGCTCATCCCCAGTAGGGGGTGTGCAGGAGGCAGCCAATCAATGATTCTCTCTCACCATTGATGCTTCTATCTCTCTCTTCCTCTCTGAAATCAATAAAAATATATTTAAGGAAGAAAGAAAGAAAGAAAGAAAGAAAGAAAGAAAGAAAGAAAGAAAGAAAGAAAGAAAGAGAGAGAAAGAGAGAAAGAACGAACCAAGGACTGGCTGACCACTCTTGAGGGAAAGCGCCTTCACAGAATCTCCAGGATCTAGTCTCAGCTTCCCAATCTATAAAATGCAGCAGTGGTGGTGGTGGTGTGTGTGTGTGTGTGTGTGTGTGTGTGTGTGGGCTAATGGTGGGGGTGTTTGAGGAGGATGGAAAGACAGCTAGGCTTCCAGATCAAAATCATCACGCTCCTCATTGTTAGATCTTGGATGAGTCAACCCAAGTGGCCAAGTCCTCCACACTGCATGTGACAAGGAAGGTGGTGTCAATGACTAATGGCATGTGGCCCTGCTACTGGAAGGCCAGGGCAGCCTGAAGAGACTGCTCCATTCGCAGCTTAAGGAGCACAGTGGGCAGGCGGCAGTAGCTGAAGGATGAGGCCCTGACGTCGCAGAGCTCGAGCAAGCAAGCTGCGCGTAAGCACCAGGCCAAGATCATACAGCTTGTCCAGCAGTGTGGCCAAGGCACGCATGTGAAACAGGTTGTACTTGGGCAGGTCGTGCAGGAGCCAGGCCAGCTCATGCACAGAACAGCTCAACTGATGGTAGCACGTGTAGTCCTTGTACCACTGCAACTGATAAGACCACAACACGTGAAGTTTGTGCGGGTTTTGGTCAGTGACCTGCCAGTTCAGGAAGTCCACCTGCTTCAATAGCTTCTGCTTGTGTAAATTAAGCTTCTGCACCAGGATGGTGGCTGCCAGCTCCCTAGGACTCAAAGCTCTACTTTAGAATTTCTTAAGAGGATCTCAGGACAGAGTCTACTTCTAGAAAAGCACAGTTTGTTGGGTATTTTTTTGTAAAGAATCTCTGTTGATTATTTTTTTAAAAGGCATGTGAGCAAGCCCAGTGGTATTTACACTCCTTTACAGCTGTGCAACAGTACTTATATTAATTTTTTAAGCTACTAAAATAATATTTGCTGATGTTTGTTTTTTCCATAATTTTTAAAAGGTGTTATCATTGTTGTTTACTTCTATTTCCATTGAGTGACATGTCCTAATTATGTTATAACACTCAAGTTGCCCAGAGAGCTTGTTAAATGCAGATTCCTAGAACAATTACTAAACATTCTGGATGCTGTGCTTTGATCATTATTATTATTACTAGCGGCCTGGTGCATGAAATTTGTGCACAAAAAGGGGGGTTCCTTCAGCCCAGCTTGCATCCTTTCCAATCGGGACCCCTTGGGGGATGTCCCACAGGGATCAGGCCTAAACCGGCAGTCAGACATCCCTCTCACAATTTGGGACCGATGGCTCCTAACTGCTCACCTGGCTGCCTGCCTGATCGCCCCTAACCACTCTGCCTGCCGACCTTCTGGGCCTATCTCCGGGCCTGGTTAGAAAGACGGGGCCAATCAGCAGTCCCCACGGAGGCCTGGAGAGAAACAGAGTGCAGCTGCTGGCAAAGCCTAGAGAGAAAGAGAGAGGTAATGGCTGATCAACAGCTGCCATGGATGCTTCGGATCAGACCCTGCCTCTCTTTCCAGGCCTCTCTCCGGGCCTGATCTGCAGCCCCCTCAGCAGTCAGTGCTGGGTTGCCGTGGCGACTACAGGACTGACTTCCGGTGTTCAGTGGAGCCTTCAGTCTGGTCATCATGGACCCTGGGTTTTTAAATATTAAGATTTTTTTTTTTGTAAGAAAACATTTATTCGCTAAATCACAGAGGTAATAAGAAGTAATTCCTAGAAGGTATGAGCTTAGGAAACCAGTTATAGAGGCAAAGGAAGGGCCCTTGGAACTTGGGAGTGAGGAAGCTAATGGTAATGTGCCTGAGGGGAAGGGGACGGAAAGGAGGATGGGAACCCGAAGGGAAAGGTTCTGGCATGCTCCAGAGAGGGAGAGCCTGTGCTTTGGTTATTTTGAGTTGCTAAAACAAAATACCATAGACTGTGTGTCTTAAACAACAGCAGTTTATTTCTTACATTTCTGGAGGCTGGGAAATCCAAGATCCAGGTCCTGGAAGATTGTGTCTGGTGAGAGCCCACTTCCTTGCTTGTAGACAGTGCTTTTTCACTATGTGCTCACATGGTCTTTCTTTGGCAAGCATTCTCTCTCTCTTTCTTCTTATAAGGACATTAATTACATGATGAAGGCCCCACCCTCATGACCAAATCTAAACCAAATTTCCTGCCAAAGGCCTTCTCTTCAAATGCCACAAATCAATTTGGGTGGATACAAACATTCAGCCTATAACAGGGTGAGAACAAGTAATTGCACTTTAAACAATTTTCCTGAAATTTCAAAAATTAAAGGCATAATTTTTGAAACCATGTTATGTACTCTTTACGTATCTTCCTAATTTAAATCTTATAGCAATTGTATGTGGTACATTTTATAACTGGTATTTTTTAGAGAAGGACTGAAAATTCAGCAAGACTAAAGAATTTGCCAAGGTCTAACAGCTACAAAGTTCAGATTGATTTCAAATATGTGCTTTCTCCACCATGTTTCAAACCCTCTGTATGCCTATTTGTTTTTATCCTTCTGGAATCATTTGCACATCAGTCTAAGTCAAATAACAGTAGCTTTACTGTATTAAGGCTAGAAAAATATTGGCTATCTGAAAAGAACAGCTGTGTTCTGAGAAAAATAAATGTGGTTGGTAATTCTAAGTATGAGTCAAAAATATTATAGTAAGAAGTTATCCAAAGAAAATAAAGAGAGCCATCTGGAAATCTATTCTTCATCACGATATTTTGTCAGTAAGGGATTGGCTGATGATAGAGAGACAGTAGCTCTACGGCATGATAGAAAGAAGTTGGGGAAAGATCCCAGCAAGTGGAGTGAGGGTGTGGGGGCTAACATCCACCCTCCAGAGCACCCACCTCTGGGCATGATCAAAGGGAAACAGTTAATTGCAGGAATCTCCTGAGGTGGTCCTGGAAATCACAAAAACAAGGCCCCCTCCCAACCAGAGTCAGAATTTGGCTCCACAAAGCTTGGAGATAACCACCCTTTCCCCTGCTTTCCCATCCCCCTCCCCCAACACACACACCTTGGAAACACATAAAATCTCAAGAACTAACTGACCATGCACGCAACTCACCTCTTACATTGGCGCACATCCACTCACTTTTTGCTTCTCTCACAGTGGAGCCCACGACCTGGCTCTTTCTTTTCTGCTACCTGAATAAAACTTGCTTTGTTCTCACTTGGATACTTCCTTGCAAGTTTTCCTGGGCGAGTCAAGGACCTGGAGGTCACCTGAAACATGAAAGTTTAGGGACTGTGCTGGGGGGTAGGGTTAGCCCCCAGCATGGAGTGGTCTTGTAACAGTTCCTGTGTTTACAAAGACTGAACAGTAAACTGAACCTGGGTTTAATGACATACAATTCAGTGGAATCACATTTATAAACAAAGTATGAAACACATTTGCTTCTGTAAGTCAGAGGGACATGACAAGGCCTTTTGCCATTGAGTCTTTTCCTTCCTCAGATGCCAGGCCTTGCTTACCACATCATCCATGCGCCTGGGAAACATCCTGTCATAATCCCCCCCCCCCCCACCCCCTCCACCCTCCAGTGATGCCAGCTGCTGCTCCGGGAACAGGAAGCCTTCTGCCTCAGCATACTGAGCCTAGAAATCCTTACTGTACTTCTCCAACTGCATCTCCAGTGAAGGTCCATTTCCCCCTTGGGATCTTGAATACCATCATGGGAGAGCTTGTTTAAAGCTTGTCTGAAGGCAAAGCTTCTTAATGATGACACACAGTGGCTACAGGAGAAAACCTGTAGGATCTAACATGCTGAGAAATAAGCAACACACCAGATAAAATAGATTCAGCATAAATGAAAATTCCTGGGGAAAAGGTATGTCTGCTGTGAAATAGTCCCATGAGATATCAATAAATTGCATAACACAAATATCAGTTTATTAGTTTGTCAATGGCAAATGTGCTCTAACATTGAACTAGGTTAAGATGTTTCCTGAGTATTCTTAACAACCATGAAATAGGAATTTAATCTACAGGTGGGGCAGAGAAGGATCTCCAATAGAAAATAGTTATCAGAGGTAAAATTTTGAATTTCAAAGGTTTAAAGAAAGCATCATTATTGATATATGCATTACATTTTACCCAACAGCAGAATATATCTTTTGCTCAAGTACATTTGGTACATTTTCTAGGAAAGACAATGTCACAGCCCAAAAAACTACAATTGCAAAAGATTGAAATCATACAAACATTTTTCTGACCACAATTAAATGAAACAAGAAATCATTAACAGAAAGACAACTGGAAAATTCACAAATATGTGAAAATTAAACAGCATACTCTGTACAACCAATAAGTAAAAAAGAAATAAGATAAATTGCAAAATACCTTGAGACAAATGAAAATGAAAACAAAGTATACAAAAGTTTATGAAATGCAGTGAAAGCATTTCTAAGAGGGAAATTTACAGCTGCAAACACATAATGGATGAAGGAGCTCAAATCAATAACTAACCTTAAATCTTATGTAAGTAGAAAAAGAAGAGAAAACTAAACAGAAAAGTAGCATAAGGAAAGAAATAATTAAGATTAGAGGTAAAATATATAAAATAGAAAATAGTAGAGAAAATCAAAATATGTATGGCAATTTTCAAAGAACTAGAGCTACTAATTCTGGCATTTGTATGGCACCACAAAAGACCCCAAATATACACAGAAATCTTGAGAAAGAATAACAAAGTTGGAGGTATCATATTCATCTAATCATTCTGAACTATACTACAAAGCTATAGTAATTAAAATGATATGGTAATGACACAAAAACAGGTACATAGATCAATGTAACAAAAGAGAAAGCCCAGAAATAAACCAATAGTTGTATGCTCCATTCATCTATGACAAAGAAGGCAAGAATATACAATGAAAAAATGACAGTCTCTTCTATAAATGGTATTTGGAAAACTGGACAACTACATGCAAAAAGTGAAACTAGATTACTTCCATATACTATGTACAAAAATAAATCCAAATAGGGTAAACCTTAAATGTAAGACCAGAATCCATAAACCTCCTAGGGGGAAAAAACATAGGCAGTGAACCCTTTGACATTGGTCTTATAAATATTTTTTTGGCTATGTCTCTTCAGGCAAGGACAACAGAAGCAAAAAGAAACAAATGGGGTTATGTCCAATTAAAAAAACTTTTGCACAGTGAAAAAAGCCATCAACAAAACAAACAGGCAATCCAATAAATAGGAGAAGATATTTGCAAATTATATATCTGATGCATGATTGAGATCTAAGACATACAAAGAACTGACAATCCAGTTAAAAAAATGGGCAGAGGACCTGAATAGTACAGCCACTATGGAAAAAAGTATGGAGAGTCCTCAAAAAATAAAAAATGGAACTGCCTTATGATCCAGTGATTCCACTCCTGGGTATATGTCTGAAGAAACCCAGAACACTAATTCAATAGATTATATACACCCCGATATTCCTTGCAATGTTATTTACAATAGCCAAGATATAGAAGTAACTCAAGTACCCATTAATAGACAAGTGGATAAAAAAGTTGTGGTACATATATGCAAGGAAATTTTATTTGGCCATAAAAAAGAATGAAATCTTACCATTTGTGACAGCATGGAAGGACCTAGAGGATATTTTGCTAAGTGAAATAAGTCAGGCAGATAAAGACAGACATCATATGATTCTACTTATATGTGTAATCTAAAGAGCAAAATAAATGAACAAACAAAATAGAAACAGACTCATAGATAAAGATAACAGACTGATGGCTGTCAGAGGAGAGGGTTGTGGGGGGCTGGGTGCAAAACGTGAAGGGATAAAGAACTACAAATTCTTAGTCACAAAATAGTGACGGGGATGTATAGTACAGCATAGGGAATATAGTTCATAATATTGAAATAACTATGTAGGGTACCAGGTGGATACTGGAAGTATCATGGGGGGAGGGGGAGCACTGTATAAAATATCTGATTGTATAACCACTATGCTGTATACCTGAAACTAATAGAAAATAATATTAAATGTAAATTGTAATTGAAAAAGAAAATCAATAAAAATAAAAGAAATTAAAGAAAATATAAATAAATTAGTCATGGGGATGTAATGTACAGCATGATGACTATAGTTACTAATACTGTATTGTATATTTGAAAGTTGCTAAGAGTAAATCTTAAAATTTTTATCACAAGACAAAAGATTTTATAACTATACTAGAGGCCCAGTGCATGAAATTCGTGCAGGGGGGGCAGTCCCCTCAGCCCAGCCTGCACCTTCTTCAATACAGGATCCCTCTCACAATCTGGGATCACTGGCTCTTAACAGCTCACCTACCTGCCTGCCTGATTGCCCCTATCTGCCCCACCTCAGTAGCCTGATCACCCCTAACTACCACTGCCTGCCGGCCTGATCACCCCTAACTTCCCCTCCTGCCAGTCTGGTAACCCTACTCAGCCTGCTGTTCAGTTGTTTTGTCATCCCTCACTAACCCCTTGCAGGCCTGGTTGCCCCAGGTGGCTTGCTGATTGTTACTGTTACTGTGACGGTGTCCCAGACAATTTGCATATTCCTCTATTATTAGTATACTAGAGGCCCGGTGTATGAAATTCATGCGGGGGTGCGGGGAGTTCCTCAGCCTGGCCTGCCCCCTCTCTAGTCCGGGACCCCTCAGGGCTGCTGGCACCTAACTGCTCACCTGCCTGCTGGCCTGATCCCCCATGCCAGCCTGATCACTCCCAACTTCCCCCTCCGTTGGCCTGATTGCCCCCAACTGCCCCCCCCACTGGCCTAATTGCCTTCAACTGTTGCCCCTGCTGGCCTGATTGCCCCCAAATGCTCCCCTGCCAGCCTGATTGGGGTTGGGGGGCCGATTAAGGGTGGAGCCAGCCATGTGGAGGGGCTGTGGTCAGTGGGTCAGCTGGCCATGCCCCCAAATGGGGTGGGGTATGCCAATCGGGAGCCAGCAGTTTGAGGGAGAAGCCATGGGTGGTTGGCTGGCCAGCCCTGCCCCTGATTGGAGTGGGGGGGGGGGCC
>NW_006300016.1:60115-60524 GCF_000327345.1 Myotis davidii
TTTTTCCTCTTTAATGTATTTACAAGATGACCCAGGCATCTTATCTTTTTTTTTTTGAGTGGCAATTTCATGACTTTTGTTTGTGGCACCTGTGCTATGTCTCAAAAATACCTTCTCTCCCTGCCTGGGAGAGTGTTGGGGAGGGGGAAGCAAAAAATAGAAGACATCCCTCGCTATTGCACACAAACCCTATATACAGGCCCATCTGGCCCAGGCTGGTGGGATGCTTGGCACATTCTCGGATCCCTGCTCAGGGGTTGGAGGGGTGACTTGTGGCAGCACACGTGAAAGGGGACCTCTGGGTGGCCACTCTGGTCCTGGCTACTGGTCCTGGCACTTCCTGGTCCTCGGTTCCTTCCTGGTCCTACCTACAGCCCCGGTCCCCCTACCTGGCTCCGCCTCCTGTCTC
>NW_006300016.1:60683-68511 GCF_000327345.1 Myotis davidii
CGGATTCGGGCTGGGGTTCTGGGTTTAGGTCTTGCTGCCTCTGGAGGAGAAGGGCTGGATTCTGGATTGATGTCAGCTGGCTTCACCTCCTCTCCCTTCGTAGGCCCTCTCCTCTCTTTGTCATCTCTGCGGTGTTCCCTGGAGGCCTGTGATCCCTGTCCCTGACCATCAGGTGCCTCTACTCTCTGGGCAGGGCCATCAGAATTCGTAACCCCAGGGACTCGGGGATGCCAGGAAGGGTCCAGGCTCTGTGCACCCTGCACTTGATTGGGATGGGAGAGTCTGATCAGGACCAGGCCAGCAGGGTGAAGGGGCTGCGAGGTTGGCCGCAGGCCCCAACCCCTGATCAGCTGGTTTGCTGGCTACGGTGGGTGTCATAGATACCGGCCCAATCAGGGCCATCTTCTGTGAGTTGTGTCTCTGGTGGCTTGGGACCCAGCAGCCCACCTCCATGGCCGCAGGGCTGGGGCTGGGGTCCGGACCCTCCGCAGGCTTGTGTCTCAGCTGGCTCTGGCCCTAGCAGCCCAGAGCCCTGGCTGTGGGCTGGGGCTGGGGTCCGGATCCCCCTGCGGGGTTGTTCTCTCCAGCTCTGGGCTGCGCCTGTGTGTTGTTCTGTCAGGCTTGGCCCTGCCCGGCCTCTCCTCCTGAGATGGTCCTGACCGTTATGGCATCCTGACCTAATTTGCATATTGCTTCTTTAGATAGATAGATAGATAAATAGATAGATGATAGATAGATAGATAGATAGATAGATAGATAGATAGATAGATAGATAGATATGTTACGGCAGATGTTAACTAGATGTATCATGGTGATCATTTTGCAATATATAGACACTAGAGGCCCAGTGCACGACATTTGTGCACTTGAGGGGGGGGTGCTCCCACAGCCTGGCCTGTACCCTCTTACAGTCCAGGACCCCTCAGGAGATGTCCGTCTGCCAGCTTAGGCCCACTCCCCACAGACATCCCCTGAGGGGTCCTTAGTGCTGCCACAGAGGCAGGAGAGGCTCCTGCCACCACCACTGCGCACATCAGCCTGAGCTTGGCTTTTGGCTGAGTGGTGTTCCCCCTGTGGGAGCACAGTGACCACCAGAGGGCAGTGCCTGCATTGAGCATCTGTCCCCTGGTGGTCAGTATGCATCCTAGTGACCAGTTGTTCCATCGTTTGGTCGATTTGCATATTAGCCTTTTATTATATAGGAGGATACCCATTTTATAAATGAACCACAACTTATTTCTGAAGTTGGTTACACTATCATTGCCATGAAAAAGTACTGTACATCTTTTTAAAAAAATTTTTATTTTGTCTTGGGCCTCTGGCCTTTTAATGGGGGGAAAAGGAGGGAAAGGGGAAGGAGGCACAAGGAGCAGGGCAGCCCTGAGACCAGTCCCAGGCCCTGCCCTCCATGCTGGTTACAGTCATTGAAGCAGCATCAACATGCCCAGCGCCAGGCAAGTGGTGGCCCCCACCTTCAGGCTGCCTGCGGGGATGGGGCCCCTGTTACACAGTTCACCATTGCAGCAGGTGGAGATGAGGCTGTAGGTGATGCCCTGGTAGGTGACAGTCTCCTCATTGCCACAGGAAGTGGTTTCCATGCAGCCTTTGTTGATGACGGGGCTGAGGCTGGGGGTTGTCCCTTCGCCCATGAAGCACTCCTCATTGTCGCCACAGGTCATGGGGATGCCGGTGCAGTCCGAGGAGTTGGTCAGATCACAGAAGATGCACTTCTTGGCTCCTGTCATGACCGGGGGCAGAGCCATCACCAGGAGCAGTAGCCAGCCAAGGACCATGGTGACCTAGTGGAGGTAGGCCTCCCAGAACTGCTGAACAGAATCTTTTGTCCCTTGTTCTAGCCTCCTAGGGTCAGCACTTGGAGTGTCCTTGGTTCCCAATGCCCCTTTCCCTCTCAGGAGCTTCTTCCTGACCACGGCTCCTGAGTCCCAGGGTCTCTGAAGTCTCCCCGGGACAGAGACAGCCAGTGGCTGCTGCCCCACGAGAGTGTTTGTGGAGCGGAATGGGGTGACCTCACAGACCCCTCAGGGTTCCACTGGCCACTCTGGGGGTGAGGTCATGGGTCGGGGAGGTTATGGGTGTCTCAGTATGAAGGATAGGTTGGCCCACTGATCTGCTAGGGAGCTAAGTCATTGCCACCCCATTGCTCCACATAACACTTGCCATCCTGGCCAAAAAGTCTTAGGCTTTGCTGGGTGCTGGGTACTGTGCCTGTCCAGTGCCCATGGTGAGCCCATGGGCAAAACAAGGCTCAAGAGGAGAAAGTGACATGTCCAAGGCCCTAGAGCTAAGATTAGAGCCCAGGTTTACTGAATTCCAAAGAGGGTATTTATTGAGCACCTGCTGTGTGCAAGACCAGTGAAAGATGCTTTAAATAGCAACCACTGTGATGATGAGGGCATCATCAGTGTTTCGGGTTTCATTGGCTATATTCCCAGTAGTGGAATCACTGGGTTGTAAGGCAGTTCTGTATTTGGTTTTTGAGGCATGTAATCATAATGTTGTACACCTGAAACCTCCAATGTTATACGTCGATTATACCACACAAAAAAAAAAATAAGCAAAGATATGGAAAAAGAAATACCATGCCAGAACTAATTGAACAAAAGTAAAACTAAGTATATTAATTTCAGATAGAGCAGACTTCAGAGGAAAGAAAGTTATAAATAGGGCACTACCTACTGATAAGCAGGTCAATTTTCAAAAAAAGGCATAACAGTTCTTAGTATGTATGCACCTAACAACAGAACATTAAAATATAATATGCGATGGGGGAGAGAAATAATGGAATTACAAAGGAAAATAGATGAATCCAAATTTATAGTTGGAGACTTTAACATTCCTCTGTTAGAAATGGGCAGTTCCGTAGGCAGCATTTAGTAAGGATATAGGTGAACTCAAGAACACTATCAATAAAATGAATATAATTGACATATATAGATTGACTCTTTAGCCAACAACAGCAGGTTTCACATTCTTCTCATGCTCACATGAAACATTTACCAAGATAGATCACATCCCGGGCAAAAAGCACACTTTAACAAAGTAAAGGAATTTAAAAATTACCCAATGTCTGGTCTCAGACCACAAATAATTAAAATGGAAAACAATAATGGAAAGACAACTGGAAAATTCCAAACACTTGGATATTAACATGTTTCTAAATAACACATGGGTCAAACAAGAAATCTCAATAGAAATAAAGAATATTTTGAACTAAGTGAAAATGAAAAAATTTGTGGGATGTCGAGAAAGCAATGATTAGAGGGAAATTTATAGCACTGAATTTATGTATCAAAAAATATGACATCAAATTAATAATCTGAGTTTCCATTTTAGGACACCAGGAAAGTAATATCAAATTAAAGCCAAAGTAATCAGAAGAAAAGAAATACTGAAACCTAGAGCAGACATCAATGATAGTTAATAGAAGAAATTAATAGAGAAAATCAAAGAAACCTAAATCTGATCATTGAAAACATCAATAAAATTAATGTTTGTAGACAGAGTGACTAAGAAAAAAAGAGAGAGGACACAAATTATTAATATCAGAGATGAAAGAAAGTCCAGTCAGAAATCCAGGATACTTCTTTAGCTATAAGGAACATTGAGCCTGGCATTTGCAAACAAACATCCCTGGTTTAATGCTCTTATGGGACTAGTTAGACAGAAATTTAATAAAGGTTACATGGCAAAACAAAAAGCCCAATTCTGAAAGCTGAAGAACTTTTTAAAAAATTCTTTATTGTTTAAAGTATTACATATGTCTCCTTTTTTCCCCATTGACCTCTCCCCAGTCATTCCCCATCCACCCCACCCAGCACATGCACTCACCCCCCTACTCTATGTCCATGGGTTATGCTTATATGCATGCATACAAGTCCTTTGGTTGATTTAATCTCGGAGAGCATTCCACACAAAATGAAAGCAACACTAATTTATTATAGTCTTACCACACAAAAATTGTAGGTAGTCCTTGAGCATCAATTATCACAGAGCACAATTACTTTTATCAGGGGTGATTTTTTCCTATTAACAGTGGAACTTGTGGAATGACTATTCATCCAACAACAGCAGAATTCCATTTATATAGTGTCTCCTACTATCAAAAGATCGCCTGGTTCATCAGCTCTTCTATGAGGATGGAAGATCGCATAGAAATGTTTAATGTATTGTGGATTTTAAAACCCCAAATGGCAGTGGAATTAGTTCAGCTTGCAGTGGTATATGCCACCATTTCCATGCAGGGGAGACATTTTCAAGATGGATACTTGATTCGTAACAGTATGATTCCTCAAGTTACTATCTCAAGCGAACAGGATTAATAACCCCACTGGCAAAAACTATCTGTTTTGCATACTAGGCAAACATTATAGTTTAAACAAATGCCATTTGAATGTTTTGGATCTCCTGTTTGTTTTAGAATGGCATGATCCTCTTTGACTTTAGAAATGATCATTTCCTTTTCTACCTCTTCTGTCATTGTTCATACCCATCATGTCTTCCAGCTCAGAAAGACGTATAACATCAGTGGCTGTAAAATACATTGTAAATTAGAGTAATTAGGCTTAAATATTTTATAAAGTGTTTCATTTCTCCACCCCCCTCCTTGCAGAGTCTATCTCTTTTACCAGCCTGCCTTAATTGTGCAACAGCTACCCTTTGTGTAGACAGCCTTATGAAAGTGAACAATATACAGAGACTGACATAAAGCAGGGGCCCAATAAATATTTACTGAATGAAATGTTTTTAAAATGGAAACACTCTTAAGCATGTTAGTTTGAATTAAGTGTAGAGTTCAAGATCATAAAGAAAAATCCAATGAGGATGGGACCTAACACAGAAGACTATGGGTAAACTGAGGCAGGATGCAGAAAAGGAAGTATGGGAACACTGAGGACTGTGAGTACCTACTAGAATTAAGCTTCAAAAATGGGGAAACCTCAATAAATATAATTTTAAAACAATGATAAAACAACAAAACTAAAAAAATGGGGCGGTGGACCTTGGCTTACCTCCTCAAAGATAATCAGTGCCAGGAACAGTGCATGGCAACCCTACAAAACATTTAATAAGTATTCTTAGTATAAGGGAGTGAAGGCAAAATTCACTCAAATCAAAAATTTTCTTGAAATCAGATATTACTTTGCTTTGTTCAATTAACAAGCTTTTTCTTTCCAGATCTAGAATTGTTGACCAACAAATGTTTCTTATATGCCATACCCTCTCTTGTGAACAACTTACTGATAATCCTTAGGAAAAAAGGCAGCCAATCAATCCCTAGCATACTGATTCTCTGATGCTTCTAGAGAAGCCAGTATAATGTAAGGACACATATGTAATACCTTAATCAATAAAGAAATTAAAAATAAGTTTAGTATTCAATATATTTAATATCCATTAGGAAAAAAAAAAGACAAAATGCCCTAGTTGAAGAATAGATTTTTAAAATATATAGGCTATTCATGACAGAATAAATGCAAATGTCCAATCAGCAGATGAAGATATGTTCAGATTTACTTATAAAGCATGGCAGAGTAACATAATAATAGAATAGATTTGCATATAACATTGCAAGTGTTTTATTGTTCCCTTTTGGTGGGTGATGAATGAGATAGATGATGAACCACCTTATTTGCTGATCATTGGTGCAAAATCTCTGAAAGGCGATTCAACAATGTAATACCAAAAGACTTATATATGGGCCCTTTGATTAAGAAATTTAAAACCTGGCAATGTAGTCTCAGTAGATAATGAATGTGTATAAACTTTAGTTACATGGTTGTTCATCATAGTAACATTTATTAAAGTAAACAACCATAAACTAAATAGTCAACAATACGTGGTTGGCTAGATAAGAATGAATAAATTTTCTTAATGTAAAACCAAACTTGTATTATAGAAAAATAACAAAAAGTATCACATGTGATGTCAAATAGTGTGTGTGTGTTACAATGCAGGAAATGACTACAGAGACTGACAATTAGAGAATGCTCCAAAAATTGGAGAATGGTTGAAGGGTTTGGCAAGAAATTATTTCCTTTCTGTTAAGAAAAATAAAGGATAGAAATTGATCAAATAGTCTATAACTTAAGAAAAAAGGAGAATAATGAGAGAAGGCAATTAAGATTTTCTTTCTTTCTTTTGCCGAAACCAGTTTGGCTCAGTGGATAGAGCGTCGGCCTGCGGACTGAAAGGTCCCGGGTTCGATTCCGGTTAAGGGCATGTACCTGGGTTACAGGCACATCCCCAGTAGGAGATGTGCAGGAGGCAGCTGATCGATGTTTCTCTCTCATCGATGTTTCTAACTCTCTATCTCTCTCCCTTCCTCTCTGTAAAAAATCAATAAAATATATTTTAAAAAAAAGATTTTCTTTCTATTATCTCTTAAGGCCTCAGGTCATCCCTTGTATAGTTTGTTGAGCACTTTCATGTATTACTTCACTTAATATTAACAACAATTATAAATTTACATCTATTATCATCTTTATTTTATGAATGAGGAAACAAAGACATTGAAGTTCACACAGCTAATAAAGGTTAGAGCTGAGATATTAGCTTTCAGAACTTTGGAGGAGATTGAACACAGAATAGAGGACATGAAATACTTATGTTTGTAAACACAATCTGGGAAAGGTGATCCTGAGTCTAGTAAGGTAGGTGAGACTGGCCCATGAACTTCAGGTGGTGCTTTGGCTGTGAGACACAGATACCCTGTGTCCTCAGCACTAACAACGCAGAGAGGCAAAAGTTTTATAAGAGACTAGAGGCCCAGTGCACGAATTTGTGCATGGTGGGGTCTGGCCGGCCAGGAGCAGGGGATGCAGGGAGGTTGGCTGTCCAGCCCCATCCCCAATCGGGGTGGGGGGGGCAGGGAAACTGGGGACAAGGATAGCCAAAGGAAGGGCCACTGGCAGTTGGCTAGCTGACCTCACCCCCAATCAGGGTGGGGAGGACCGGTTAGAAGTGGGGTCAACTAGGGGAGGGGCTATGGGCAGTTGGCTATCCGACCCTACCCCCTGGTTGAACTCCCGGTCAAGGAGACAATTTGTAAATTAGCCTTTTATTATATAGGACTAGAGGCCTGGTGCATAGATTCATGCACTGGTGGGGTCCCTTGGCCTGGCACGCAAGGATTGGGCCAAAACTGGCTCTCTGACATCCCACAAGGGATCCCAGATTGCAAGAGGGCACAGGCCAGGCCAAGGGAACCCACTGGTGCACAATCAGGGCCAGGGAGGGACCAAGTGAGGGCTCCTGGGCGTGTCTGGCCCATCTCGCCCAGTCCTGATCAGGGCTGATCAAGGCCATCTCTCCCAGGCCAAATTGGCTGTGGAGGGACCACAGGAGGCTGGCTGGCCAGGGAAAAACTATGGGAGGGCTCCAGGGTGTGTCCGGCCCATCTTTCCCAGTCCCAATTGGCCAGACCCCAGCAGCAAGCTAACCTACCAGTCAGAGCATCTACCCCAGTCAGTGTGCATCACGGTGACTGGTCAAATGGTCAAACGGTCAGAGGGACAATTAGAATATTAGGCTTTTATATATATAGACTAGAGGCCCCAAAGCAGAGGTCTGTAGTGAGTGGTATAGGAGGTAACTTTGTTTTTTTTAGGTGGTGGTGGAGAAATAATACCATCTGTCTCTTGGGGAATGGGTCCCAAGACTTTGTTTTCTTGGATGACATATAAATGTGCATTACCAGTGTGTGCAATTTTAGGGTTTCATATTTGTTCATATTGGTCAAGGAGATTTCCTATGGTTGGTTTTTATTCCTTGATGGCTCTTCCTGGTTTGGGGCATTTCAGGAAGGGGA
>NW_006300016.1:69632-82032 GCF_000327345.1 Myotis davidii
CTCATGTTAGTTTCAAGCTGCCTGGCTGCCGGCCACCATCTTGGCTGGCAGTTAATTTGCATATCACCCTGATTAGCCAATGGGAAGGGTACCGGTTGTGCGCTAATTACCATGTTTCTCTTTTATTAGATAGGATAGATTGGCATTTGGGTAAGACAAAGTCATAGGGAGGGTTTAAGCTTTCATATATCAGTGTTATCTTCATGTTGATTATATATTATTTTCTGAAAATTAAAAATTTTAAATATCTCTCTAACAGTGCTCACTAAGTAATGTTATCTGTGGGGTGGCAGAGTAGGAACAACATAATGAAAAGAAGACAATCCATGGGGAGACACAAATATTCCTAGGAAGAAGCCCCTGTGTATCAATCTATGCATAGTTTAATTAATCATCAAAAATAAAAAATATCTATATAGACAAAGTTAAAAAAGAACGCTTATGAAATAAGTATTAGTATCATTGAGAGTTGAAAAGACTTATTTTGTCTCATAAACATTAGGATATTTTCCCAATGCCAAAGTGCTAATAGATGGTGGAGACAGAATTTCTCTCTGAAAAATAACATCAGAATGAATGACAGAACCCAAACTTCTATCAACTAATGAATGGATAAACAAAATGTTTCATATTCATATAATGGAATATTATTTGACAATTAAAATGAATGAACTACTGACATATACTAAAATATTAATGAACCTTTAAAACACTATGCTAAATGAAATAAGCTAGTCACACAAAATACTACATATTTCATTATTCTATTCATATGAAATGTCTAGAATAAAGAAATCTACAGACACAGAAAGAATATTTATGGTTTCCAGGGACTGTGAGAAGCGGGGCATGGAGGTAGCTGTTAATGAGTATAGAATTTCTCATTGGGGTAATGAAAATGCTCTGGAATTAGATGTGGTGATGATTTCAGAACCTTTTAGTATACTTTGAATATACTCAAACATACTCAATTATATACTTTAAAATGATGAATTTGATGGCATATGAATTATATCTCAATAAATCTTAAAAATGAATTCCAATAGGTTGGGTCGGGTGATTATGAATTTTATTTTTTCATCCTTTTCCAAATTTTCTGTAATATGATTATCTAACTTTCAAAGTAAAAAATAAAAAAAATTAGACATAGATCCAAAATGAATCAGCAGCACTGATGGAAACCCCATCATAACAAATTGCTGGATTTATTCCCAAATAAAATTCATGAGGAGGAATCATTGCAATACAGGGAATAGACTTTTGAGCAGCTTTTCTCTGTTACTATGACAACTCAGAGGTCTTGCCCTCCCTGAGATGCAGTACCAAGTAAAATCTACCAAATCCATTTACCAAATGCCTTCAATCATTCCCTCTGTAAAAGACTCATAGTCAACAGGCCTATTGTCCCTGGGAGGTATGTCCCTCACCCCTCTGATAAAGCTAAGAAGGATGGCAAGAGTAAAGTGAGACACCTTTGATTTAGCAAGCAGGCAATAATGGAGCTGTGGAGCTTTAAATATTATCTTGGCCCAGCACTGACTATCTGTAGGACCATGGACAATTTACCTGACTTCTCTGCACCTCGGTTTTCTCACCTCTTACCTGCAGCTCACGAGTTGTCACGAGGATTCAGGACACAGTAGCATGAAAAGTGCTTAGCACTGTTCCAGACCCCCCAGCGAGAGCTTAATAAATCTGACTGGCCTTATTATGGACTATTATCATTTATTTCATGCATCCCATAAACACGTATTGATTGCCAACTCTATGCCAGGCACTCTTCTAAACATCGGGAATACAGCAGAAAATGAAACATAAAAATTATGGTGGGGAAACACACAAATTAAGATGTAAAAATAATACATGTAGAATATTAGATAGTGACAAGCACTACAGAGAAGGAAATAAAAGAGGGAGGTATGAAGTGTCAGTATGGAGAGCTGACCTTTAGTTTGCATGGTCAGGGAAGGCCTCACTGAGAAGGGACTTCTGAGGAAGGACTTGCAGGAACTCGATGAGGAGCCAGGCTGGAAACTGGCAGAGAGGCATTTCAGGAAAAGCAAACAGCAAAAGCAAAGGCCCTGAGTCAGGAGCTTGCCCAGCATGTGTGAGGGTAACAAGGAAGTTGTCTGGTTGAGATGAGCCTGAAGTGGACAGAGAAGTGGAGACTGTCAGGGACAGGAATTCAGAACAGAGATGAGAGAGCTGAGAGCAGATTGGTAAGGGTAGAGATGCTGAGCACTGATCAGACTCCCAACGTCTTCTGTAGGTCGAGCTGACAGGGTATGTGATGGAACAGCATAATCCAGAGAGACTTAAAGATCTGTATGCTGGTTTACACCCTGTTGGAAACAGCAAAAGCACTGCTGGTGCTCTGAGTCCATATATTCTTCTGAACCCTGTTCACTGTGCCAACTGTCAGGACAGGTTCCTTCTTAAACCCTGCCCATTGCACTAACTGTTGGGTCCAAGCCCCTCTGCCAGGGACTGGACCTTCTTGGATACCGGATCTGAGACGGAGAAGCCATGAGAAGTTGTGGGTGTATAAGAATGAGTCTTTATTGCAGAAGCCAGTGGCCATATAGCCATCAGACAAAACAGTTCTTTACAACAGTCCTATACAGGTAGCCACACACCAGCTGTTGAACAAAATACATCTTTCTCACAAAGCAGCATCAGTCTCTGTACCCATAGTTATTATCTGAGCAGCCACACACTGCCCCTAGACTCACCACCTCACATAGTAGCAGCACCTGAACTCTCTGCCTCAGACGCTTCTCCAACCTCTCTAGCCTTTCATAGTAGCTACATCCTTTGAGTCTGCCTCAGCTTCTATCCAGCTTCTCCAGCCTTTACCTAGCTTCTCCAGCATGCTCTAGCTAGTCAGTACCATATATTGTACCACGTAGACAAAAGAGGCCTCTAGCCAACAATGACATCAGTCATTTGGGTTATAGGAGCACACAGTGTACCATGAGATCACTGTGGCCTTGCAGCTACATAAGGTATCATAGCTTTGAACATTCTGATTAAGATTCCTATGTTCAGCCCTAACCAGTTTGGCTCAGTGGATAGAGCATCGGCCTGTGGACTAAAAGGTCCCAGGTTTGATTCCGGTCAAGGGCATGTACGTTGGTTGTGGGCACATCCCCCATAGGAGGTGTGCAGGAGGCAGCTGATTGATGTTTTTCTCTCTCATTGATGTTTCTAACTCTTTATCCCTCTCACTTCCTCTCTGTAAAAAATCAATAAAATATATTTTTTAAAAAAGATTCCTATGTTCAGAGTGGCCTTGGCCATTCCAGTGTACTAACAACAAGGCCTTTCACACTCTGAGTTGCCTTGACTGTCTGGCAACTCTGGTGTGGTTCCCACACATCCACTACAAGGCTGAAAATAATGACCCACTTGTGGAGGACATCCGAAATATTTAACATTCTCAGAGTTGGAAGATCACCTACCGTCTGTTAGTTAAACCATGTTGTTAGTCCTTGATTTTCTCATAACTGCTCTCTGGATTTAACCAAACTACACTTCAACAAATGCAAGAGGAAAGCACTACTTCTAGGGCAAAGAATTCTATCTTTAAATAGTTCTTATCATGAGTATAACCTATCTCTCTGTAGCATTAAAAAATAAATGCAGAGGGACCCATAGCTAATCAGTGAACCACTTCACTTCAGAACCGTCTGGAACTATCCTTCCTAGGCAGGGATTATCCTTGGATTCAGACAACTCTAGAAGTGCAGAGTTCACTAATATATTTTTAACTTAATTCTTAAACTAATGCACATGAAAATGAACACAAACGAATGTTAAGCACTATGCTAAAAGCTTTACATGAATCATTTATTTTAGTTCTCCTAACAACTTGGACGGAAAGTAATTATTATTGACATCATGTAGCAAAAGGAAGAAATAAGACCAAAAGAGGTTATGTAACTTGCCCATTATACATCAAGAAAATGGCAGACCAGGGAGGATCTGATCTCAGGTCTCTGTATCTCCACAGCGTGTACTCTTTTTAAAATTAATTATTTTTATTTTTTCAATTTTAATTGGCATACAATATTATATTAATTTCTGGTATACAACATAGTAATTAGATATTTGTATACCTTATAAAGTGATCATTCCGATAAGCTTAGTTAAAATATGCACTGTTACACTATATCAGTGATGGCGAACCTTTTGAGCTCGGCGTGTCAGCATTTTGAAAAACCCTAACTTAACTCTGGTGCCGTGTCACATATAGAAATTTTTTGATATTTGCAACCATAGTAAAACAAAGACTTATATTTTTGATATTTATTTTATATATTTAAATGCCATTTCACAAAGAAAAATCAACCAAAAAAATGAGTTCGCGTGTCACCTGTGACACGCATGTCATAGGTTCGCCATCACTGCACTATGTCCACCCTTCTGCATTTCCGCCTCTCTCTCCCAGGTCCCAGCTGTCAGTTGCAATTTGCTTCAGAGGTATCTGGCTTTCAATTGCATTCTTGGTCTCAATATTTGGTAGGTCTAGGCTGGTGTGACTGCATCTTATGGCCTGACATAGGTTTATGAAATTCACCCTTATAGGTCAATGAGGGGAATCTGAGGGAATTTGCAACTTCCTCACAAAGAGGATTGCTCAGATGAACTATTGCCTTCTGAAGCCCTTCAAGAACATTTCTTGAGTCAAAAAGCTTCCTCCAATAAATAGTTCATCCATACAGTGCCTCCAAGCAATCACTAACCTTACTTTCATGTCTCTGTTTCAATCTTCAGAGACTGCCTAAGAATGCAAGATTCCTTTCCAAACACTGATCATTGTTATTTCTCATCAAGTTATTGTGAGAATAAATGAGATACATATAAAACCTGGCCCAGAGTAAATGTTCTATGAATTTTATTTCACAGTTGAGAAAGCAGGTTGAAAGCCATACAGCTGAGATGTAACAGATTGTGCATGTTGGTGCCAAATTCTGAGCTCTTCCTACAACACAAATGCCTCTATTACCTGCTAGAGAAGTTGATGTGTTAGGGCAGTGGTCGGCAAACTCATTAGTCAACAGAGCCAAATATCAACAGTACAACGATTAAAATTTCTTTTGAGAGACAAATTTTTTAAACTTAAACTATATAGGTAGGTACATTGTTATTAACTTAATTAGGGTACTCCTAAGCTGGCCTTTGCTAAAAACATCCTCAATCTGATTGAGGTATGTTCACTGAGGTCGACCCCTTCCAACTCTCCCATCCACACTCCTCTTGTATACTTGTTTCACCTATCTTTTGTCACCCGCGTGCGCACGCGTGATTTCCAAATGCGACTAGCACTAACCACTTGCACATGAGACTGCTAATTGATTGGCTTACTCAACTCATGCATGAATCTTGCGCGCCTCCCCCGCGCTGCATATCCCGCGGCCAGCCTGTGCCGCATCTCCCCTCGCCTGACCAACCGACCGACACCCCCCACTTCTTCTAAGGCCACTTCTTCAAAACAGACTTGCACAGGCCGAAAACCAACTTCTGCACATAGGCCACGAAGTTTCAATCGTACTGTACATGCGTGCCCACACATGGTATTTTGGGGAAGAGCCACATTCAAGGGGCCAAAGAGCCGCATGTGGCTCGCGAGCCGCGGTTTGCCAACCACTGTGTTAGGAGAACATTTGCATGGCAGTAAATATTTGCAAAGTGGCCACAAGATGCACTCTTTAAAGTTGTTTTACCCCCATTCTGCAGTTTTTAAGTGATTTGTGCAAAAATATGGACAAAAGTTGATGCGTGAACCCAGATCTCTTTGGCTACCAGTAAAATTTTCCCCCTATCCACCCAGATTTGACTTGACATCAAAGAAACTATATCTGGACAGAGCCATCAAGTACTCTAAAAAACTCATTTCTCCTCAACTGGAAACTGTTCTCCTTCAGACAATTCATCAAATGGTGGCCTGGAATTTCTTTGTAATTCATATGTTTGTTCTTAAATGTTCTTTTAAAAATTATTCTACTTGATGGACAAAATCCCTTAAGTAACACAAGATGGGCTGTTTCTTTCTGTGATGTATCATAATGTCATCTCATCTCTTTTCTTATTCTACTTACTGCAAATATAATTCAGAAGTAATTTATTCTTATTCACATTTCTTTCACAACCTACGTTTATTATAGATTTTAATTGTCTTGATGTTACTCTTATGATTTTACTCTTTTCTATTTGCTCTTTCAGTTATATTTTCTATGAATAATCTTTCAGATATGAGTCTTCTTTTATATAACAATAATATTTATTTGTAAAAAATTTAGACATGTAACTTCCTAAATGATGTAATTTATGAAAAATTTTAGAAGTCATTTATAATGCACATTAAATCTTTCCCTCTGTAATTTTAGGATAGGCATGGAAATGCATATAATCTTTAGAGAGCCAACATTTTGAGATTAAACACCCATTAAATATTAATAACTGATGAAGTCACTTATCAAATCAGGTTCACCATGAAGAAAAATAGGTAAGAGCATGTTTGTGGAAAGGCAGATTGGTGCAACCACTGTGGAAAACAGTATGGAGTTTCCTCAAATAATTAAAAATGAAACTGCCTATGACATGTCTGGGAATATATCTGAAGAAACCAGAAACACTGATTTGAAAGGATATATGCACCTCTATGTTCATTGCAGTGTTATTTACAATAGCCAAGATTTAGAAGCAGCCTAAATGCCCATCTGTAGATGAGTGGATAAAAAAAGCTGTGGTATATTTACAGTGGAATATTACTTTGCCATAAAAAGGACATTTTATCTTTTATGACAGCATGGATGAACCTAGAGAGTATTATGCTAAGTGAAATAACCCAGTCAAAGAAAGACAAGTACCATATAATTTCACTTATATGTGGAATCCAATGAACAAAATAAGCTAACAAACAAAATAGAAACAGACTCATAGATACAGAGAACAAACTGACAGATGTTGGGGGGGAGGAGGGATTGAGTAAAAAAAAGTGAAGGGATTAAGCAAAAATAACACAACCACTCATAGACACAGATAATAGTATGGTGATTGCCAGAAGGAATTGGGTATAAGGGCAGGTAGAGGAGGGCACAGGGCGGATAAATGATGATTGAAGGAGACTTTGACTTTGGGTGGTGAAGACACAATATAATATACAGATGATTATTATAGAATTATACACCTGAAACCTATATAATTTTACTAATATTAACCCAATAAATTCAATAAAAATGAATAAAAAACAGGGGAAAACCCAACACTGCCTAAAATGGTAGAAAACCCAGGAAATTGTGTTCTTTATACACGTAAGCATTTTTTTTCCTGACATAATATTCCATCTATAAAGTCAGCCACAACTCTAAGCCTAAGACCTCACAGCTCCCTCATGCAGCCTCATCAGTCACACTGGCCCCAGCCATGTTCCCATTTTAGGTCTTCCAGCACTAGTCTTCCCCTACACCTCTCTAGTTTGTTTGGTTGTTTGTTTGTTTGTTTGTTTTAGTATAACTTTTGGCTTATATTAAGATCCTTGAACTTCTATCCTTTCAATCAGAAACAATCCCATTTACCACACAGTCAATAATCTACTTCAGACCTTTCTTATTTGAAAACCAAGGGAGTTACTAAAGAAAGTGAGCCCTAGCTGGTTTGACTCGGTGGATAGAGCATCTGCCAGGGACTGAAGGGGTTCAATTCCTATCAAGGGCACATACCTGGTTGCAGGTTCATTTCCCAGCCCTGGTCAGGGCGTATGTTGGAGGAAACCAATTGATGTGTTTCTCACATCAATGTTTCTCTCTTTCACTCTCCCCTTCCCTTCCACTCTCTCTAAAAATCAATGGGAAAAAATGTCCTCAGGTGAGGATTAGAAATACATACATACATACATACATACATACATACATACATAAAGGAAACGTGAGAATGATTGTGCTTTGATTTTGTCTGGCTTCAGGGGATTCTCCTGTTGCCTTCATATGTCATAAGTGGCTTGAAATATAAGTGCTGGGCTCTCTCTTCCATCGTTACAATCTCTCAGTTAAGTAAAAGACCAATTTTCTCTTTCTAGAAAATGCATTTTCTGAGAAGTTTTAATGGAAGTATGCATAGCAAGGAATTTGGATGTGGACCAAAACAAGGCTAAGGAGGTTTCAGGTGAAGTGATGGCTTCTG
The DNA here is from genome assembly GCF_000327345.1 of Myotis davidii. Lineage (NCBI taxonomy): Eukaryota > Metazoa > Chordata > Mammalia > Chiroptera > Vespertilionidae > Myotis > Myotis davidii. Next base: position 77,817 of record NW_006300016.1, read on the forward strand.
TGAAAGAGAGTCCTCCTCAGATACTTGTTTAGATCCAGGTTTCAGGCAATGCAAGGTGCCTTGAAATCAATGGTTTGGCAGTGGGCACTGATTACTCAATCTCAGCAGGGTTCTTGTACAATTTCATAATGCCCAAATATCCTGATCATCTGCTGCACTATCATTCACTGCTAATAGACAGTCCATTCAAGGATGTACCTGTTCCTTCAAAGCTCTACTGATCTCTCCTTTCTTTTGACTTTTATTCCATTACTAGAGGCCCACAAAAAAACAAAGCTTCAATTTTCATAGAAACATAGGTTTATTTCGATAGAGACAGGGCTGAAATAAATGAGTCATTGTTAACAAAATAATAGAACATTTTAATAAAATTAATATTTTTTCTTGAACATTAACTTACCAGACACTGACTAACTGCACAAATTAATAAGTGTAACACAAATAAACCTATTTTTCTTGTTCTCTGAAAGCGAAATATTTCCTGTTGCGCACACCAAACAAGTCAGTCCAAGACTAATGACGTGGCAATCAGCTGCTAAAATATTCGCTGCTAGTATTAGTGGAGAGAAATGGTGCGCCTGTGTGTAAGTTGTGTAAGGGAAATGAATGCAACATAATTACAGTAATCAGTCATTAGAGAACGTTGTAGTTTGTTATTAATAATTATGTATAAGAGGATATTGTAAAAATTAAGTTACAAAATTTTTATTAAAATGTTTCTTACATACCGTTATATTGGCTGGGCCTCAAAAATATTCGTTGTGGGCCCCATGTGGCCCGCAGCCCACAAGTTTGACATGCTTGCTCTAGTCCATTTTTAACCTAACTCCCTTGAATCATAGAGGAAAAGCACTGTCTCTTAACCTATGTAGCCTGAATTTTAAGACAAATTTTACCCTATGATACAGCTGCTATTGCTTTGATTTCATCATTCCAAACAGAAATTGTTCAATGCCTCTTTGATTTCTTACAATATATATTCAGAGAAATGCTTGAGGGCATTAGATTTGTCTGAAGAAAAGAAAATAAGAGATACATAGCTGCTTCAGCCTTTTTTTCCCTCTGTGGAACAGAAGGAAGTCAAAATAGAGATATGTCTGTCACTTTAATTATGGTGATGATTCCATGGGTATACAGTAAGTCTTCACTTGATGTTCTCTATAAATTCTTGGAAATAGCAACTTTAAGCAAAACATGAAATGAAACCAATTTCAGCACAGGATAATTGATACAAACAATAGTAAGTTCCTATGGCATATTTCTGGTAACAGAAACATCACCAAATTCTAAATAGAGACCTAAAACACTTCTAATATTAAACATTTAAATAAATGTGAGTTATGCAGACAGTAAAGAAAGATGCATAAGAATATGTAAGAGAATACTTTTCCAATTTCTTTATTCCAGTTCAGGGTTGTAAGGGGCTGGAGTTTATCCCAGTAGCTAAGGCTTTAGTATTCAGTTAGACATAGATTTGTTTTCTTTTTAAATTAAAATTTTTTGGATTGACATTGGTCAACATGAACATAAAGGGTTCAGGTGTGGGATTGTATTTTATAAGATCTGTATGTTGCATTGTGTGCCCACCACCCAAAGTCAAATCTTCTCCCATCACCATATATTAGGACCCCCAACTCCCCCCACTCCCTTCCCTCTGGCAATAACCACACTGCTGTTTGTATTCATAAGTTTCAGTTTTATATCCCACATATGAGTGAAATCATATAGTTCTTAGCTTTTTCTGACTATTTTAATCAAAAATGGATGCTGTATGTTACCAAATGCTTTTTCTGCATCTATTAGTAGAACACATGATTTTTATCTTACATTGATTGATTTGCATATATTGAACTATCCTTGTGCCCCTGGTATGAACCCTACTTGATATGATGAAGTCAGATAGTTATTTTAGAGCTCTTTTTTTCTCTATGCTCAGGTCTCTCTCTTCTTCCCTTTGTGTCATTACTAGATTCCTATATTCAATATAGCTAATTCTTTGTTCCATCTGGTTGGTTATGTTTTCTATGCTCTGTAGTTTACTTTTAATCTCCTTAATTGCATGCTTCATTTCCAGGATTTCTGATTGGTTATTTTTCAAAGTTTCAATCTTTTTGGTAAAGTACTTGTTTTGTTCATTTATTTGTTTTCTGAGTGTATTGAGTTGCCTGTCTGTATTTTTTTTGCATCTCATTGAGTATTCTCAAAACTGCAATCTTGAAATCTCTGTCATTTATATCACATATTTCCATGTGTTACAGCTTCTGATTTGGGGATTTTTCATTTTCTTTCTGATCATCCTGGTTACTGTGGTTATGCATGGTATTTGCTGTTCTCTTTTGTCTAGGCATGTATTTTTTTTATATTAATAGCCTTCTATAGCAGCTTTCTCTGAAGAGGTCTTTCTACTATTTTCCAGTAGGTGGTGATAAATTGCAAGATTTTTTATCCCTGTGATCTCTCAGACTTAATCTCCAGGCTTCCATAAGACAGTATAGCCACACTGCCTGGGGCTGGGGTTTGTTTTGCCTTCAACATAATGGAGAACACTGACCTCCATGGGATCCTGCCTCAAGCACTTTACTGGGGGATCAGTCACAGAGGGCTACAACTGTTCTAACACAATAGCTCTTGGTTTACAGATAATATGCTCCTGGATCCTACACCAAGGGCAATAGGAGGTGAGTTTTGAGAGTCCAAGTGGCAGCAGGGCTCTGTGGTTCCATTTCATTGCCTTAAACACCACTGCCTAGCCTAGCCCATCAGTGGAGAGATGCATGGCAGAACCCTGTGCTCTATCAGGCATCTGATGGCTCAGCCACCATTCTCTTTGATCACAATGCAGCTCTCTGTTCCCCCTATCTGAATAAAGCACCTGCTACTATTGGTTTTTTCCTCTCTCCAGGCCAAGCCATGAGCTCCCAGCTATACAGCTGCATCTGCAGGCTATCTGAGTTTTCCTCCCCTCTCATCTCCTCATTTTTTCCCGGTTGCCGTCCTTTAGATGTTTCAATGCAAGGGTTTCCCTGGTGTGCCTCTGTATTGACTAGGGAATTCCGTGTTAAATTATAGTTGGTTAACTTGTTGAAATTTCAGGGGGAGAGGCCAAGGGTACCTCTCATGCTGCCATTCCTCTAATGTCAATAGACATTGATTTTTTTAAAAAAATTATATAGATCTTACTCCATTAGTGCTTCCTAAATATACTCCATTTATGTTCATAACAAAACTTTAAAAATAAGTTTCATTATTCCACCTTTTTAAAGCTAAGAAAACTATGTGATTGAACAATTTATTTAATTTTTTATGTCTCAGTTTTCTTATTTGAAGTTGATTAACTGCATTATGATTATGGAATGAAATATCTTTATTCTTATGAAAATGCAGGCAGGACGTGAACAATGGGTGATTTCATTTCCATAAGGCATACTGAGTATCACAATTCAAAAGTTTCAAAATTAACATAAATCAGCAAAAATCATCAAAGAGTAGGCTTTCATAGGATTCACAAATAATAAAATGGTCTAGTGTTCCTGTCATGACAAAATTAACTGTTCTCCCTTTATGAAATAATGCTGAAATAAAATTCATGTGTTTAGAAATTGAAATATTAGTAAAACTGTTGTTAAAATGTGTAGATTCTAATTTGAATCCTCAACCTGCTGAGAAAATAAGTTTACATAAACTGAAGATGTCCTATATTTATACCAATTATGAAGTATTTTATATAAGTCAGATATGTTAATATAACCACTGAGATTCATTTCTTGAAAAAGAGCTAGAACCTATATTACTCAAAGTTCTAACTCTGATGGATTACCAACTTACAAAGATGATAACAATACTGTTGGAAAGTTTTCTCATCTGAGAGGCTCAGTAGGGGAGAAAACAACCCTTCTGGCTGTTGACAGATTGAGTTAAGCAGTGGACCATGATACAGAATAACAACCTTTTGCTGTGCACTAAGAATGTAGTTCAGGAATTGTCACACACTGAAAATTCCCAGTGAGTCTCAGTAGGATACTTAAAGAGCAGCAAATTTTCGGGTCTGATAGTCATGGCTCAGTGGTTGAGCATTGAACTATAAATCCGGAGGTCATGGCTTGATTCCTGGTCAGTGCATATTCCCGGTTTGTGGGCTCAATCTCCAGTGTGGGGCATACAGAGGCAGCCGATCAATGATTGTCTCTCATCATTGATGTTTCTATCTCTTTCTCCC
>NW_006300016.1:82055-89000 GCF_000327345.1 Myotis davidii
AAACTGGTGTGTGTCTGTTTTTTCTTGGACCAAAGAGGTCCAAAATTGTGGCAGAATAAATGCAAGCTACACTGATACTCTTCCAGGACCAAACTGGAATTACAACTAAAATACAGAATAATCAACTGAAGATAAGCCGGAAAGAACCTGATAACAAAGGATGGAAAGGGAGACCACATAGAAACTGGTAGGAAGTGCAGAAGTGAAGGAGCTGTCCAGAGACAGCAGCTATAGTTTTTCAGGGATATCTCACTGTGAGGTTTCCCACTAAATACTCTGAGGTCTAAGCCCCAACCTGACCTACCCAGCCCAGAGCACCAAAACTGAGAAAGGTGCCCACATAACATATGGTTATGAAAAGCAGCAGGGTTGCTGTCTGCCAGGGAGAGATAGCTGGAAATGCAGGCATCCTCTTAAGGGGCCAATGCACAACATTTCATGTGTAGCCACTCACCTTGGGCTCTGGCACAGGGAAGGCAGAGTGTACTAGAGCTGAATACAGAATTAAGGGCTCTGAGGTGAATGTTTAAAGGCAGCTGCTCTGGTTTCATGTGCAGAGTTATTCCCTCATAAGGCAGAGGATATCTTTCTCAGGAAAACATTTACCATATAGGCAGCGTTTGAATGGGGGAGAAGCAATTATCCCACCCTTTTGGGAAATCTCTTGCCCCACCCTGTGCAGTCTATGCCTTGCTGTGGTCTATAGCCTGAGGAAAATTAAGACTCTGAGCATAATGATCAGATGGAAAGCAGAGACATATCTTTGTAGGCTTTGAGTCTTTCTTATCTCCTTCTGGATCCTGGGCTAGGAATAGCACATCTTGGTCCTTCCCAAAGACACCTAGCCCCAGAGCCACAAGTTGTGGACTGCTGGTAGCTTCAATTAGGGTACCGGGGCCAATCACAACTAGCTTCTGAAATTGTCCTGTACCAGATACTTGGAGTGACAGCAGATTTACCCAATACATAGACATAAACCAAACAGGCAGGCAAAATGGAGAGACCAAAAAACAAACAAACACAAACAAAACAAAACAAAATAAAAGCTCCAAATGAAAGAACAATAGAATTCTCCAGTAGAAGAACTAAATGAAATAGAAATAAGAAATTTAACAGATACAGAGTTCGGATTAATAATTACAAGGATGCTCAACAAATGAGAAAATATATACAAACTATGAAAAATCACTAGTCAGAAATGAAAAATGACATAGCACTGATAATGACCAGTTGGAAATTAAAAATGACATAGCACTAATAAAGAACACATTAGAAGGGATACACGACAGATGAAGGGAAACCTTGGATTGGATCAGTGTATTAGAAGACAGGGTAAAAAGATCACTCAATCAGAGAGCCAGAAAAAAAAAAAAATACAGGAGGACAGCTTAAGGGAGCTGTGGGATAACATGGAACAATATTCACATCATAGGAGTGCCAGAAGCAGAAGAAAGCGAGCAAGGGATAGAGAACATTTTTGAAACAACAATGGCAGAAAACTTCCCAAATGTTGTGAAGGAAAAAGTCACACAAGTTCAGGAGGCACAGAGAGTTCCAAGCAAGAATATTCCAAATAGGCCCACACCCAGACACATCATAAATAAAAAGCCAAAAATTAAAGACAAAGAGAGAATCTTAAAGGCAGCAAGAGAAAAGCAATTTATTACCTACAAAGATCATGTAAGGCTGTTAGCTGATTTTTCAGAAACTCTACATGTCAGAAGATAATTGCATGATGTATTCAAGGTAATAAAAGCCAAGATCTGAAAACAAGATTACTATATCCAGCAAGGCTTTTATTCAAAAGAGATGCAGAAATAAAGAGCTTCCCAGACAAAAAAAAAAAGGCTAAAGTCATTTATCACCACCAAACCAACATTTCAAGAAATGTTAAAGGGACTGTTGTAATGAGAAGAAAAAAATTATAGAGATAAATATAGGCATAAAGATTTAAAATGGCAATAAATAAGTACCTATCAATAATATCCTTAAATGTAAATAGGTTAAATTCTACAATTAAGACATATGGTGGCTCAATGGGTAAGAAAACATGGCCCAAATATATGCTCACTAAAAGTGGCCCACCTCAGAACAAAAGACCCATACAGAATGAGAGTGAAGGAATAGAAAAAATGTTGCATGCAAATGGAAATGAAGAAAAGCTGGGGTGATGATACTCATATTTGACAAGACAGACTTCAAAATGAAGACCATAAAAAGAGACAGTAAAGGTCACTACAAAATACTTAAGGGATCAGTACATAAATAGGATATAACCTTGGTAAACATATATGTACCCAATATAGAAGCACCTAAATATATTAAAAAAACAAAAAACAAAAACAAAAAAAAACATCTGGAGGACTTTAAGGGAGAGATAGACAGCAATACATTCATAGTAGGGGACTTTAACACCCTACTGGCTTCACTGGATAGATCTTCCAGACAAAAAAAAATCAACAAGGAAACAGTGACTCTAAATGACACATTAGATCAGATGGATTTAATTGACATTTACAGAACATTTCATACCAAAGCTGCAGAATATACGTTCTTCTCAAATATACATGGGTCATTCTCAAAGACTGACCATGATATGACACAAAACAAGTCTCTATAAGTTCAAAACTATTGAAACCATGTCAAGCATCATCTCTCATCACAATGGAATAAAATTAAAAATCAACTACAATAAAAACAATCAAAAGCATTTAAACACATGGAGGCTAAATAGCACGTTATGCAACAATGAATGGGTTAGCAATGGGATCAAGAAAGAAATAAAAAACTTCCTGAGACAAATGAAAATGAATACACAATAATCCAAAATCTTTGGGCACAGTGAAATAATTCCTGAAAGGGATGTTCATAGCACTACAGGCTTACCATAAAAAACAAGAAAATGTATTAATAAACTGTCTAAACCTACAACTTAAAGAATTAGAAAGAGAGCAATAAGAAAAGTCAAGAGTAAGGAAGGAAATAATAAATATCAGAGAAGAAATAACTGACATAGAGATTAAAAAAGCAATACAAAAGATCAATGAAACCAAAAGCTGGTTCTATGAAAAGATAAACAAGATTGATGAACCTTTAGCCAGTCTTATCAAGAAACAAAGACTGGAGGCACAGAGAGTCCCAAGCAAGAATATTCCAAATAGGCCCACACCCAGACACATCATAATTAAAATGCCAAAAATTAAATGAATATAGATTTGGTGTATATTTATTATATAACCAAATAAATATAATAAAAATGAAAGAGGTAAAGTAACAACTGACTACAAAGTATTATAAGAAAATACTATGAAGAACTATGTGCTAACAAGCTGGACAATATGGATGAAATGGACAAATTCCTAGAAAAATGAAATGTTCCAAAACTGCATCAGGAAGAATCAGAAAACGAATAGGCCAATAACAACTGATCAAATTGAAGCAATAATCAAGTAACTCCCAGTAAACAAAAGCCCTGGTTTGGACAGCTTCACAGGGGTGTTTTACTAAACATTCAAAGAAGAAATAACAACTATCCTTCTCAAACTATCCCAAGAAATTCAAGAGGAAGGAACACTTCCAAGCTCCTTTTATGAGGCCCATGTTAGCTTAATTCTAAAACCATATAAAGACACTATAAAGAAAGCAAATTATAGGCCAATTTTCTGATGAGTATAGATGCTAAAATCTTCAACAAAATATTTTCAATTTTGATCCAGCAATACATTGAAAAGATCATACACCATGACCAAGTACAGCCATTGTGTAAAACAGTATGGAGTTTCTTCACAAAATTAAATATAGAACTGCCATTTGACCCAGTGATCCCACTTCTAGAAATATATCCTAAGAAACCAAAACACCAATAAGAAAGAATATAGGCACCTCTATGTTCATAGCAGCACAATTTACAATAGCTAAGATCTGGAAACAGCCCAAGTACCCATCAGTAGATGAGTGGATAAAAAAGCTGTGGTACAATTACACCATGGAATACTATGCAGTAGTAAAAACTCTTACCCTTTGAGACAGTATAGAGGGCCCTGGAGAGTACCATGTTAAGTGAAATAACCCAGTCAGAGTAAAACAATTATCACATGATCTCACTCATATGGAATCTAATGAACAAAGTAATCTGATGAACAAAAATGCAGATCCAGAGATTTGGAAGCATGGAACAAACTGTTGAATCTCAGGGGGAAGCTAGGGGTGGTTGGGTGGTTGGGTGGGTGGTAAGTGATTAACCAAAGAACTTATATGCATTTTTGCATAACCCATGGATATAGACAACAGTGTGGTGGGGGGAGGGTGCAGGCTAGAAGGGGTCAGTGGATAGGATATTTGTAAGACTTTCAATAATAAAGATTTTAAAAATAAATTAGCCAACTATATTTATTCAAACATTTAATTAACTCACCCCTAATGTCTTTGGAGGGCCAAATCAAATGATTTCACAGGCCTTGTATGGCTTATAGGCCAGACGTTCCCCACCCCTGCTCCAGGCCATCAGGCCCAGTGTGAATGAATCATATATATCTTATTATGAATGAAATTACTTTTTCAGTGAAAATGAATTATGGCCTTTCAGAATAAAAGATCTTTATTGATTACTAACTCAATCCCCTTATCAGTTATAGGATTATTCAGAAGTTCTATTTCTTCTTATGATTCAGTTTTGGTAGGCTGCTTGTTTCTAGAAATTTATCCATTTCTTCTAGGTTATGTAATTTTTCAGCATATAAATGTTGGTAGTAGTCTCTTATGATCCTTTGTACATTTATAGTATCCATTGTAGTATCTCCTCTCTCATTTCTAATTGTATTTGAGCCTTCTTTTTTCTTACCTGTCTCACTAAAGGTTCACCAATTTTATTTATCTTTAAAAAAAAAACCAGCACTTATTTGTGATCTTTTTAAAAATATATATATTTGATTGATTTTTTTACAGAGAGGAAGGGAGAGGGATAGAGAGTTAGAAACATCGATGAGAGAGGAATATTGATCAGCTGCCTCCTGTACACTCCCTACTGGGTATGTGCCTGCAACCAAGGTATATGCCCTTGACCGGAATCGAACCTGAGTCCTGCGACCCTTGAGTCCACAGGCCAAATGCTCTATCCACTTAGTCAAACCAGCTAGGGCTTATTTGTGATCTTTTATATTGCATTTCTATTCTCTATTTATGCTCTGATCTTTATTTTTTTCTTTCTGTTAACTTTGGGATTAACTTCATTTCTTCTTCTAGGTCTTTGAGGTGTAAATTTAGTCTGTTTATCTGAGGTCTTTATTTTTTCTTCATGTAGGCATTTATCCTTATAAATATCCCTCTGACTACTTTTGTAATGTCCCATTGAAGGGGAAAATAAGACATTTGGGGGGCTAGCTATCTGAATCTTTGCCAGTAACCTGCCTTCTGACATACACCCTTGCTTGCCGATAAACTCTATTCTTATCAAATTCCATTCTTATTTGTAATGCCTGTCCTGCCTTGCAGAACCTGTTTCCAGGAATCCTTCCATTGTACAGAGGCCATAAACCATGAGCCATATACAATCCCCAGAGGGGCTGGTGCCAGTGCTGGCAAGCCACCGGGTGTGGTCTCGCTTCCCCTATCCCAACTTGGATCCATCGGTGAAGGGTCTGGAAGTCTGATCCACATTCGGGGGACAAAGGAACTAAAGGGAAAGCTTCTTCCATATTCATCACTCAGGATTTGGAGACTGACTCCCTTGAGTCACGGTACTAGTGCAATCTGCAATAAAGGCAACTTTTCTGAAAATATCCTCTTGAGTGACCAGCTAATTGATTCTCCCGCACTGCCTGGCAGCTTATCTGCAACACTGTAAGTTTTGGCATGTTGTGTTTTAAAGTTTTTGTGTTTTTTTTTTTCATCTAAAGATATTGTCTGATTTCCCTTTTGATTTCTTCTTTGACCCACTGGTTATTCAGGAGTGTGTTGTTTAACGTCCCCAATTTGTGAATTTTACAATTTTCCTCCTGTTATTGATTTCTAGTTTCATACCATTGTGGTTCGAAAAAATAGTTGGGATAAATTCAGTCTTCCTAAATTTGTTAAACTTGTTTCATGATGTATCTTGGAGAATATTCCATGCATGATTTAGAAGAACACATATTCTGCTGTTGTTGGATGGAATGTTCTCTAATATTTGTTCCTTAATATATTTGGCCCTTGCAGATTGGTTATACTACCTTGCAAAATGAATGCTCATTTTAAAAAAATAACCTGTTTTGTGTTGTTTAATATGTGATAAAAAAAATTTCAGTGCCCTATGAGATAAAGTGGGCAGCACCATGAATTTATATGTTTGCTGCCCCAAAAGGAAAAAGGAATCCTACTATTTATAAAAGTTCATGTAACTTTTGAGCTTTATTATAAGGTTTGTTCTCAAAATAGCTCACAGCTCACTCAAAATATTACCCACCTATGAAAACGTCTTACTCTTGTAATTCCCATAGAAAACATTTCAACTTTTCAAAACTTTGGGAATCAAGTTGTTTTAAAACGAAAGTAATCCTATCTAATAAAAGGAAAACATGGCAATTGGTGTACGACCGCTACCGCTACCCTTCCCATTGGCTAATCAGGGAGATATTCAAATTAACTGTCAGCCAAGATGGCAGCCGGCAGCCAGGCAGCTTGAAGCTAACATGAGGCTTGCTGGCTTCAGTGACAGAGGACTCCAACGTTCCCCGCCTGCTTTGCCGGCCTCTAAGTCTGCAGTTTGAAACATTTTAACAAATATAGAAGCTAAACAAAACCCCAGAAACCTGCTTTCAGCGAGCTGGGATCTAGGAGCTGGAGTCAGACCTGGAGTTATACATTGTTGTGATCGTAGAACCTAAACAAAGCAGATACCTACTCTCAGCAGCAGAGGCCTAAGAGCTGGAGCCTCAGAGCTAAAGCTGGCCCAGAATTTTAAAAAAGCAA
>NW_006300016.1:89384-97928 GCF_000327345.1 Myotis davidii
TGGCGCCGGGATCAGCGCCCAACCCCCCTGATCGCCCTGCGGCTCTGTGTGTGACAAGGGGCGGGCCACAACCTCCCTGTCCGCCCTGCTCTGTTAGTGATAGGGGAAGGCGCCCCAACCCCCTGATCGGCCCTGCTCTGTGCATGACAGGGTACAGAGCCCCAACCCCCGTGATGGGCCCTGCTCTGTGCGTGATAGGGGGCAGCTCCCCAACCCCCTGATCGTCCCTGCTCTGGGCGTGACAGGGTAAGGAGCCCCAACCCCCCTGATGGGCCCTGCTCTGTGTGTGACAGGGGGCAGCGCCCCAACCCCCGGATTTGCCCTGCTCTGTGCATGACAAGGGGTGGTGCCGCAATCTCCCCATCGACCCTGCCTTGAGTGTAACAGGGGGTGGTGCTCCAACCCCCGAATCGGCCCTACCCTGAGCATGATTGGCAGTGGCATCGCAACCTCCCGATCTGCCCTGCTCTGTGCATGACAGGGGAAGGCACCCCAACTCCCCAATTGGCCCTGCTCTGAGCCTGACCAGGGGCTGCACCTAGGGATTGGGCCTGCCCTCTGCCACCCGGGAGCAGGCCTAAGCCAGCAGGACGTTATCTCCCAAGGGGTCCCAGACTGCGAGAGGGCACAGGCCGGGCTGAGGGAGCCCCCTCCCCCACCCCCAAGTGCACAAATTTTTGTGTACTGGGCCTCTAGTCCTATCTAATAAAGAGCTAATATGCAAATTAACCCTCACAAGATGGCTGCCTATGACCAGGTCAGCAGGGGGGTTAGTGAGGGATGACCAAATGACTGAAGAGCAGGCTGTGTGGGGTTACCAGGCCAGCAGGGGGGCCGTGAGGGGCAACCAGGCCGACAGGGCGGGCAGTTGGTGACTAGGCTGGCAGGAGGGGTAGTTGGGGGTGACCAGCTGGCAGAGGGGGCAGCTGGGGCAACCAGGCTGGCAGGGGGGACAATTAGGAGTGACCAGGCCAACATGGAGGGAGCAGTTGGGGGTGACCAGGCCAGCAAGGGGGGAAGTTGGGGGTGACCAGGCCAACATGGAGGGAGCAGTTGGGGGTGACCTGGCTGGCATTTGGGGGCAGTTAGGGGCAATGAGGCCGGCAGGAGGGCCAGTTAGGGGCGACCAGGCAGACAGGCAGGTGAGCAATTAGGAGCCCAATCGGGCCTAAACTGACAATTGGACATCCCCCAAGGGATCCCAGATTGAAGAGGTGCAGGCTGGTCTGGGGGGACCCTCCTACCCCTGTGCATGAATTTTTTGGGGGCAGTTAGGGGCAATGAGGCCGGCAGGAGGGCCAGTTAGGGGCGACCAGGCAGACAGGCAGGTGAGCAATTAGGAGCCCAATCGGGCCTAAACTGACAGTTGGACATCCCCCAAGGGATCCCAGATTGAAGAGGTGCAGGCTGGTCTGGGGGGACCCTCCTACCCCTGTGCATGAATTTTGTGCACCAGGCCTCTAGTTGTATATAAAAAGGTTAAATGTTGGGGTCCAGCCCCAACAAGTCCAGGGGTTCCCAAAGGTGTGGACGGAGTCAGCGAAGAAGGAATGACACAGAGGCAGCAGCGTTCAGAGGATCGACAATAGCCAGGTTCTCCAGCCAGGTTCTCCAGCCAGGTTCTCTTTTTACTTTCCTGTTACATCTGTATTTATAACATTTGATTTTAATCCTATCCATTCTATTCTAAAGGTTAGGGCATTTGTTATCTCCATTTGAAGGTCACTACTCTATTGTTCTGTTAAACTACAAGGAAGTAACTGAAGGAGGTTATCCTAAGTAAAGATTATGTAGCTTAATAGTGATTGTTCATAGTTAAAGTAATTAACTACCTGCCTGGTACTTAGTTAAGGGGTTTTACTGATTTATTCCCTTCCTTAGTCCTGTTAATCCCTAACTCCAGGGAAAAATCCTCACCTGGGGAAACCTTTCTCCGAGAGGTGACCTTGGTTAAAACACATAGCACTAAAAAGGGGGGCAAACATATTAAGAACAGTATGCCATATACGCCAGGTCCCTTGAAACATATGCTGTGCAGATATTTCTTCCCTGTAGCGACTGTGTCAAGCAGCAAGGATGCAACGGCTTCCGGCAGTTAAATAATATATTAAATAGATTTCCTTTTGTTTATGAAGCCAAGTATGCATCTTCATCCCTTCTAAACTACAGAGATAATGTGAACAAGTGCCTTAGACAGGACTTTCCAAACCACAATGTGCATAGAAACTCCCTGGGTATCTTGTTAACATGCAGATTCTGATTCAGGGGTTCTGTGGTGGTGGCCAGGCATTTTGCAATTCTCACAGGCTCCCATGTGATGTCAGACCACATACCATACTTTGAGTAGTGAGCAGCTAGACAAATTTATTCTTCCCATAGCCCTGGTAGCAACAAGCTATTTTAACATTTATCACGTTTGATTTTGTGTTTTAGCTTGGCATGAGTGAAAGGGACCAACTTTGAGATAAAATTATGGAATTGAACTATATGTTTAGTTTTTCTGACACAAAACCAAGGGTAAGACATTTTTATGAGCTTTGCACAAAATTTGGGCTACTTCTTCCTATGGTCTGAATTGCCACATTTAGCTTTCTGAATTTAGCATGCTTTGAATTGCTCCATACCAATGTACTTTCTACCATCTCCCTTTCTTGCTCCTAGACCTATTAAAACCTTAAATATCTGCATCCACCATGACTTCCACACATTCTTTTGAAAACCCTATAGGGCACACGCATAAGGAGATGCTAACTGCAAAATGTGTTTGAGGCCTGTTATCTGCCTTCCTTCTGGTCATCCCTGTTTAATTTCTTTCAACACTTGCACAGGGGAGCTTAGCCTATTTTGATCACTGTAATCCCAAAGATATTCTACTGGAGAAATTAGCAACTTACGCTACAACAGCCATTCACTCTGACCAGGATCTTTCTGTTGGCCATTGCCATTTGCAATATTCAGCAATGGTGAGTATGACAGTATTTTGATTAGTTGTAGCAAAGAAAACAAAATCCAAAAAAGGGATGTAGCAGTTTCTACAGCAGGAAAGCTGCTAAGATTTTCCCCCACTACCACAAGAAGGAAAGCCATTTCATAAAAACTGAGTTGATAATGCTTAGAATGCCTTCTCATTCTAAGCCAAGCTGGTAGTTAACAGATTAAGGGACCAGTAGCACATGATTTTAGGAAGAGATGAGGAAGAAGAGAAGGGGGATACTGTTTACAAAGGCTTCTACTAGAAAGGTCCTAATTAATTTAGCACTAATATCTTATAGGCCTCCTCTGTGTACTCTGCAAGGGATGTCATGAGGAATGGTGCTTTGAGTTGATAGAAACTTCAGGATATACACTGCTCATAGCAGTAGATTGCTATTAGGAAACGGTATTCTTAATAATGTTAAAGGAAAAATGCAAGAAGCTTTTCACTTCCTGGGCATTATTAGTGTGAGCCTGACAATTACTGACAGCTAGTCAGAATATTGTGTTTTTTGCTCTCTGGGCATCTCCTAATTATGAATAGCAATACCCTTAATCAGGTACTTGAAACAAATAAGTTATCCAGCAGAACATCACAATCAGTTACATCAAAGAGCCTTCCAGGAAGCCCCCTGTGGCTTTGTGTTAGCCTCCCCATTTGCAGCTCTCCAGGGGTACTTTCAGGAAATCCACAGTCAGCAGCTGTCTCTTCCAGCTGAGAGGTATCCATCAGTGGGCACCTTTGAAATGAAGCCGCATCCTTTGAAACAACTGATTGTTATTCACTTATTTGGGTTTCCTGGCAGCCCTATGACTTGTCAGACTGACCATGATCAATTGCAAAGGACTGATCCTTCCTGGGCAGCTATTAAGGGTTCCTGACATCCCTGCTATAAGCCAGACCTCCCAATGTATTTATATGTCCTCATCTTGGAAGAAAAATTATTCTCAGTCCACTGACAAAATTGTTATTAAATTTATTCAGAGGAGCCTCCCAAACTTCAAATTTTGGTGAAGAATTATTTTGTATAACCTGCCTTCTTTCCTCCCTTTCTAAATGTGTGCTGACATATGAATACTTGGATCCCTCAATCTTTAGCAAAATTTGAAATTTGGGAGGCTGGAAAAAAAGATTACCTTTCTGGGGATGTCACTGGAGTAGCAGGTCCTGGATAATGGTAGTTCACTTTTCTTTTTAATACTGCATTTTTTCTTTTCAGTATTTATTTTATTATATCCCTTACTATTGGGGATTTTAATCTTCCTTGTATAAAGAAGAAAAGTTACAAAATGAATTGCATTCAAAACCAGAGTCAGAAACACCAACAACAGCTAGGGACAAGAAGACTGTTTGCATTGACAATGAAGGGAAGGAGGGAAGAAAGTAAAACAGTCTATTATCAGTCATTCTATTAAACACAACACTTACTGTGACCCTCCTAGGCAGCAGGTAGTACTGGCTCATGCAACAGTTCAACATGCATGTTGGGTGGATGGTCTTTGATGGAATAATATAGGGAGCAGGCTTATCCTTCTGGTACCATAGCTACCTCATACGACCTCAGATTTCCTGCTGGTTTCTATTTGTGTGTGTGTCAGAAGAAAGTGGAGGAGAGTACAAGAGCTATTTTAATGGAAGTGGAAGTGGTGTTTAATGGACTTGGAAGTGGTGTTTATAATATTCATCCACATCACACCACCTGCTGCAAGGGAAGTAGGAAAAGGTACATGTGACTAAAAGGCAATGCATTTGGCAAACAAGCAGCCAGTGTCCATGATGCATACAGTTATTGATAGACCCTCTCTTCCTCCAACTGGTGGGCGGAGTATGACGTAACCTGCAGCCCGGAAATACCTGAGTGACTAACCATGTACCTTGTATGGGCTATACGTTGGGCCACCGATCCACACCTGCCAAATACCCTAAGCCCCTGTCCTATATGGACAATGCAGTAAGCCACCAATCAGTGTACGCTGAGTACACTAAGCCCCCACCCCTTCCCATTCTGCCCCTCAAAAGGCGTGCCCACCTCTGCACGTGCTGCTATCCACCCATTGCGGGACAGCCTGGCAGGTCCTTCTCCTCTAATAAAGCCTGTAGTCCTGGTTTTCATCCTCTGTCTGATTTTTCAGTTATAAGCATAATAGGCTGAACCTGAAACCTTCTTATGATGAAATAACCCAAGCATCATGGGACAGCTTTGGTATTAGTGACTATATGCTAATGGTAAAATAACAAGTTATAATGTTAGAAAGTCTAGACTATGTTGGTATGTGGGAGCCACAGCTGACTATGACATTGGGAGAAGAGAGAGTATTTTATGTCTACACTGCCTCACATTCTCCTCCCACAAATAACCACAATAATAGGAAACAAAAGGAAACCTAAGAACTTATACCTGGCCATCAAAGATATCAGTAAACAAGAATGACATAGGATATTGTAACTGTAAGGCCCTAAGACCCCCGGGGAGTCCATCGGAGAGGGCGACGACCCCAAGTCAAACGCGGAGACCGGAACTTGATGCAAAAGCAAGAGGATTTTTATTACAAGTGCAGCGCAGGGGCTCTCAGCCAGACAAGCAGCAACCCAAGGGAAGTGCTGGCAGACTGGAGCCCCGAGCCATTGTAGAACAGGAGTTTATATGGGACAAAACCACACGCAGGTGGCCTGGAATGTAAACCACACACAGGTGGCCTGGAATGTCAGGGAACTGGGTTATCAGTTAATTTATCTCCTGAGGGGACAGGCCTGTGTTAGCAGTTGAGTCATTCCCTGAGGGGCCAGGGTGGTCTGTCTCGCACAAACCTACCCCAGGGAGAGATAAAACAACTCTGCTGTGACTACACCAGAGCACCAGGCTTACTGGAAAGGTCAGTTAGCACAGACAGATCCCAGGAAGAGATAAACTCTGCTATGACTAAACTAGGGCCAGGGCTTGCAAGAAAGGTCTGGGGGAGGGAGAGGCTTCTCCCAGGCCTTACATAACCATGTGGTTTTTAACTGTGTGGTAGGAGAAGGGTGGAGTCAAATCTGCTCTATGGGTTCTACTGATGGTGAGTCACCTTGACAGGGAAAGTAGAGTTTTGGGAATGGTCTCCCCAGCTTTCTGTGCATGGGTGTTAGTCTCTGGTTTCACTGTGAGCTGTCTGGCATCTGCTTCCAGGGGTGGATGCAAAATTCCTCAATTTACATTTGCGTTTCAACTCCAGATGTGGGGTAGTTCCCACAGAACACACCAGTCCAGTAGGGTACTCTTTGACCATATACCAGGAGTAGGATGATGCTGGGGATGAGCCCTGTGGGAGGAGGGGTGTGTAATCTTGCAGTGCTGATATGAGAACTCATACAAATGCTGACATTAATATTAAAATCCTTGTGACCTTATCTGCATGCTTAGCATGTAATGAGGGCTTTATCAGTTAGTTAGAATTAGAAAACATTTTATTACTGCCTGCTATGGAAAGAATGAAATTGATCATCATAAAACATACCCTGATTTTGCCAGCGGAGTGACAGCTGTGTGCTATCACAGTTTGCATGTCCCCTGAAGCAGCACATAGATATCTATCTGCAGGGGTGTCTTTCTTTTATTCAGAAACTGACCTTGAACATTGCCATCAGCTGGCAAAGTAATGATTCCATTTCCTGTCAAAATAAGCTATCCATTTGCTCCAAAATATTTGTTGTAGAAGAGAAAATACAAGGTTAAGAATGCCCCAAACCAAGAAGGCTTGAGTTCACAAATAGCATGGTTTGTTACCTGAGTGCAGGAAGCATTGTTTCATGCCAGTCCCTTTTGTTTCTGTTATCCACAAGGCTGCAGGCTGCAAGGCAATGTGCTAGAAGAGTGGTGTGCCAGTGGGCTCCTGAAATAAGTCAAGGTCACTTTTCATTTGTATGTCCTGCTTTTCATTTTCATTACATTTCCTGCTTGTGTCATTTCACAGTGATTAGGAGGTGCTCTATTTGTGCTCAGTGTGCCTGAAAAAAAAAAAAAAAAGCGCCTCCCTCAAGAGATGCTCCTTCTGTGAAGGCAATTCTGGGTGGCAGCCTAGGTCTGTGCCCAGTCAAACCTGCATTCCAATGCATATGCATACATAATTAAGCCCCAACCCCCTTCCGCTTGTGTCCTAGCTAGCCTTGCAAAACCTGTTTCCCTGAATGCTTAACAGGAGCTATAAACCATACACAGTCCCACAATGGGGTCTGACTGCTGGCGCCAGATGGGTCTTGGTCCCTATATCACTTCCCC
Source organism: Myotis davidii (assembly GCF_000327345.1). Taxonomy (NCBI): domain Eukaryota; kingdom Metazoa; phylum Chordata; class Mammalia; order Chiroptera; family Vespertilionidae; genus Myotis; species Myotis davidii. The sequence goes on from NW_006300016.1 coordinate 96,614, forward strand.
TTTTACAACCAGCACAGGGGCTGCAAAAGCCTGCGAAAAGTCCTAGTACATATTTGGGAAACAAAGAAACTAGAGGGATAAAAGGGAAAGCCCGGCCACATTCAGTGCTCAGTTGGGGTAACTGATTCCCCTGAGTCACAGCACCGGTGCTCCTGCAATTAAAGTGCATTTTCTGAATCTTCCAAGTGCTGGTTGTCTGTCTCCCCGCCCTTTGGAAATTTGCCACAACACTTCAACTCTGATGTTCATGTCCTAGGGTGGAGGTTCTGTAATGTAGATCAGGTTGTAAATCCTTGACATTGAGCATGAACTTCTCTGTGCCAGTAACACCAAACTGCACTGCTCACAATCCATAGATTCTCAAGAGATGGTAATGATTTATTATAATGAATTGTTCTTTGTCTCTGACCTTTGGCATTTGTGGCATTAGATGTTGTAAATCATATAAAATTAGGCGTTGGGATCTAGAATTTGAGTTTTGCATTGCATTTTGGAAGTACTCCTAAGGCAGAGAGATAACTAGGTGGATATTAACTAAGCAAAGGACATCCAGATTGCAAATTTTCAGGCTGAGATGTCAATGGGTGCTACATTTAAATAACAGACTAGATTGCTCCCACAGCCTGAGCTCCAGGTCCTCCTGGGTAAAATAAACTGCTTTTAGAAATTGAAAGTTTTATCACAAATCCAAACAAATCTCAGGGATGTAAGAAAAAAGAGGACACTGGAGCTTTCCCCTGTAAAAAATCCATCAACATCGACAGCATAAAAAATTCTAATGCATGGTAAAACAAGCAGGCACTGATTGTTCCCCAGGTTCTGTCTTATCCACATATGCCATGAAGAGGAAGCCCAGCAACATATGTGCACTTCTTCAATCAGGCCCTAGAGAAGGGCAAGGAAAAAGTCCCACACAGAATCCCTAAGAAGAAAGATGGATTCCATATATGTGCATTCAGAGAATGAGCTTCAAGTGAGGACCAAGGGGAAAGGAGTCCTCTACTGGATTCCTAAGAGGGGTGAACAGGAAGGCCAGCTTATGTGAGCTCAAGGAATCACAGACAAGAGATTGTGTGGTGAAAGAGCATCCACTGCAGGATTCCTAAGATTTAAGGAAGGGAAGGTGCCTGCATATTTGCACTCAGAAATCTGACCTGAGAGGTCAAGTGAAGGGCATTCTCTGCTGGATTACTAAAAGGAGAGTACCAGCATGTGTGCTCTCTAGGAAAAGGTCGAGTGCTTTCACGTGGTCCTAACTTATATTCTTAAGCAGTAAGGATAGCTAAGTGCCCATCAGTAGATGAATGGATTCGAA